>NC_058130.1:106601076-106626945 GCF_016433145.1 Gracilinanus agilis
AGTATATCAGTCTCTGTGTACAGTGTTCTTCTGGCTCTGCTCCTTTCACTCTGCATCAATTCCTGGAGGTCTTTCCAGTTCACATGGAATTCCTCCAGTTTATTATTCCTTTGAGCACAATAGTATTCCATCACCAACATATACCACAATTTGTTCCCTATTCCTGTTGATGGTTCCGCCATGTACCAATTCACTCAGACTTGCAACTAAATGTTATCCTCAACTCCTTACTCACCCTTTGTTACTATAATACTGAGAGTTTTGTACTGGTGGTGTGTAAGAATGACTAGTTAGAATATTATACTTAGGTGGGAGACCTCTCCATAACCTCCCCCACATCTAATCAGTTGACAAGTTTCTAATGTTATAATATCTCTCATATATGCCTTCTTCTCTCATCTGACACTGCTACCACTCTGGTCTGTTGCAGTAGCTTCCATGTCTTCCTTCAAATATTCACTAAAGTTCTGCCTTCTGCAAGAAGTATTTCTCATTCTTTATTGCTAGTTCCTGTACTCAAAATGTATCTTCAATTTGTCTTGTATAGATCTTGATTTTACATAATTGTTTACATTTTCCCCATTAGACTGTGAGCTCTCTGAGGGAAAGGACTTTTTTACCTACTTTTTACCCCATCATTTATGACAGTGCCTGGTCCTTGTTGATGAGACAGGGATTTGATAAAGTCTTTAAAATTACATAAAAACAAAATGTTCTGACAACAGTATAAAAAAAGCCAAGTAAAATGGTAAGTGATCATAACAATTAAGAGTCCTCTATTTACTGAAGAGAGAAGTCAAAAAAGAATATGGCCAATGTTTTTCAAGTTAGGATATATTAATATAACTTTAATAAAGCTTGAAATTTGAGGAAAAAAACACAGCAAAGCAGATAATACACTTAGGATCTTTGATATCCCCAAGACATAATAAAAATTTTTTTTGATGAGGTAACAAAATATATGAATGCCAGATCCATTATGGATTACTAAGAAAAATTATAATACGTAAGATATATTACTAATGTTTTCAGGTTTACAGTATGGAAGACATGGACATCCTTCTCTAAAATGTCCCTTTTACCATTGGTAGTGGAATAAATATATTTTCTGCTGTGGCATTTCTTTTTTCTATGTCTCCCTCATCCTTAAAAATCTCCCTATCTTTCCCTTTTACCAGTGGTTCTCAAACTTTTTTGGCTTACCACCCCCTTTCCAGAAAAAAATATTACTTAGCTCCCTGGAAATTAATTTTTTTAAATTTTAATAGCAATTAATAGGAAAGATAAATGCACCTGTGGCCATCACTGTCCCATTGGATCACTGCAGCACCCAGCAGGGGGCAGTGGCACCTATTTAGGGAATCACTGCCTTATACAATCACTTTAATACCATTTTCCTTTTACGTTCAAACTCCTATGACAAGCCATTTAAACTTGTTGCCTCCTATTCCCCTTGTTTTTTTTTCTGACTTCTAAACCCTTAGTATTTTAGAGTTTAACATCAATCCTATAAGGTTTAAATCAATATCAATAACTCTAAGTATTCATTTTATAAAGTTTATTAATAATCATTTGAAGTAGAAGGAATAATAAAAAATAAATTGAAGTATAAAAACCAATTATATAACCAAAATAATAGCATGTGAGTGTATTCTCCTGCCTGGCTCAAAGCCAGCTTCCACAGAAGCAATCAAGGGAAGAGAAGAGAAAAAAAAGAAAGAAGAGAAGAGGAAAGAAGAGAAGAGGAGAGAAGAGGAGCGGAGAAGAGAAGAGAGGAGAGGAGAGGAGAAGAGAAGAGAGGAGAGGAGAGGAGAAGAGAGGAGAGGAGAGGAGAAGAGAAAGAAAAATAGGTCATTGAAGTTTCTTTTTTGAAAAAAAAAAACAGAAAAGAGGACAGGTAGGTGGTCCAGTGGATTGAGAGCCAGGCCTAGAGACCAGAGGTCCAGTGTTCAAATTTTACTTCAGGCATTTCCAAGCTATGTGACCATGGGCAAATCATTTAACCCTCATTGTCTAGCTGTTACCACCCTTCTGCCTTGGAACTAATACAAAGTATTAATTCTAAGACAGAAGGTAAGGGGGTTAAAGAAATCAGAAAAAAAGAACAGAAGGAAATCCAAAAAAATGTTCTATATGATCACACATTTAAAATCTATATCAGATTGCTTATCCTCCCAGGGAGAGAATTTGGGACTCAAAACTTAAAAAAAAAATGCTAAAAAATTGTTTTTACATGTAATAAGGGGAAAAATAAAATATTTTTAAAAGAAGAAGGAAATCCAGAAAGAAATAGACAAAGCAAGAAAGCTTTGAAAGCTACAATTTGGCTTTATTAGATGCTTAAAAGAAAAGCAAACTGTATAAAATTGAGATCTATTGTTTCATACATGATTCATTTTTTCTGTTCTACTATGTAAATGGAAAAGCACATTTTGATTGTTTTGTTTTTGTTTTTTAATTGAATAAAAAAGAAAAGAAAAGAAATTATTCGAGTTTCTTCCAGTACAAAATGAAAGGATTGGACTACAGGATCTTTAAAGTGTAGCTATAGGGGCATCTGGGTAGCTCAGTGGATTGAGAGCCAGGCTTAGGGACAGGAGGTCCTAGGTTCAAATCTGGCCTTAGACACTTCCCAGCTGTGTGACCCTGGGCAAGTCACTTGATCCCCATTGCCCATCCTTAACACTCTTCCACCTAGGAGTCAATACACAGAAGTTAAGGGTTAAAATAAATAAATAAAGTGTAGCTATAGCATCCAACAGTTCTAGATATCCTGTTTTGGTCATAATGGTTTTGATTTTCTGCTAGAATCAGGAGTGAATATTTTAAAGAATTATTCAGGTATTTTCTGCTTTAGCACAGAATATTATTATGAAGATCAGAAGAACTGTGTTAGGTATACAATATACCAACTCCACAATGGTAGGTAAGCCCAGTTTTCCCAATATACTTCTCTAGAGATAGCAAGCTCAACTGGTATAACTCGAATAAGCTGCAATAAACTATTTGACTTCAAAGTTTAATTAAGCCTAGTTTTTAGTACAATACAATTTGTGGTGATAATGTAACAGCCTCCCCATGAACCCAGACCAGCACCTGTGAATGCTTGCTACCCTAGGAGGCCCAAGAGGAAATATCCCAATGCTTCTTCCACAGCCCCACACCTTCCAACCATTTCCAAGGTCTCCCCTGTAAGCTGCTCTCACTCTCCTCACAATAGCCATTTACTCTCTCCATTCAGTCTTTTGACACTTCTCAGCTCTCTCCCCTCCAAGGCCAGTTTCTAATTCACCAGTCAGTGTTCACCAAGAGCCTTCTTAATTCCTGACACCTTGAGAATATCCCTGTGGAAATTATGGTGCAATAAAACCACTTTCTTTGCCAGCTGCTTGCATTGTGAGAACATCTCAGTGCAAATAGCAGCACCTGTACACCTCTTCATCTCCCCACCCCTCAGTATTCCAATCACCCAAGACACAGAAGGAAAAAGTTAATCACACACAAAAAAGAAAATCTTAGTCATAGAATCAGTAGTGCCTTCCCCAAGGTTAGAAGCACAGAATCCCATTGAATCTTGGGGAGAGAAGGACTCTCCGAAATCATCTGGTCCAGCCCACAAAGGAACGTGAATTCTCTTTACAGTGCTGGTTCTCAATCTCTTTTTACCCACAAAACAGTTTTCTTAGATTCAGGAATCATGGCACCCTGAACATTTAAGTTGGCAACATAAAAAGGTTCTGAGGCAATCAGACCTCCACGCCTGGACCTTGGGATGACTCTGCCTCTCCTTCTTCTCCCTCACCTTTTCAACCTCTTCATTCTTTACATTCCCAGTACTCAAAATCAGAGAAACTTTGTGCCTCTGAGACTCAAAGATTGTTGTGACTTTTGCCACAAAAGAAAGATAGTAAACTGCTGCTGGATGGCGAAGGTGGGGAATACAGAGGTGATAGGTGCCTGGCAGAGCTGGAAGGGACCTCAAAAGCCATCTGGAGGCAGCTAGGGGGTTCAATGGATTAAAGAACCAGACTTAGAGATGGGAGGTCCTGGGTTCAAATATGGCCTCAGACACTTCCTAGCTGTGTGACCCTGGGCAAGTTACTTAACCCCCGGATTGCCTAGCTCTTACTACTCTTCTGCCTTGGAACCAATATACAATATTGATTTTTTTTATTTTTTAAGCCATCTAATTAAACTGTTTTCATTTTATAGATGAAGAAACTAAGGAACAAAAAAGGATAGGACTTGTCCAAAGTCACACAAGTGAAAGAAATAATATGAACCCAGGTTCTCCAACCCTAAATCCACTGGTAGATTCTTTTTACTTTACCATTTTAGTGTGGGGGAGTGCTGGGGAGCGTTAATGGTACATTTAACAAAATTTAGCAGAATCTTTGAGAACCATTGTTCCTTAATGTACCAAGCAAGTGGTATAAGTTGCAAATGATCTAGGGGTTCAGAGGAGGGAGATAACTCTCCCCTTCCTCCTTATATTAAACTTACCCACCAAAACAAGTTGAGTTTTGTGACTCATCTTTGCTTTTTTACTATATTGGTCAGAATTATTTTTAAGGCAGTTATAAAAGGTTGGCTTTGCAAGTAAGTACATGCAATGAGTGACTCAAAAGAGGATATGAAGCTGTTATTGAGCTAAGAAAAGGAAAGGGCTATCAAGCATATTCCTTGCTTAAGGCAGGATATAGGTTGACCACAAAAAGTCAGCATAGCTTCATTGAGAACAGGTTAGGACAGACTCACCTTTTCTTTTCTTTTTCTTTCCCCCTTTTTTGACAGAGTTACTAAACTGGTAGATCAAGGAATGCTATAAATGTGGTTTACTGAGATTTCAGAAAATCATTGGGCAAAGTCTCTCACGCTATTCCATATTAGATGATAGAGGACAGGAAACTGATCTAGTTGTCAGAACCAAAGAATAGCCAATTAATGGTCTGATGGAAACTTAGAAAGAGGTTTCCAGTAGAGCTCACCATTAATCAGTGCTCAGACTATGTGTTTTTCAACATTTTTATTAATAACTTATGTAAAGGCATAGGTACAAGTGACACAAATTGGGAAGGATAGTTTATATGCTAGATGACAAAAGCAAAAATTAAAAATATCTTTGTAGGCTAGAACATTAGGATAAAATAAGAAGGAATTTAATAAGGATATATTTAGTTTTGTATCTGATTTTTAAAATATTTAGTTCCACAACTACAAGATGGAGGAAGTATGACTTGTTTCTAATTTATCTGGAAAAGTTCTGGGGATTTTGTTGGACTCTGAACTTAATGAGTCAATAGTGTGATATAGGAGTCAAAAAGTTAATATAGTCATAGGCTGAATTCAAAGAGGTATAGTGTCCAAGTTAGAGGAAGTGATAGCCCCTCTGTTCTCTACCCTAACCAGATCCCAACTAAAGTACTGTAGTTCAGGAAAGACATTTTCATAAGCTAGAGAACTTCCAGAGAAGAGTAACTACAGGAGTAAAAGGCCTTGAATCTACATCATAGAAAGATCAATTAAAAGAAATATTTATGGGAGCCACTAGGTGATTCAGTGGATTGAAACCCAGGCCTAGAAAGGGGAAGTCTTGAGTTCAGATCTGACCTCAGACCCTTTCTAGATGTGTGACCTAGAGCATGCCTTGGAACCAATACTCAGTTTTGATTCTAAGATGGAAGGTAAAGAGAAAGAAAGAAAAAAAAAGGAAGGAAGGAAGGAAGGAAGGAAGGAAGGAAGGAAAAGGAAGAAGATGCCAAAAGAGTTTTAGTGCATGTTTCAAATAGGATGGACATCTTTATATTTGGAATTGAATTATGAAATCAAGGTTTTGGATCATTAATGTAAATATTGAAATCCTTGAAGATGATATCAAGGAATCAGATAAAACAAGCATTTATCAAGGACTTTGGTCATTTCAGTTGTATCCATCTATTTATAAACCCAGTTGGGATTTTCATGGCACAGATACTGAACTGGTTTATCATTTTCTTATCCAGCTCATTTTACAGATGAGAAACTGAGGCAGAGTTTTTTTCTTTTTTCTTTTTTTAATATTCTTTACTTTATGTCTTAAAATCAATATTTGGTATTAGTTCCAAGGCAGAAGAGCAGTAAGGGCTAGGCAATGGGGCTTAAGTGACTTGCCCAGATTCACACAACTGGAAAATGTTTGATGTCTTAGTGCTGAGGGGTGAGTTTGGGAATTAGGAAAGGCTTCCTGTAGGAGGTGGGACAAAGGCTGACTTTTGGAGAAAGCTGAAGATCCAAAGTAGAAACCAGAAGGTAATGTATTCCAGGCATGATGGAAAGCCTGTGGGAAGGTACAACTAAAAAGGAAAGATGATAAGCCAGAAGTTAAAGTCATTTAAAAAGGTGGGTAAACATCTTAGAGATCCATAGATGAGACAAAGAGGAAGAAGAGAAGAAAATTTAATAAAGAATGGCAAAGGAATCTACAAAAATAGTAATGGGAAGCAAGGAATATACCCATTTCTCCTCTTGGTTTTGTTAGAGGAGGGAGTAGAGAAGGAATGACTTCCATTGGAAAGGGTTTGGAAAGATGTGGTGTCCTCCAGGAAAGCCTAAAAGAAGTTCTTTTGGAAAATTCAAGGAATGTAAGTAAGTTTGTAAGAATAGAGGAGGAGTTTCAAGTGGCATCTTGGAAAAGGGCACATGGAGTGATAGGCAGAGGAGAATAAGACAAGGGTCCTATAGCAGTGGAGGAGCTAGTTAGAGCATAAATCTTGATTCCACCCAATGTTCATTGACTGGGAATTGAAACCAGCATTTTGTGGAATAGATAGAAGTATTTATCGTATTCTGCTCTTTCTCCTATACAAGTTTATTGTAGGGACTGCATGAGTTCATGTATGTTAAAGCTATAAAGCACTGTACAAATGAAAAATAATATTATTGTCATTACATATAAATAAATGCATATAATTTTTGGTGTCAAGAAATCAATATTTATATCACTACTGTGTTAATCTGTTTTGTGAAATCACAGCAAAGACATCAATGCTATTCATGTACAAAAAATTTTGAAATACTTTCATTGTCTGTAAACTTAGTGTTAATAGTGTCTTGAGTTGTGAATTCTTTTTTAATATAAGAAGGCATAAATATTCTCTTTCAGCAATTTGCTTCATGCTTTACCCAGAAGACACTGAAAGACACATTGCTCTGAGATCACCCTTAATTGTTATTCTTATCGTTTCAGTCATGTCTGACTATTCATGTGACCCTATTTAGAGTTTTCTTGGCAAAGATACTGGAGTGGCTTGCCATTTCCTTCTCCAGTTCATTTTACAAATGAGGAAACTGAGGTAAATAGGATAACTGACTTGCCTAGGGTCACACAGCTAGTAAGAATCTGTGGCCAGATTTGAAGTCTAATCTTTCCGACTCAAGCCTGGCACTCTATCCACTACGCCACCATTACTCCTCAAGCAAAATTCTACCAGATCATACCCCGAGAAGGTACATTCTTGGTAAGACTATCTACAAAAATTCAGTTTAAAAGGATATGAATTACATAATACTACTGTATTATGATGATGATTTTATTATAAGCAACATTTTGTAAGTTATAATATTATAAGTAACAAAGAAACTTGGGATTAGTGAGGAATTTGAAAACTGAAAGGTGACTTGATATTAGGGCGTAGCAAAGGAGCAAGGAAGTTTCTTCACAAAATCCAACAGGAAAATCCTTTCAGCAAATGATGTGCTAACTGTGCTTTGGCACTTTTTTCTAAATGTTAAAAAAAAAAAAAGAAAGTTATTCAAATAAACAAAAAACCAGCAATGTGATCCAGATAGGATTTAGAACTTGGGTCAGAGAGAGAAGAACTTGGTGAGACCAACCAACAGGGCCTGCTGGTTTTATGATGATCACAGCAGAGATCCAAAATGAGACTGCAAAAACTAATAAAAAGGAACAAGGAGAAATTCAGTAAGGAAACCCAGTGGCTTACGTATTTTCCTTCCTAGTTTGAGCTATTTACTAAACTACTTCTTTTTCTTTTTTGGACACACATGAATATTTATTGTGTTTGAAATGTTTTTGAGTAGTACAGAGATAGCACACAGGACATTGTTAGTGGCCTCAATTTCTCCATTGTTATTTGTTTAATTTATTTATTTGTTTTTCATTTTCATTTTAATTAATTATTTTAATTTAAGTGTATCATTAATTTTATTAATTAATTTTAATTAAACAATTAAAATTTAATTTTGTTTAATTGTTATTTTTCCCTATTGTTAAAAATGGGAATAGCTACATTTGCAAAAGGTATGATGATCAGGTTCCTGCATCTATTTTTAATTCTTTTTCATTTTTAAAAATATAACTGAATAAAGGACTACTTCTATATATACAATGATATTCTGGATACCTGAAAAGTGTTGCTTCCAAAAATAATCACCTTTTTTGAGGGGAGTGATTTGTATCCTGAATGGCTCTGATCCAGTAACTACAGGGATTATGCAAATATTACTATTGCTTTTCTTGTGAATTCTTGTTAAAATCTGATACCTGGAAAGCAATAGGGGAGGAAAATGATCTTAGACTCAACAGTAAAGTTCTGATCCAGCTACTCAACACTGAAGAATAAACAAAAATAAGAGAATATTGACTTTAGTGTGGTCCTCTCTTTCTACCTGTAACCACCACTTAGGTGTTTGGGTCTCCAGTCCCAATTCCTACCCAGAGATCAACAAATACCCAGAAATTATCCCATATAAAAATCAATATAATCAATTATTGGTGATCAATAATTAATAAGTACTCTCATATGAAAATCGAAGAAATCAGTCACAAGCTAAGCCGAAGTGCCAAAGAACCTTAACTAATGTCTAATGTCCTAGTTCCAAAAATCTTCCCATCCGGTACAGACAGACCTCATTGTATTATGCTTTGCTTTATTGTATTTTGCAAGCATTGTGGGATTTTTTTCAAATTGAAGATTTATGGCAACCCTACATTGACCAATTCCATTGGTACCATTTTTCTAGCAGCTTATGCTCACATTTTGTCCCTATATAATATTTTGGGAATTCTTGCAATATTTCAAATGCTTTTGTTATTATTATATCTCTTATAAACATGTATGATTTCTGATATTTGATGATACTATTTGAATTGTGTGGGGGCACCACAAACTACACCCACATAAGATGGAAAAATACTGTTTGTGTTCTAATTGCTGAAACAACTGGCCATTCTTCCATCTCTTTCCTTCTCCTTGGGTTTCCCTATTCCTGAGACACGACAATATTGAAGAATATTACATAAGCTTAGTTGATAAAACTGGAGCAAGATCTGAGAGGATTGAATCCAATTTTGTAGGAAATTCTACTGTGGGTAAAATGCTATCAAATAACATCACATACTACAGAGAAATCTTTCATGGAAGGAATGGTCAATTAACACAGCAAATTTGTTGTTATATTTTAAGAAATTGTCACAGTTACCTCAACCTTCAGCAACCACCATCTTGCTCAGTCAGCCACCATTAGCATAGAGATAAGACCTATACCAGCAAAAATATTATGATTTGAAGAAGGCTCAGCTTAATGGTAAGCATTTTAACAATAAAGTATTTTAATTAAAAATACTAATATGCCTTAATTAAACTGCATGTAAACTATATCATAAAGTATAATAATTATTAAGTTATCAAAATAAATACAAATAAACTAAACCATATGTTATGTAGAATTCTTGATTCATTTCAGCTAGTTCCTAAAGAGGTAGGATTTCAACAGGGAGAGATAACAGGAAAGAAACTTCAGATTCACAGGAAAAAACATACAGGAATACAGAAAAACATTTGGCTTAGAGGTTGACAACTAAAGGGCAAGTTAAATGGAACAATTAGCCATTGAGTTTGGCTGTTTCTATATATTATGTAAAGTGGGGGCAGCAGGTTTGAGGAAAAGCTGAAAAGATATATTGCAATGAAATTGGAGAGAGCCTAGAGATGTAGGCTGGGTTTGGATTTTATTCAATAAGCATTGGGAAAGCAAGTTATTGAAGGTTTTCAAGCCATAGGGTGATGTAATAAGATCTGTGAATTAATAACATTAATCTGGTAGTGGTATGTAGAATGATTTAAAGGGGTGGAGATTGAAGATGGGGAGATCCGTTTATTTCTGAAGTAGAACTAACATCTCAATCAAACTTATTCTCAAGACACTCACCAATATGTCACTTGGCTAAGAACCAAAGTAGACCCCTGGTTGCAATTATCAATAGTCAGTGCATCATTATAACTATAATTGTTTCTAATGATGTTGATAATGACAACTTCGGATACCATCTTGTCTTCCCATTAAAGGTGATTACATTAAAACCAATTAAGGTTCATGGAAGTGGGGCTGTCATCAAAAGACTCATAGCAAAGTTTTCTCTGAAAAACTTTTGATTATGTCCTAATCTTGCCATGTTGATTCTATTAAGCTGTACATTCTCAAAGTATTCCACATAGCTAATGTCTTGGCTTAAACAGCAGCATGTGACCTAAACTCTGCTATAGTTTTTCAGATATGTGGGCTGAAGAGTGAGCTTTAATGATCATTACAAATACCAACTAATCCTTAAGAAATGAATGATATGGTGGAAAGAATTCTGACTCCAATATCAGAGGGCTTGTGTTTAAATCCCACCTTTGACTCTTAGCTGAAGGACCTTAGAGAAATCATTTCACCTCACTGGGCGTGAGTTTTCTTAGTCATAAAATGAGGAAGTTGGATTAGGTGGCTTCTGAGGATCCTTCCAGCTTTGTTTCTATGATTCTATGAACTCAAAAACTGTACTGCAATGGGAGAAAAGAAGATTTTAACCCACATTTATTTATTTATTTATACTATAATATTATTTATTTATACATATTATATAATATTTTATATATGATAATAATCAAATAAATAACACCACATATAGTTAAGCTATAACATTCTTTTTTCCTTGTTTTAATTGATTCATTTCTCTTTGGCAAAAAACAAACAAATCCACAAATGTCCATAAAAAACTTGCTTTCCAAATAACATAAAGTATATTCTCTGGAAAGAATAGAGCAAAACAAAAGTGTCCAGCAGTGTGCTTCAGACTCATTTAAATATGAACACCTACTTTTGTACCTTAAAGAGAAAAGAGGTATGCTTTAGTCTTGATGGCATGATGCCAACTTTTCCCACAGTTTTTTATGTGAATTTTGATACATTTCAGTGTTGTCTTTTTTATCTTAGTAATTACTATTTTAAAATTCATATATCTATATATATAGAGAGAGGGAAAGAGAATATTCTACATATTTATAGTACATATATTATTTAGAGATATATCTACATATTTTCTATGAATATATTGAATATTTTATAAATATATGACATGTTTATATATAACACATTTATATAAATATATAGGGCATTCTATATATTTATTACTGCCCTGATTTTATTTCTACAAAAGTTTTTTTTTTCTTCCCAAAGGCTAAGTTTTCTCCCATTTCACTCAGACTGGAAGTATCAGGGCTACTCATGGCATCATTCGTTTTAAAATTTTGTTTATTTTTGGTTGTATAGCAGAGCTGGAATTTTCCATCTATCAGTAACTCCCAGAATCTTTTTCAATCTTCCTCTCCTATCTATTTCTCTAACCACCTTCTGGCTCCAACAGCAGGTTAGTGTCTTATCATTATCTAAACTAAAGCAAGTCAATGACAATTATTCCTGATAGTGACTCCTTGGGTAGAGTACAGTCTTGAGCACTGGCATCTTACAAAAGGCTACCCTGCTAACATTTGTCTCTTTATTACTTGTGTACTCTGTCACACTTGGACTTTATATTGACACTTCTATTGGTAAATTTGTATAAGCTTCCCCTACAAAATATCATTCCCTGAGGCTTGGGCTTATGACATGTATTCAAAAATAGAATTGCTGGACTTTGGATGTCAACACAATATTACCCTTGCTATAACATGTTAACAATGACTCTTTATAACACTCCAAATATTTGCCTCCTAAAGACATCATTAATAATAAGATTACCAGAAATTCTGGGCATAAGATGACTTCATTTATTATAATTAATCTATAGACTGACAGAAATATGCTTTAATTCTTTGGAATATTTGCATATTTTATTTAGGAAGAGAAAAGAATTCCAAGTTACTGGGTCAAACTTCCTGGTCCAGTAGATACTGCTTAAAATGAAATCCACAACAGCCAAGTAGACATTGCCCAGGTTCCAGCATCCTGACAATTCTTGTCTCAGAGTTTGTAGCCCCAGATATTTTTACTGGAGTATTATTGAAAGTGAAATTACATTAATAGTTTTTTTCCCTCATTTCTTGTGTTCTTCCAACCCCAAAAAAGTATGCCCTAGTTCATGCATCACTTATTGTGGGAAGCCAATAAGAGACACAGTCTCAAATAGATAAAAATCTGAGACTTCTCTTTTGACCCATTTTGTGATCCTTGTGATTTCTTGTTCTATTTGAGACTGTTTCTCTTATTGGCTTCCCACAACTTATAACTATAAAAATTCAGTAGGAGCTGTGTGTACTAAGTTAAGGGTCATATGTATGGAATGCAGAAATACTGATCTACTCTGAAATGAGCAAAGTTTGTCCCTGGGATACTTCTCTGTTCTCTGTTCTTCCTGGGATGGTTAACAAAGCAAAAGGTTCAAAGGTAGGAATTGTGGGTTCAAATCTCGCCATTGCCACATACCAGGTCACTTTTCTTCTTTGCATCTTGAAGAAAAGTGAGCCACATAAAGGTCCCTACCAGCTTTCACATACATTATATGATACTTCCTCCATGCATCCTGTTCTCCATATCACATGGTACTACTACCAATATGAGAAAAATTAAACAAACTAATGAATTAATAATAAATTATTATCTTCTTGGGAACAAAAGAACTACATGGAAAAAATTATATCAGGAAATGCCGCAGAATGTGGGGTACCAGCCTGTCTATTACAAGATGATGCTTAATGTCAAGGAATGCATTGATAATATTAGAAATTCAGGCTCTGATAAACCTGGTTGTGGTTTGGGAAGGAGTTATATTAATAGGCTTGGAAGCACTATCTTCTTTATACCCCTTCATGACTGTCACCTGTTTTTCCAGTGAAAAGGCAAAGTAGGAAAAAAAAAGCCCTGGTTGTGAATTAATTGCTCTCAATTTTTCAAGTTCTAAGTAACTGAAACAAAATATTTTTCTTCACCCTTTGGTCTCAATCACCCTTGGCGACTTTCGTGTCTATTAATGACTGCTCTAACATTCTGTGGCCACACGATTCCTCAAACTCCTCACTCCCAAAAGCCTTCTTTTCCATCTCACATAATCACACCTGAAATCATTAATATAATTGCACCACCTCTCAGATCCAGACCTTTGACATTTTAATCTGCAGCCCCAACCCCTTCTCTTTTTACCTCATTCACTTACTAAATTCATACTTCAGTTTCATGACTACTCTGGTCATCTCTCTTTTCTTACAGAGCCATATCTTCCTTAATTTTGACTTTACTTGATTCTAGATCTAACCTTGGCCCCCAAGGCCTGGCATTGTAATGATTCACTAGTCACTTCCCTAGGATCCCTCTGCCTATCACCATTCCCAACCTCCTAATCCTTAGCCATGGGTAAACCCCACCATCTGTTTTCTCTGTTCTTGCTTTTGAGCTGCTGAGAGTCACTGGAGAATCACAAAATTAAGTTGATTTCACACACTATAAATTCATGTTGTATAATCTCAGCTGGGTCCTGACACCTGTTGAGCAATGCTATGATTTTACTCTTATTGAACCCCTATCTCATTCCCTCAGCTACTATTCCAAAATATTTTTTTCTTTCTTCCAAGATCCCAAGTACCACTTACACTGCAGATGACCTGTATAGCCATTTAATTCACAGAGAAGACGGAGGTCAAATGATTGAAGTTCCCTGCCCCACAATAACTTCTTAATACCATCCCTTACATTTCCATTATTATTATTTATTTATTTATTTTTCTATTTGTCCCTATTATCCCTAGCACCAAGCAGAGTACTTTGTACATAATAAGTTCTTGATATGTGTTTTCTTTGATTTTCATTCATCACTGAGTATCTCCTCCTTTTAATGTGAATTAGATGAACTTTGAAGAAGAAGAAGGTTCTTGAACAATGAATGTGGTCTGAAATGTGATTGGAATAGAATAAAAAAAGAGATAAATTGGTATAGTGGGAAAAAGAAAGAATTGGACTTGGACTCACACAACCTAAGCTCTTCCTACATCATGAATCCAAATTGTGACCTTGAAAAAGTCACTTCATCTTTATGGACCTCTATTTTTCTTTTCTTTTTTTCATTATATTTCTTTCTCAATTACATATAAATACATTTTTATAATCATTTTCTGATATTTTTCAATCTATGTTCCTTCTTTCCCTCCTTTTCCTCCCCCCCTTTCCCAAGACAACAGGTAATTTGATATAGGTTATATATGTGTTATCACACAATACATATTTCCATGTTTGTTATGCTGTAGAAAAAGACATTTCACTTATGTATGAAAAAAAATAAATTTATAAAAGAAATAAAATTAAAACTGGTTTCCTTCAATCTGCATTTAGACGCCATCAGTTCCTTCTATGGTGGTGGATAGCCTTCTCTGTCATGAGTTCCTTGGAGTTGGACCTCCTTGGGTTAGATCTAGAATAACCTATAAAGTTCAAGCCAGCTCCAGATCTAACACCTATAATTCTGTGATTCTTTTTTTAACCCTCACCTTCCATCTTAGAATCAATACTGTGTATTTGTTCTAAGGCAAAGAGTGGTACAGCCTAGGCAAGGGGTTAAGTGACTTGCCCAGGGTCACACAGCTAGGACTTAGGACTTCCCATCTCTAGGCCTAGCTCTCAATCCACTGAGCTACCTAGCTGCACCACACACACACACACACACACACACACACACACACCTCTCTTTGTTGATTTCCAATCACCTTGCCAAATGAACTACCTCTTGGGGCACTGAAAGAATTGTCATAATGTCACAAAGAAATTTTCTATTGAAAAAGGGAATTGCTACTGTTACATTGAACTCTGATTGTGACTGCTTGTTTAGAAAAAAAATTGACTCACCCAAAATCTTTGTAGAAAACAGAAATTGTGGATCAAAGGCTCCCTTTGAAATGATATACATATACATATATATATATATATATATGTTTAAACTGATGGCTAGAAAAAGACAAGATGAAGCTGCTGCATTAAACAAATCTTAGATGTGTGTTAGTTTTCATTAGATATTGCTTTTATATTAGAAGAGGGCAGAGAGAATTGGAAGAAAATAATCTATAATCCAAAGAGATTCCTTGGGACCCCCCAAGTAAGTCTGTAGTGATCATGTCAATAGATGACAGGAACACTAAATTTTTACCTGAATTTTTTTCTTGTAATATCATTTCCCTAGTTAGTGGCACTCAATCATACCTTAAGGGAATTTTTCCTCTTCCCCATATTTATCTACTTATCAGACCAGAAGACATAAAGTTAAAAGAGGCCCAAAAATCTAGTCCAAATCTTTCATTTTATAGATGAGGAAACTTTGATTTCAAGAGGGGAAATGGCTTACCCAAGACTACACAAGTAGTAATAGAACTAGCACACAAACCCAAGTCAATTGAATCTAGGTTTAGTGAATGCACTGTTCATTGCGTGTAGAGTGATGGAATTGTGCTAGATAATTTCTAGGGACCCTTTAAGCCAGTGATGTCAAACTTAAAAAGAAATGGGCCATTAAACTATACATAAGGATCCCTGAGGGCCACATATTGACTTAGAAAAATCACATATTAGTAAAATCTACATTTTACTGGATTATTATTTATTTTAGTAAAGTTTCCCAATTGCATTAATTTGCTTCAGGCCACCTTTACTTGAAGCTCTAAATCTATAGTCCTATATTTTTTTTCTTTCTTCTTACATCTGGCTTAGAGTCATAACCTGGTTTCAAATCCTGCCATAGTCACTTGCTAGATGATGATGATGATGATAAAGATGATGATGATGATGAAATTAAGCATTTATATAATGTCTACTATGTGCCAGGCACTGTGCTAAGTGTTTTATACCTATTATCTTATTTTTATCCACACAACAGCCCTAGGAAGTAGGTGCTATCATTATCCCCATTTTATAGTTGAGATCACCAAAAAAATACAAGTTAAGTGACCAGACCACACAGCTACTAAGTATCTGAGGCAAAATTTGAAGCCAGGTCTTCCTAACTGCAGATCCTACACTCTATCTGCTGTGCAGCCTAAATGCCTCTAACATAACATGATACTCCATCACTCATTCACTGAGTGTCCCTGCTACCTGACATACCCTCCCTCTTTAACTTCATCTCCTAAAATATTTACTTTGCTTCAAACTATGCAGATTCTATCTTCCCCAATGCAGCCTTTCTTAATCCCCAAAGCTTCTGTTGCCCTCTCTTCCCCAGTATGTTGTTGTTTCTTGTTCTATTTCAGACTCTTTTTGACCACATTTGGGGTTTTCTTGGCAAATATACTGGAGTGGTTTGCCATTTCTTTCTCCAGCTCATCTTACAGATGAGGAAACTGAGGAAAACAGGGTTAAATGACTTGCCCAAGGTCACATAGCTATGTAATGTCTGAGGCCAAATTTGAACTCATGAAGATGAATCTTCCTTACTCCAGGCTCAGGACTGTATCCAAACTGTACTATAAGTATTGGTAGTCTCTTACAAAATAAACCCACATACATCATCAACATTTTTATATATTTACACAAAATTCAGAAGCAAGAGTTAGAAAGAGAAATTCCATTTAAAATCATCCTAGACAATAAAAAATATTTTAGGAATCTATCTGCCAAGACAAACACAGGAATAATATGAACACAACTACAAAACACTTTCCACATAATTAAAACTAGATCTAAGTAATTGGAAAAACATTAATTGCTTATGGATAGGATGAGCTAACATAATAAAAATTACAATCCTACCCAAATTAATCTATTTGTTCAGTGCCATACCTATCAAACTACCAAGAAACTTTTTTTATAGAATTAGAAAAAATTATAACAAAATTCATTTAGAATATCAAGATAAATAATGGAAAAATGTGAAGAATGGGGGCTGGCAGTACCAGATATTAAACTGAACTACAAAGAAGTGGTCATCAAAACAATATGCTACTGGCTAAGAGACAGAAGGGTGGATCATTGGAATATACTTGGGGGAAATGACCTCAGCAAGATAGTGTTTAATAAACCCAAAGATCCCAGTTTTGGGGGCGAGAACCCACTGTTTGACAAAAACTGCTGGGAAAATTGAAAAACATGGGAGAGATTAGGTTTAGATCAATATCTCACACCCTATACCAAGATAAATTCAGAATATATGAAGAGGGAAATTATAAGTAAATTAGGTGAAGATAGAATAGTATACATGTCAGATCTATGTATGGGAAAGGAAAAAAAATTAAAACCAAGCAAGATATAGAGAATATTACAAAATGTAAAATGATTAATTTTGATTACATTAAATTAAAAAGGTTTTGTACAAACAAAACCAATGCAAACAAAATTAGAAGGGAAGCAACAAATTGCGGGAAAATCTTCATAACAAAAACCTCTGACAAAGGTCTAATTTCTCAAATTCATAAGAAGCTAAGTCAATTATACAAAAAAAAATCAAGCCATTCCCCAACTGATAAATGGTCAAGGGTCATGAACAGACAGTTTTCAGATAAAGAAATCAAAACTATTAATAAAGACATGAAAAAGTATTCTAAATCTCTCATAAGTAGAGAAATGCAAATCAAAATAACTGATGTACCACCTCACACCTAGCAGATTGGCCAATATGACAACAAAGGAACATGATAAATGTTGGAGGAGATGTGGCAAAATTGGGACACTATGGCATTGGAGCTGTGAATTGATCCAACCATTCTGGAGGACAATTATGGGCAAAGGGCTTTAAAAGACTGCCTGCCCTTTGATCCAGTCATACCACTGCTGGGTTTGTACCCCATAGAGATAATAAGGAAAAATACTTGTACAAAAATATTTATAGCCATGCTCTTTGTACTAGCAAAAAAAAATGGATGAGGGATGTCCCTTCATTGGGGAATAGCTAAACAAATTGTGGCATCTGATGGAGGTGGAATATTATTGTGCTGAAAGGAATAATGAACTGGAAGATTTTTATGTGAACTGGAAAGACCTCCAGGAATTGATGCAGAGCCAAAGGAGCGAACTAGGAGAACAGTATACACAGATATTGATATGTTATGGCACAATCAAATGTAATGGACTTCATTACTAGCAGCAATGCAATGATCTACGACAATCCTGAGGAACTCATAAAAATGTTATCCACCTCCAGAGAAAGAACTATGGGAGTAGAAATGCAGAAGAAAACCATATGATTGATCATGTAGTTTGATGGGGATGTGATTGGGGATTTTGGCTTTAAATGATCACTCTGTTGCAAATATGAATAGCATGGAAATAGGTTTAGAACAATGATACATGGACAACCCAATGGAATTGCTCATCAGCTTAGGGAGGGGGTAGGAAAGAGGAGAGGAAAAGAACATGTATCATTTAACCAAGTAAAAAATATTTTAAATGAATTAATTATTTAATTTTTAGAAATAAGTATGTGTAGTCTCCATCAAAAGAACATAAGGTTCCGAAGGTGAGGGATTGCTTGTTTTTATTTTCTCCTTCTCACTTCCTAATATAGTACCTGGCTCTGTGGTGGGTGCTTAATTAATGATTGTTAGTTAATTAATTACATCTCCTCTTTCACTCTATATCCATTATAATTATTCACCAATCTGAGTAAATTTCATCAGGATGCTATAGACGGGAATTCCTGCCTTCAGTGTGGGAACTATGTCAAAACACATCATTAAGAACTCAACAAAGGGATGAGATCTCTAATCAAAGCCTGAGGAGAGGGGAATGAAGTTACAAAGCAGAGCTGGGATGGAGCACATTGGTCCAGAAGCTCTTGCAGACTCCACAGTGCCCATTTCTAGCCATTCATGTCCTTGGTTCCCCATTTATGAATTCCTAGTTCCCCAAACCCCAAATTCCTAGCCCTAACCCCAATGTTCCCTAAACTCAAATTCCTAGCCCTAACCCCAATGTTCCCCAAACCTCAAATTCCTAGCCCTATCCTTCTCTATAGACTTCTGACCTGATTCTTGGACCTGGTATCTATCTTTTTTTCTGTCTGTCTCATTGTTCTTTGATTCTTGAACTAGTATGCATGTGGTTTGTAACATTATCTTCTGTTTTCCCTCTTCTTATCTGCTTCAATCTTTGGGCAGAGTGACTTTTAACATCTAGCTCTGGCATGTCCTCGGAGGCACCTTCCAACTCTAAAATGCTATGGTTCTATCTATGATTCTATGGATTATTCTTCTATCCTCAAAACATTTTCAATTATTTCTTGAATATTTCTAAGATTTGAAATCTATAGTAGACAGAGATCTAGTTTCAAATCCTTAATCTGGAAATTACTTTGGGATCTGAGGTAACTTTCTGTTCCTCATTTATTAAAAGAGAAATGCATGTGGTACAACTGCATAGAATTGTTGTAAGAAAAGTAATTTGTAAACCTTAAAATGTCATGGAAAAGTGAATAATTAATGTTCCCTTCCTGAGTGAGTCTGTCTCTGAATAACACTGTAATTGACTTTTTATAAAGGCTGCCTTACTGGGGGAAAATGCTCAAAAGTAGAGGATGCTGGGAAAATAAGGAGAATCTATAAACAAGGGAAAGCACCTAGCAGCTAGAAAAACTGTGGAGACCAAGAACATGGCTTCAGACTGAAGTTAGTAGCTTAAGTCAGCATGAGAATATTTTAGCTAGTAGAAGCTAGAAATTTAAAATCAGAGAGATCTCAAAGACCACAGAGACAGAGACTTTCTGGAAGAAGGAGATTTAGAAGGGCAATCTAAATTAGCCAGAATGTGAAAAAAAACAAATACAATCTAATTGGAGGCAGCATAATCTAAAGAAAATAACTTTGTCCCCAAATTTACCATCCTTTTACAGATGGATCCAAGATCAAGGGACCATGGCAATCCTGCCTCCCTGGCCCATACCTTGGACCAGATCTGGAAACCTCAGTATTGAGGAGTCTTTTGCCACCTTTGGATACATTATCTTCTCCAACTATTCTTCTGTGATGAGAAAAAGAATGCCTCAGACCTAACATTCTCTGAGTGCTAGGCACCTCATTGAGAGGACCTCAGCCAGCAGCAGAAGCTGGAACAAAAGGCCAAGAGAGAGACATAAGAATATGCTCCCTGTAAAGGATGAATTTTGACCGGGTCTCTTGGAAGGAGGCGAAAGTACTGGCACAAACAATGAGTTCAGTAAGACCCCTGGGAAACTGATTGCTAGGCATTTACTGACTCAGATCATGATCGCTGTAAATGGACAAAATGGGAAAGTATAGCATGGAAGACAGTGATCGATGGATTCAAAACTGGCTGGATGACTGGGCACAAAGAATAATGACATGAAACTGGAAGGGAGAGAGAGCTAACACATTATATGGCAGTTAGGATTTGGAAAGACCTTGCCAGGCCAGACATCAGGACTCATTAGTAAATTGAAGTCTAAAAGTGGTAAACATAAATCTATACTAGGTTTAAAAAATTTGCACAAGTATAAAAAGGTGTAACTAGATAACAAATCATAAAAAAAAAAAAGAAAACAATCTTGGAATTTTAGTTGACCATAGGTTCAATGTGACTCAACTCTGAGGCATGGCACCCAAAAAGTGATGGCCTCTTAGGCTACTTTTCTTTTTGTTTAAATGTATTTATTTGTTGGTTGGCTGGTTTGTTATACTAAAAAACCCAGTTAACTCCTTCACCTCTCTTCCCCCATTCCCTTAGATGTCTTAGAGAAGGCATCATTTGGCAAAAAGATACATGTATATGCATAAAACTATTTCTTATTTATTTCTATTTATCAATTCTTTCTCTATTCTTCAAACAATATTTCCATTGATGTATATACTGTTCTCTTGGTTCTGCTCATTTCATTTTTCATAATTTCAGGTAGGTCTTTGCATGTTTTTCCAAAATTAACCCACTCATCACTTCTTATGACACAATAGTATTCCATCACAATTATAAGCCAAAACTTGTTTAGCCATTCCCCAATTTATGGGCATCCCTTCTATTTCCAGTTCCTTATCACCAAAAAGAGAGCTGTTATAAATATTTTAGATCATAAAGGTTCTTTTCCATTTTTCCTGATCACTGTACTTAATAAAGAGGTATAATAACCAGAGAAATGGAAGTAATGATCCATTCTTACTTTCTTTTTGTCCAACCACAGATTGTTTAGTTCTAATGGGTTTGTTTTAGGCAGATCATTGACGAATTCAAATATACCCAGAGGAAGCTGATGGGACTTGAAATTGAGCCACACATGGAATTATATTGAAGCAACTGGGGATATTTAGCCTAAAATAAATATGTCTTAAGGGAAGTATGAAAAATGCCTATAAGGATTTGAAAAGTTATTATATGAAAGAGATTTGATTTGCTTTTCTTGGCTCCAAAGGGTACAACTAGGAACTATGGGCAAAGTGGACAGAGGCAAATTTCAGCTGGTTCTTAGGAAATTTCCAAGAGATTTGAACTATGTGAAAGAGAATGAATTACTGCGAAAGATAGTGAGTTACTCATTACTCCTTATCAAATGGATGCTGGATGCCACTTTTCAAGGATATTATAAAAAGGATCCCTGTTCTGGAACATGTTAGACTAGAAAAATTCTGAGGCCCCTTCCCTCTTGGAGGTTTTATGATTCTAGAATCTGGAGAAAACTTCTCTGAGCTTCAGCTTCCTCTGTTAAATAGAGATTATAGTCACACTATTGACTATACTATACTATACTAACTGAGAGTTGTTAACAAAGTCACTTTGTATTGAAATATATAAATTACTACATAAATGTGAATTATTATTAGTTCTCTGTGCTCAAGAGAACATTAGACTTCTTGAATGGCCAGATGAAATAAGACTAGGGTCAGAAATGGTATGAACTCATATGACAGAATGAAAACATTCAGAACCAAGGAAACTAAAGATGTTACTTAATTATTAGTAAAAAGATCATGAGATATGGAGTCACCAGTTCTAGAGCTGAATACCTGTTCTGGCAGTTACCAGTGACCTTGGTAAGTTGTTTATCCTACTTATTACCTATCTAACATGGAGTAAGGCACTAGCTTCTTGGAGTATGTTTCCTCAGCTGCAAAATGAGGGAGTTGGAATCTGTAACTTCTAAATTCTAATTCAGTTTTCAATTTAAGAGACTGAATCTCCAATATTTCCAACCACTCTTTGGGATGGAGTTGGTGTTTGTGAATAGTCAAGCCAAATTACATGATAATTAAAGGACATCTACAGGAAAGAAGAGAGTTCCCCAGCAAATGCTCTCTGAGTTGAGACTGCAAAAAGAAAACTTGAATCTCTGCTAGGATGAGTCAAAAGTTGACCAGAGAATAAAATTAAAAACATGAGGCAGAAAGCTCAAAATGCCATTCATACCAGCAATGGTTTCCCCATAGCTAGAGATCTCAGCATAGAGTATGATGGGTCAAAGTCACTTTCTGGAGAAGTGAATGCTCTATTCTCATGTACTTCCCCATCCAAGACATTGTTTTGTTATGATGGCCAACCATATCCCTGATTTTTGCCACTTGGGACTGACTTTTTTTTAAACCTCACCTTCTGTCTTAGAATCAGTACTAAGTATAAGTTCAAAGATAGAAGGATGTTAAGAGCTAGGCAATTGGGATTTAGTGACTTGCTCATGGTCACACAGCTAGGAAATATCAGAGGCTAGATTTGAACCCATGAACTCCTATCTCCAGGCCTAGCTCTCTATCTACTGAGCCACCCAGCTATCCTACAGTACTGACCTTCAACACCACTTGTATCAAATTTCTGTGCCTGTCGTTTCTTCCATATAGTTTATATCTTAATGAAAAATATTCCAGTTGATGCCTTACTATTATAAGGAGAAGCTATAATGCCAAACCATAGAACCAAAGGACTCCCCTGTCATTTTAATGATGGCAAAAATAGAACTAAGTTCAAAACTGAAATACTCTTTTTTCCTTCTTTTTCAGCAAAGACAGGTGAAAAAATGGGAAAAATATGGAATAATGAATCAGAAGACTTGAGAGTTCTATTCCTAGTTCTAATGCTATCTATTCATATGATCTTAACTTCTCTAGGCCTCAGTTTTCTCATCTGTAAAATGAGAGGACTACACTCAATGGTTTTTAAAGTTGCTTCTAGTGCTAAAATTTTATAGTCTATAAAGTTGGAGTCTAGACAGGTCAAGTAACATGGGGAGATGCAGCTGTTATTGAGATATGTCAGTATAGCAAGAATCTGAGATTTTTTTCCAGCATGAGAACTCTCTTCATTGACATTAATTTTAATGCATGTATAATTTAGTAAATAATCTTAGAGAGTTGTCTAAGGTTTGGAGAGGTTTAGGGATTTGTCCCACATTTCACAATTGTGAAATATTGGAATGATCAAGGCTGGTGGTCTACAAAAATGGCTGATCTAAATTTCCAAATCTTGTTGTCTTCCTTTTTCTCTTATGGGGATCACTTTATTTTTATCTTAGTATCTTCATTGCCTAGATTGGAGCCTGCAATGTAGTAGTCACTTACCAAGTTCTCATTGATCATTTGATGGATTGATTGATATATATGTGTAGATGTGGACAAAAGCATCAATTATTTGAAATACATTAGTGAAAAGAAATGTTTACGACAACAAAAATACATTTCCACTAAGCTAAATAAAATTTAAGTTACAAGGATCCCTAGAAAGCACCCAGCCTTTCTTAGAATATAAGAGTGTTGGTAAAACTGGAAATTTTATTTCAATAGAGTTTCAATGAAAGAAGGAAACAGACATTTTTTGAGTGCCAGAACCATGCTAAGCCTGATGCAAAGATGATCTCAATTGCTAAAATTTTGTTCCCTTTCCTTTATTTTTTTCAAATAAATGAATGAATCATTTATTAAACTATTAAGCACTTATGTGCAAAACATAGTACTAAAGGCTAGAGATTCAAATAAGACAGTTCCTTCTTTCAAAGAGCTCATATTCCGTTGGAGAAGAGAAGGTTTCAGCTGCAAGTTACATGGAAAAGTCTCATGATTCTTAGGTACAGCAACAAAATAAGTCCCTTCCCTTTTAATAAGAGAAACTAACACCAAAATTATGTGATTGGCTCCACTCCGCTAAATATCTAGCCATGTGTCTTGGACTGTCAGAGTTGGCAGAAACTTTAGTGACTATTCTTATTCACTCCTTAATTTGGGGGAAAAAAACAAAAACAAAAACAAAACAAACGTATTCCAGCAAGGAGAAGGGACTTGCCAAAAGTAATGGAAGAAATTTGTTTTAGAGGCTAAACTTAATCATGGTGCCATGAAAAAGAGGGTGGAATTTCCATGAAGCTTCAAATTTCTATTCTGTTACTTCCTACTTACTATTTCACCAATTTAGACCTTGTTTGCCTTCATATAAAACAATAGGGTTGGACTAAATAAACTTCAATATCCCTTCTAGCAATAAATCCATAACCCTCTGAATCCAAGTCTCCTAATTCTGATATCTAGTACTCTTCTTGCTATATTCTTAAAAAAAAACCCTTACCTTCCATCTTAGGCAGAAAGTGGTAAGGGTCAGGTAAATGGGGTCAAATGACTTGCCCAGGATCACACAGTTAGGAAGGGTGTGAAGCCAGATTTGAACCTTGACTCTCAATCTGCTGAGCTACCTAGTTCCTCCTTCTTACTATATTCTTTGGATATTTGACATGAGTCTTAACTAAGGCTCATTGATGAGTTCATTGCATATGTGATATATTTTCTACTAAATTGGAAACTCCTTTGAGACAAGGACCTCTTTTCTTTCTTGAGCCTAAAAGAATGCGAAGGGACATATGACCTGCCTAGCATTTAACTGACTTGATTTTTATCTTCTCTCAGGATATTGCTTTTCTCCTCTTCAAAATGAAGAGGTTAAACTAAGAGATCTTTAAGACCTCTTCCTAATCTAGCATTTTTTTTTAAATTCTAGGAGCAGTTAGGTGTCACAGTGATATAGAATGCCAGGTCTAAAGTCAAGAAGACCTGAGTTCAAATCCAACCTTAAACACTTTCTAGCTGTGTGATTCTGAGTAAATCACTTCACTTCTTTTTGTCTCAGTTTGACTAAATGAGATAATAATTGTAAAGCACTTGACACAGTGCCCTGTATATTGTAGGTACTATAATAATGTTAGCTATTATTATTAATTTTAACGATTTGAGAAGCTAGGTCAATTCAGTTCAATAAATATTTATTAACTATGGACCAGGAGAAGTTAGGTAGCATAGTAGATAGGACTCCGAATCAGGAAGATTCATCTTCATGAGTTCAAATCCAGCATCAGACACTTACTTGCTGTGTTAGCCCAATTTGCCTCAGTTCCTTGTCTGCTGGAGAAAAATGAGCTGGAGAAGGAAATGGCAAAGCATTCCAGTACCTTTGCCAAGAAAATCCTAAATGAGGATATGAAGAGTCTGATGTGCCCAAAAACAAGTTAACCCCAACAATATGGACCAGGCTTTGTGACAGATAGAAATACCAAAAAAAAAGTAGAAAGGAGGAGGAGGAGGAGGAGGAGGAGGAAGAGGAGGAGGAAGAGGAAGAGGAAGAGGAAGAGGAAGAGGAAGAGGAAGAGGAAGAGGAAGAGGAAGAGGAAGA
>NC_058130.1:106627329-106646037 GCF_016433145.1 Gracilinanus agilis
GAAGAAGAAGAAGAAGAAGAAGAAGAAGAAGAAGAAGAAGAAGAAGAAGAAGAAGAAGAAGAAGAAGAAGAAGAAAGAAGAAGAAGAAGAAAGAAGAAACCATCCTTATACTCAACAAATTTATAGTTATACTGGACACTAACTTGTATTTATTTTGTATATATTTTTATATTTAATTATCTATGAGCATGTAAGCTCTTGAAGGGAAGAAATGGTTCTTTTGTTGTTGTTGTTAGAAGAAGCTAGATGGTCCAGTGGATAGAGTTTGGACTGGAATCAGAAAGACCTGATTTCAAATCCAGCTTCAGACACTTCCCGGTTATGTGATCCAGGGCAAATCACTGAACCTCTACCTGTCTCTTTTCCCTCCAATGCAAAAGTGGGATCATCATAGCATCTACCTCTCAGAGCTGTTGTGAGACTCAAATGAGATGCTATTTTAAAAGTGTTTATTTAGTATGGTCCCAAGAACATAGTAGGTACTTAATAAATGTCTGTCCCCTTCTCTCTTTGGAGGGATATCCAGTGCATAGATGAATGAATGAATATTGTGCTAAGAGCACTCCTCTATTTCCATCATGGTTATTTATACCATTTTTGGCATTCTAAAAATATTATTTGGTAGATTTCCCCTCCTCCCTCCCCATATACTTTAGTGAAGTTCCCAGCCACTTTGTCTATTTCAGCTTCCAGTTTGGAGCTCCAAGTTCTTTTGGGTTTTATCAAATTACACCCTGTAGAAAAGCATACATTTCACAAACAGATGGATTTAATGTGCATGAAAATACATGCCTTTTAAAGAAACCAAATTAGTAGTTCCAGCTCTTACTCCCCCCACCCCCTTTATTAAAGACAGAGCTCAATGAAAAATCTCTGTAATGAAGTGAAACTTGACAGGCATCAGTAAAACAAGATTTGTTCACATGGAAATGTGACAGGACATAAGAGGAGTCCTCAGTGACACCAAGGCTGCCAATTTCAAATGGAGATTCCGAGGAAGCTAGCCCCCAAATCACAGCTGTGTTTTAGAAAGGGGGGGCGGGGAAAAGTGTTGAAATCTCATAACGCCATGACATTTTCGGATGATTATTGACAATATACACTTCATGCCTATGCTTCATGCATCTGCTGATCAGAGGCGAGATGGCCTGGAAATATTCACACTATAGAATCCAAACCTCTCTGGCATGAAGAAATTCATCCCTAATCTACCCCCTCCCCACCGCCCTTACTGAGTATTGTCTCTCTCAAGGATCCTGGCAG
This sequence comes from Gracilinanus agilis, assembly GCF_016433145.1. NCBI lineage: Eukaryota > Metazoa > Chordata > Mammalia > Didelphimorphia > Didelphidae > Gracilinanus > Gracilinanus agilis. Next base: position 106,628,593 of record NC_058130.1, read on the forward strand.
CAGAGAATCATATCTTCTGTCCTTTTCCCCCATTAAATCAATGACTGATTCATTCTTCTTTTATTTTCCAACTTTTTTCCTTCTCTATTCCTGGAGATTGTTACAGATGAGTATAGCCCTAAAGTTCGAGGTCTGAGGTAAGTTCAGATAAACATCTCAAAATCCGAATGTATAATGGGAGGTATTCTGTCTAGTGTTTAAAATTGGGCCAAAGATCTCATGGGAACAGACTTTCTTGTGAGATTTCTGGCACTTTGGCCTCTAATCCTGGCGGAAAATAAAACAGCCTCTGTCAGGCTGGATTTTGGCACTATTCTCTGCTGGAATCAGGAAGTAGAAAGAAAGAGAGAAGAAAAGGATTGCCAGATATTTTCAGTCCTTAAAAATGGATGGGCAAGATTGGCTCGAGACAAGGGTGGAGGCTTTGAACAGCTGGAAATCTGAATAGGGTCCTCCACCAATGCCAGTTTCCCAAGCAAGAGCGGGGAGGTGCTGTGGGATTTGGGTTAAATCGCCTAAGCAGTGCTTAATGCACTGAAGTTCCACTTCAGTGGAAAGAGTACTGGCTCTGGGGTTGAAGGGTCTGGGTTCAAGTTCTGCCCCAAAACATTCCATTTGACCTTGGGCAAGTCACTTAAAATCCATGGACCTCAGTTTCTGCCTTTGTACAATGCAGAAGGTGGGTTAGATGACCTCTAAGGTTTCTAAAACTATAACTTGATAAACAATATGATCTTGACAAGCTCAACAGGATGGAAAGCATCCCATGCACATTCAATTTTTGAAATGTTTATCTAAACCTACCTCAAATCTTGAACTTTGTGGTTTTTACTCATCTATAATGATCTCCAGGCATATATGAGAGGAAAGCATTTGGAAAGTTAAAGAAAAATGATTTTCTTTTTTTTCTTTCTTTAAATAGTCACTTTTCTTTGTTCTCTATAGACTCTGCTGGTTTTAAAATTATGCAGTACTATAGGGACTTAGTAAGATTGTCCCTTAAGCCCTATTTATGTGGAATTTCAAATGTTACAAAATACATATGGCTATATGATAGAGGGTCAAAACATATTTCAACTTCTCTCTTCGACTCACTCCTACCTCCTTTTCTTTGATCTCTTCTCCAGCTCCTCTTCAGCAGTACAAAAAAAAGAGGTATTACCATAACCTCTGGAGGAGACCTTTGCATGGAAGTACAATGATGGGATTTGGGTTTAAAATTATAGAAAGTTTAAAAAATGGAGAAACTCTTACTCTTTCCTAGTGAAACATGTCAGTCAAGGATCCCTGAAGATCTCTCCACAATGCACTTGCTGAAGACTGGTAAACAATGGCAGCTGCCACAGAGAAGACAAGAAGGGTGTACCTAGAAAGAAAAAAGTCCTTGGAACTGGCAAGTAGCAGGTTACTGGGGACCTTTGAGAGAGCAGTTTCAGAGAGAATGTTTGGTAGTATTATAGATTTCTAGGGATTAAAAAGAGAATAAATGCTTAGGAAATGGAAGGTGAACAAGGCAAATTTCAAGAAATTTCAAAGTGAAAGAAAAATGAAAAAGAGGATAATATACCATGATGGCATAAAGGGATCAAGGAAAAATTTTTCTATTACTGGTAAGTCCTGAATATGTTTGTAGGCAACTGAGAAGACACTGGCAAAGAGGGAGAACCTAGAAATATTTTAAGGTGACTTTTAAAGATAAGGTTTAGCTAAATCAGAACATTTCAAGGAGATGAATACTCTGACTAAATTTTGGTTCGTGCAAAGTGTTGATCTCTCTTTGAGTCTCAAACCCCTCCCAAAACTCCAACAAAATGAATAGTGTCTTATTTCGCCTAAAAGATTGAAGCCATCTGACAGGAGCACCTCCAGTTTCCCTTCTTGGCATCATTACCCTTACCTCTTTTTCTTCCATTTCAAATTAAAAGGTATCTTTATTCCTTTCCTTTTTACTCCTTCCCATTCCCTGCCCCCCAAGACTTTATTCAAGGAACTACAGAGTTTCTATCATGCATCTTCAATCTCTCTCTCTTTGATGGTTCTTTTATCCTATTAGACCTTTGCAGGATCTTACTATCATTCATTCTCTTTTTACTTTTCTACTTTCTTACACTTTCCCTTAATAATTCCATTTAATCCCATGGTTTCAACTATCATCTGGATCCAAATTATCCCCAGTTCTGTATCTTGAATCTGGACTTTTCTTTTTAAAAAAGCTCCAGATTTGAATCTCCTCCTGTTTCTATGGCATCCATACCTGGATTTCCTACAAGCACCTCAAACATAACTTGTCAAAAATTGAGTTTATTATCTTCCCCTAAAAACCCACTCTCCTTTTGACTTTGCTAATCTTGTCTATGGCATCAGCTTTCTTTTATAGATAGCTTCTGTCAATGGCACTCAGCCTGCTATGTTTAAAAGCTTGGGTTACCTTTTATTCTTCCTTCCTTCTCACTTCTCATAGTAACTCCCCAAGAATTACCATGTATTGTTGATTCTATCATTCTCTCCCATGCCCTCTCTTCCCTTACTAGTCACTGTCCTAAGAGAAGATTCTCTCATACTCAGTATCACCAGGCTGGACTTTTGCAATAATCTCCTAAAAATTACTCTATCTCTACTCTCTCCCCCTCCAGACCATCTTTTACAATACTGCTAGATTTATCATCCTATATGTAGATCTAGTCACTTTAATCTTCTGTTTTTAATATTGCAATCGTTTTCTACTTACTACATGGTAAAATTCAATCTCCTTGCCCTCGAACTGAAGGATTCTCACTCTCTGATGTCTTTATTTTTCCAGTTTCATCTCATGTTGCTTCTCTCCACTTCACTTTATCTTACAAATGGACCAGCCCAGCACATCTCCCACAATTTTCAATTTCCTTGCCTTTGCTTGCTTCATTCCCTATGCCTAGAATGCCAACTTTACCCCACCTTCAAGGCTGTCTAATTCCAACCTAGCTTTTAAAGGTCATTTCAAATATCATGCCTTCATCAAGGTTTCCCTGGTCTTCTCAGTCAATAATGACTTTACCTCCCACCCCAATTTGGAGACATCATTTTGTTCCCATCTCTCTGATGTAGATGTATCATGCCATGTTGCATATTATGACCATGTGTGTGTATTCTCTAGAACTCAATATAAGCAGAGACCTCCATGGTCCAAATTCTGTAGTTTCCTGTGACCTAGCTCAGCACTCTATGCAGTAGGTACTGAATAAATGTTGGTTAAATTATTGGTGGTTTTTCTTTAGCTATTACTTTATCCATTATTCACATATATCCCAACCACAAAGTAGGAAGGACAAGAGATTTCATGACTAGCTACCAATTAGTTTGTTTGTTTTTTACTGAAAACCTCATTAGTAGGATAAATTTTGCTAGTCTGAAATGAGTTAGGCCTATCCAAATCCTCTATACCCCTAATTTATTTATTTCCATGTGCTTCTTTGCTGTTATAAGGACTTGAGCATTCTAAATTACTTTCCCATTCTGATTTTTTTAATTGACCCATTGAGTGTGTCACTTTTTTAAAAAGGATATAATTTAGCAGAGGCAGCTAAATAGCTCAGTAGATTGAGAGCCAGGCCTAGAGATGGAAGGTCCTGGGTTCAAATATGGCCTCAGATACTTGCTAGCTGTGTGATCTTGGATAAGTCACCTGACCACAAATGTCTAGCCCTCCACCACTCTTCTACCTTGGAACCAATACATAGTTTTAATTTTAAGATGGAAGGTAAAGGTTTAAAAAAAAACATAACTTATCTCAATTCAAGAGTATAGCTGGGGGAAAGCAATAAGGAACTATTGCCTCTAATCAAGTCCTGGAAGAAAGGGAAGAGTAGATGTAGGTATGAGGACTCATAATAGGAGCAGAGGCCAAGGAACCCAACCTCCCATGGAAATGGTCTCATTTAGGTGGCTACTGGGAATCTGGAACCATGCACAGGCATCCCAGCTCATGACAGGAGCCAATGTGCAGACTTCAGTTTTTATAGATATTCAGGAATGTGGCTTAGCCCCAGTCCTATCCCTCTCCCTCAATTTACCCCACAACAAAATTCCCCAAGTTACTAAATAGTCCTCCATTGCTGGGAGACAGTCATAAAACCATTTCCTAATCTCTGCCTTTGCTGTCTATGTTTATTTCTTAACAGAATTTCTTTTTGTTTTGTTATTATTTGTACTCTCTGGAAATTGATCAGGTTTCCATATTTATCACTAACTTCTCCATTTCCCTACCTTTTGGTGGTCTAAAGACAATAATTATCTTAGCCGACTTTTGTATAAAATTAATTTCCTTCGGTTTTAAATTAAGCTTTTGCTGGCCTTTTTAAAGCAGGGACAAAAGTGTACATTTGAGGACAGGCCAGATGCATTTGACCCAAAATAATGTTAAGCATTCCTGTGATTTGCATGTAACATCAGAGTTATTTTGAGAAATGAGGGCTTAGTTCTTATTTGAGTAGAAATGAAAAAAAAATAGTCTTGTTGGGTTCTTAAAGAACAAAAATTGTGAAATGTTTGTTTTTAATTTAAGGGATGATGCTTTTGGTTGGCCCCTTAATCATTAATGCTTGCTGTGAACACCAGTTTACTGACACAATTTATCCTTGTGGCAATCCAGATGGAGAGTAAGGAATTGCAACAACACCTTTACTGTTTCTACGGCAACAGACTTTGATGCCCCAAACAAAAGTGACTGTCAAGCAACAAATTTCTGGTTCCCAAGAAAAGAACCGTAAACCCATGAAAAGAAGGCTACCACCTGTCTCTAGCAAACACAAGTGTAGAAATAAATCACCCATTTTCTAATTCCTGTAATACTGCTTATTAGGCAGTGGGATAAAGAGCCCATTTTTCAATCTCCACTGCCATCTGAGGTGCAATTATTTTAAAACTGAGGCTCCCCTACCATTTTGGAAATGCTGGCACCTAACCAGTCAGTGAGCTTGGCACATAGTAGGTGCCCATATTAACCCACATTTCTGCTAAGATTTGTTCCTTATTTGTCCTCTAGATTATGGTTACTACCTTTCATCTGAGGTCAACCTCATTTTATTTTTAATTTTATGTTAGCAGTCATTGGCTATGTTATTCTCCAGGTTCTGCTTTCTTTACCTTGTAATCATTCACATAAATCTTCCCATGTTTCCCTAAATTCTTTATATTTGTCATTTCTTAAGGCACAATTGTATTCAATTACATTCATATGCATCAATTTACTCAGCTTTTACTTTTGATCAATATTCTTCCTTCTTGGGGTACATTCCTAGCAGTGAGATCTCTGGGTCAAAAGAAATGAGAGAATTTAGATGAAAATTCTTGGATAACTATGAAATGTTGCATAATAGACAGTTATTATAAACCACAGAACATTTAACTATACAACTATAATAAGGATTATTATTGAGTCCAGACATCATATCTCCCAGTCCAATACTCTGTCTACTATGCCTTCATGATCCCCCTTAATCACTTAATTATGTACCATTTGAAAAAAAAAAAAGGAGGCAGCTAGATGGCTCTGTGGATAGAGAACCAGGCCTAGAGATGGGAAGTCCTGGGTTCAAATGTGGCCTCAGATACTTTCTACCTGGGCAGCCCCTGGGCAAGTCACTTAACCCCCTTTGCCTAGCCCTTACTGCTCTTCTGCCTTGGAACCAATACACAGTATTGATTACAAGTTGGAAGGTAAGCATTAAAAAAAAAAAAAACAGAAAAAACTAAGCAAAAATTTATTTAAGATTGCAAGACTTCCTTCTTCACCTCTGTGTTAAGACAATTGTCAAGATTTTCTCATGCAGTCTCCTCCAGGTTTTGCCTACAGAACTAGACCTATTTGTCATCAACAAATGCAGGCAGTCTCTCTTGCGGGGAAAAGGGAGTTTAGAACTGTGATATCTTTGGGGTTGGGAAGTCCTGTTGATAACTTCTGTGCCAATGCTGAAAAGTTCTACAACCCAAGAAAACCAGAGAGTTACTAGGGCAATGGAAGAGTTTAGTTGACTAGTCAGGGTCACATAATGGATTAGTTATAAAACTTAAACTCATATGTTTCTGACTCCAAGGCAGATTGCCTATACTTCTTGCTTCTCTTAAGCTAGTACATTTGCAGGGTACCTAAATGCTCCAAAGGAGAAACAGGAATTCCCATTTTCAAAGGTTTGGATGACAGAGTAGAACATGGATTGGACTTGGAAGCAACAAATTTGATTTCACAAGCCAACTCTGGCATGCGTTAACTGAGTAACCATAAGCCAGACATTTAATTTCTCTGAGTCTCATTTGCAATTATATATAATGTATACATATATAATATTCATATAATATATATAAATATACACAATATTTACTTATCCATGTTCAAATCTTCTTGAGGGCAAGTGGTATATTATTTTGGTATTTATTAATGTCTAGCACATAGTAGGTGCCTAACATTTTTTAATAAACTATTTTGTGAAAAAATGAGAATAATAGCATATACCCTGTTTATCTCAAAGGATGGATTTAATGAAATAAGATATATGAAATTGTTTGATAGCCTCTAATGCTCTATTCAAATGTATTAACCTGTTGTCATTATAGATACTAGAATTCTGAGCTCTTGAATTAACCATTCTAAGAATGCCCACATTTGGTTTTCTTGCTTTGCCTCTGAGTAGATTAAAAATATTTTTTTCATTCCTTCTGGAGAGGAGTGATATCATGTCAACTTTATTTGCTCTCAAAATTGTCTGCCTAGAAACATACCATGATGTCACCAGATACAATCTTCTGACCATACATTGGAGAAAGAAGAAAAGTCCTTTTAGAAGATCAAGTCACACAGGGCTAACATTGTCATTGTCAAGGTGTAGGTGTGGGGGACAAAGAGGGAGTTGGTGAATACCTGGCCCTGTTCATATACACATGACTGCAGGGAGAATTATTCATCTGCTTTCCCTAGACACCAGACTTAAGATCCCTTCTGTTTATAAGTCTGGGTACAAATGGTGAGCCTAGCTCTACATGGAATCCTGGCCTGAAAGGTTAGACCACAACAACTGGATTCTGGTGTCCTACTGTCCATCTGTGTAGTGTAGATACCAGAAAGGAAGAGCAGAGATGCCACCATATTAATCTGATTTGGTCTTAGTTCCCTTGTTCAAATCACTATAGTATTCTTTACTCTTCCTAGGTTTGGGGAGAGAATTCATAGACTCAAAGAATCACAAATAGAGAACTGGAAAGCATATCAGAAGACTGATCCAATCTCTTCACTTTAGAGATGATTAAAATGAGAATCACAGAGTTAAGGTGGGATTTAAACCCAAGTTCTGTGTCTCTAGAACTAGGACTCATTCCACTGTACAATGCTTCTTTGGGAAGAGGGCCATGGGAAGGGGAATGAGGGGCAAAAGTGGGGTGTAATTGAGGGGAGGAAGTAGAATGAACTACTTTCTTCATGTGTGAGGTCTTCATGACTGTGACAGTTGTATGATGTATTCCTCCTAAAATTCTCAGACCACTCAGCCTAGTTTTTAGCTGCATATCTCTCTTCCTCTCCCCTGTATCATAATTATTTGTACATATGCCTTACCTTTGTTAGGTGATAGGCTCCTTGAGAAAAGTCCCATGTAGTATTTATCTTTGATGCCTGTTTTCTATAACAGTGCCTTTCCCCTGATAGATGCTTTGTAAAAATATATTTATTAAACCTCTCCTGTTCTAGGAACCTAATTAACTCATATTTACAGACAGAGTCCAATGATTATGTATGCAAAATGCAAAATGGAGTAGAGAACTGTAATATTTTAGGCTAAAAAAAAGCTGCCTCGCTATTTTAAATGAAAAAATATCCAGAAGATTTTTGAATATGGTCACTTTTAGGCCTAAGCAAAAAGTGCTATACATAGTCTTCTCTTTTAACAAGCTGAATAAATTAAAAATAATGCATTAAGCATACTATGTGCCAAATGCTGTAGGCTGAATGCTGGGGATACCAATTCTAAAACTAATTCAAATAGGAGGAGATGATATAGCTAGCTAGAGTACTGGTGGCCAGGCAGGGATGCTTTGGTCTAGAAAGCTAGAAGAATGGTGTGTAGGGTCCATAGATAATTAAATGAACATATACATGCCTTGCAATAGCAGGGGCAGAAATAATCTGAACATGATTCCAAAAATGAAGAGAGTAGGTGACCTAGGAGTAAGAGAGTATGATCCTGATGTCAAGACAATAGAAGAAAAAATGAATGGGAAAAACTAATGGAATTGGGCATTTTAAAAACTTGAGTTCAAATTCCAGCTTTATTTTCTGTCTCTAACTCCCTGAGTGACCTTTAGCAAGTAACTTCTGCTCCTTGGACCTCAGAATTCTCATCTGTAGTATAAAACATCTTGGATTATCTCTAATGGCCATTTCATTCCAATGTTGCAATGTTGTTGTTCATCTTTCACTTCTGAAGAAAACCAATGGCACCATTGGGTAGTATCTAAAATTGCATGTAAATTGGATTTCAGTGAAGCAGAGTCCCACAAAGTCCTTAGCCTCATTCTCTCTTCCAGAGTCATCAAAGTCCAGTGGCAAGACAAAAGTCAAGATGACTGGTATAATTCCAATACTATGATTCTAAATCTTAATATTCCCTTTGCCGTCTCATCTAACAGGTCCACTGACTAGGAGACTGCTTAGTCTCAGCCTGACTCCTGAATATACTTTTTAGGCTTAGAACTAACAATGAGAAGTAGCAGCAGCCTTCTGTCCTTAAAAACAAAGACTTTCAGTCACCATTCTGTCCATTTTTAATTGATTATCCTTCTTTCCTACAGAGCCAGCTCTAAAATACACAAATAATTAAGATTACCTTGGCAGGTTACTTTGACTTCAACTATTTGGATAATTGTTTTAATGGTCTTGAATTCTGATCATCACTTGATTCTTACTGAGATCCAAAACAATAACTCTCTCACTATGGTTGAGTTTTTAATGAGCTCAATTTCCAGAAGCTTCTTCAGAGCACAGAAGGAAAGACTGGCATTGATAAAGCATTTTATAGTCAGCAAAGGATTTTGTAGCTATAATCCAGAAGACTAACACAGAAAACTGTATTAAAAACACACGTACAGCCACACAGAATCTTCTACATGACTCCAAACAGGCTATCTACACTTCTGAGTTCCACTAACTCTATCTTTAAAAGGCTGAGAGTTGCAACAAACACTTCCAATGCTTAAAAAAAAATCTTTTCAGAAAATATGACTAATTGAAAATGGAGTTATTCTGTAGAAGTCTGGGTATAACCAACTAGAGTGCTAGACCCAGGAGTGGACTGATAAATATTTAACAATCAGCTTCCATCAAAAAATAAAACAAAATAAAGGATACAGAATACATTTATATTAAATCTGCATTATTAACATTTGCTCCATCACTTCCTTAAATCTAGATAAAAAAATAGTAAGTCAAGCCTTGGATTGTAGTATTTGTTGATTACCAAGGAACAAATGCTCACAGTGAAAATTTAACAATGAGCTTTTCGTGGCTAGCTCTCCCATACTCTTTAGTGGGATCCCAAGTAAGGAAAACCAGGGTCAAGTCCTACTTTTAATACTTGTAAGTCATTTAGCCTTTCTATGTCCCCGCAGGTAAGATCTTATCACCTCTCTACTCAATGAGCTCCAGGAGTTCCCTATTACCTCCAGAATTAAAAATAAACTCCTTTGTTTATTTGGCATTTAGAGCTCTTCAAAACCTGAACCCTGCCAATCTTTCTAGTTTTTTTTACACCTTATCACAGATGTGCTGGTAAATGTTTAATAAAACCTCTCCAGAAAAAAGGGGGAAAAAAGAAGAATATAGTGCAATACACAATTTTAAGTTTAATCTATATTGTTAACAATTAAGTCTAAAAAATCCACAGAACAATAAATCAAGACTTAATTTGTAGCTTGATAGTTTCTGAGGTATAAATACTCACAGAGAAAATTTAAGAATCAGCTCTTCAACTGGTTGGAGTTGGCTCCAGACAATTCTTAATTTTTTAGTCTTCTTTAGCCTTCTAATTCCAGTAGTACTTGTTTACTTGCAGTTCTTCCAACTCAATATTCTATTTCTCATCTCCATTTCTTGGCACTGGCTATCTCGTGCATTCCCAGAATTCCATGTCCCCTCAGTTCTGCTAATTAGTTTCCCTGAGTTCCATTAAAATGGCTCAAATACCACTTACTCCAAGAAACTTTTTTAGGGGGCCCACTCCCCAACCTTGCCAATGACATCTACTCTCAGTGTGCCTTCCATCTACACTGGATGTACACTTGCACCTACCTGGTCATTCCATGTTGCCTCCCCCATTAAAATGTAAAATTTCCTGAAAGCAGACTGTTTTTTGTTTTCTTTGTAACCTTGGCATTTAGTACAGTGCCTAACAAATAAAGATTTCTATAGCACTAGGTCTAGAATTAGGAAGACCTGAGGTCAAATACAATCTCAAGGGCTAACTTGTTTTGAGACACTGTGCTAGTCTCTTCATCTCTGTTTGTTTCAGTTTCCTCAACTGTAAAATGAGGATAATTATAGCATTTCCTTCCTAGGGTTATTGTGTAGATAAAATGAGGCAATAATTGTAAAGCATTAAGCACAGTTCCTGGCACACAGTTAGTGCTTTACAAGTGTTAGCTATTATTATTACTGACTCGTTGGCTTTCTTCCTCTGAATATGGTGATAATAATATTACTAACTCACAAGGTTGAAAGATGATACATATAAAGTACATTGTAAACCTTAAAGTTATTAAGATTAAAATTCTCTGGAGACTCTGTATCTTAATTTGTAATTATTTATTAAATAATTAAAAAAGCAAGACAGAGAAAGAAAAAGCACCAGCCACATGTAGATCACTGTTACCTTTGCAAGCCTTCTCCCCTCTGCCAGCTGTGCCAGTTTCTCAGCCAGATCTCAGGCATGCTGAGGCTCCCCTGGTCAGTGCTCACCCGCTGGTGCTTTCCTAGTGGCTTCCTTTCTCCTTGGTTCCAGGCAAAAGAACCTTCCTTCCCTGGACCTGAAACTTATATCTTTCATAATGTCACTTTTCTGAGTCTTGCTGATTTGTAGGACTTGACCTCAGTCTGGATCAAATGGGTCCAGGATGCCAGGATGTCACGTGAGACAAAAAGCAAGTCTTCTGATTGCCAGGGAGCCAAAGCTTCTGGATCCTCCCAGAGTGCCCATGAGTTCCTCATTAAATATATAGGCCTCAGACTTTGTTCTTAACTCAATCAAAAGGTGGAGTTGAATCACAACTTCAAAAGAATAAGAGTTCAGAAGAGTAAATTCTCTCAAGATTCTAAATATTCCTTCTCTTCTTCCATTTTCTTCCTTCTTGTTCTTGTTCTTCTTTTTCTTCCTTCTCCTCCTCCTCCTCTACCAGTAGTACTACCACTACTATTCAAAGAATGTAAAAAAAGAAAGAAATCAAGTTTCAATTTGGGGGGAAATATTGTCATCATTGATCTATCTATGATGTGGTCATTTTGGCTGTGAGCCTTTGGTAGCTCAAGTTCAATGTGGTCCAAAGTCATAATAATATTGTCAAGCTACCTGTTTACAACAGATACATAAACTGAGGCAGCTAGGCAGTGTGGGTAAGAATGCTAGAATGTGAGTTAGAAAGATGTGAATTTAAATCCCACATTTTGCATTTAAATCCCACATTAAATACTTACTAGCTATGAGTTTCTAGAAAAATAATTTAACTTCTCTTAGCTTTGCTTTCCTCCACTGTAAATCAGGAATAATAATAGCATTTACTTCTCAAGATTATTGTGAAGATCAAGTCAGTGTGTGCATGTATGTGTACACTTATGTTTATACATATATACACACACATGTGTTGTTATTATTTGTCTTTCGATTTCAAAGAGGAGAAATAACATCACAGGTGATGTTTTGATTTGCATGTGAATTGGATTTAAGTGAGGTAGACTTGCACAAAGCCCCCAGCTTCACTCTCTGTTCCAGAGACATTAAAGCCCAGAGGCAAGAGAAAAGTCAAGAAGCCTGATAATTGCCTGGAATGCAATGGATGACTTCCGCATCTCGGATGTCTGACCAAGTTCTTAGCCCTCCATAGTGCCTGCGACAGCCACCTTCATGGCCACTGGAACAATGTTCTCCTCCACACTTTCTACCAAGGAAGTCATTCCATGCTTGAAGTAAAGGTCTATCAGTTACCCTCAACCTATTTTAGCCCATCTGCCAATGTGTATATATATCCCTCTGTGTGTGTGTGTGTGTGTGTGTGTGTGTGTGATTTTACAAACCTTAAAGTAGTATATAAATTCTAGCTATCATCACCATCCTCATTATTATTGCCCTTATTAACAGGGTGAGCCAGAGAATCTCAGGACTGAAAGCTGGAAGTGGCTTTAGAGAACATCTTGTTCAGCCTCTTCCTTTCACAAATGGAAATGGCTTGCATAAGATCACATGGTTAAGAAGTGGAAAAATGAAATTTCTGACCCATAATACTATTTCTATAGCAGCAAAGACTTAGAAGAATGGTAAGATAAAAATTCAACACAGATTCTTCTTTTAGCTTCATCTAAATTGGAAGATCATGCATGATCCAGAAGTGTGGCAAAATGGAAAGAAAGCCAGGTTCAAAATCAGAGAATCTACATTTAAATCCTATCTCTGCTTTTGTTTTGGGTGAGATTTTGAATAATCCACTTACTCTCTCTTGGACTCAGTTTCCTCAACTGTAAAATAAATGTTAGACCAGATGTTCCCTTTTAGCTATCAATCTAGGAAAGGTTCACATTTCTATCCAATTTTTTAAACCCTTACCATCCATCCATTTTAGAATTATTACTTTGTATTGGTTCCAAGGCAGAAGAGCAATAAGGGTTTGGGAATGGGCATTGAGTGACTTGGTCAGGGTTAAACAGATAGAAAGTGTCTGAGACCAGAATTGAACCCAGGATTTCCCATCTCAATCCACAGAGCCACCTAGCTGCCCCCTTTTCTTTCCAGGTTTAAGCTTTATAAGCTACTTCTCTCTCCCAATAAGTTCATGAGGCAGGTAGTACAAGTATGATTATCCCCATTTTGCAGGTGCCTCTCAATTATACAGATGAGTTCATTCAAATACATATGTATACTAATGCAAATAAAGGGTCCCAGATACCATTTAACCCAAACCCTTCATCTCTAGAAAAGAAAAATGAAGCCCAGAGAAGTAAAACTATTGATTCCACATGTTAACTTGAGGAAAGCAATCACAATCTTAAAAGTGAAAAATATTCCTTACCATAAAAACTTACAGAAAATGAGAACTGCCAAGAGAAAGATCTCAAGAGTTAAGGAGCTGGATGAGGCTCTTGCAAGAAGCAGTAGCCGCCAGCCCAGTTCTGCTGAACATCCTGGTTCCTCACGTCGCTCTTTTGATTGGTGATTGGGGAATCTCATGAAGGAATGGAGTCAATACAGCCCACATTTCTGCTCTCCAGATGGGGAAAACATTAACTAGTCTAAAAATAAACTGGAACAGAAGTGTGCTGCCGCTCTATGGGCCAAAACCAAGACTTGCCCTTCTCTGTGATCAAACCTCCAAAAATGTCATAAAACAGAAATATCTTCAAATGCCAAAATATTTTGAATGTAAAGTGTTTTCCATTCTTATGTGGATTTTTTCCGCTGCATTTTTTATTAGAGGGAAGCTAGCATATGAGGAAGTAAAAATATGAGACACTGAATCCATGTGTTAAAACTATTTCATTGAAGGGGTGGATTTTTGAAAATTTGCTATTCATGGATATATTTGTGTATATGTGCATGTATATATATATATACATATACTCATATGTTTATATATAAAATATTTGTGTATAGTATATATATGTATGTGTATTTTTATATATGTATACACACACATGTGTATAAAGAGAGAGAGTAGCTTTAGAAGGCGCAGGATCTGAGGAGCACTGAACAACATCACAAAAAATGAAATTGACTGTATCTTAACAGACAGGAAATGACTGGTTACCAATGTGGTAGTCATTTCCGAATCAGCTGTCTCTTTGCAGTCAGACCATTGACTTTTTAGAGAAGAGATCAAAATCCTTACCAAATTAGAAGAAAGAATAAGGATAAGATGATACAGGCTGCAATTACAAGAGCTCCAATGTGACATGTAAAAAAGCTATTGAAGCCTAAAAATGAAAAAAATAAAAAAAGGAAAAGAGATCAGTATGAACTATCATTATTTCTTAACCAAAGTTTAGCTGATGTAAACCAACTGCCATAGCTTCAGGCAACCAACATTCAATCTCCTTGCCAAACATTGAGACATGGTGTCCAAGTGCCACACCAGTTTAGAATATAAACTTATTTGCTGTGTGGAAAAGCAGTATTGCAGGATATACTAGTGAGCAGTAAGGTACAAACAAGTTTGCAAGAGATTAGATATGTGATCATCCTCTCAAAAGCATTTAAAGATAAATTAGAAGACAACAAACAAATGACTAATAGAATAAATTCTATAGCAAAAATTTTCTTTATCGATGACTAACAATTGGATTTGGATTTGGACATTGATAGTCCATATTATATAAATGTGCATTATATATATGCTTATATATTTTATATATGGAGAGAGAGAGAGAGAGAGAGAGAGAGAGAGAGAGAGAGAGAGAGAAAGAGAGAGAGAGAGAGAGAGAGAATAAAAACTGCTTTAAAGAAGACAGTGACTGGAAAAGTTGCACCATGCAAATATGCACAGAGGAATTCCATGCTAGAGGCAACACAAGATTAAAGGTACTAGGGGACTAATTCTCAGTATATCTGAAAGAGAAAGGACAATACTGTAAGATAATATTATTTTTGTGGGGGAAAGTTGTTGAAAAGGAGACCAATTATTATCAAACCTTATTGATATTTTTCATCTCTCTGAAATCTTTCAGAGGGGAGAGAGTCAGGAAGTGAGTGATAAAGAATAATGAGAGAAAAATAATTAAAAGTGCCAAAGATTTCAGGAAGAAGAAGAAAACTCAAACTCTTGGAACATAAATAGGTAAATAAACAAAAAAAAAGTAACAGAAGGAAATAAGTGATCCATATCTGTTAAACAAGTTCAGGCAAATATTGGGGAAAAGAGAGAAGAAGGAAAATGATACAACACTTGATAAGACAGAGAATCTTGTGGAATTCAAGAAGAATATGAGACCACAACATACTACTCCTGAGTGGTTTAAAAGATAAGTGGAATCTGTGAGAGCATTGTTTATTCACTGTACAGCAAAAATAAATAGCAGAATAAAAAAAAAACTTGAATCTGAAATAGCAATGCTCACCAAAGAAACAAAAGAGAAAACAATAGCTTGGGAATGCAAATACACAGAAATGAAGGAAAACCTAGAAGAAGAAAAGAAAAAATAATGATATAAGAAAAAATGCAAGTAAAACATGCTGAATTTAAAGATAATATATTCAGAGACAACCTGAAGATCATAGATCTCCCAGAAGAACATAACAGTACAAACAAGACAACACTTTAATACTATAATGAAAAAAATAATAGAGAGACCTGCCAGAACTTCTACACATAGAAAATGAAATTCCAATTTAAAAATTTCACAAATTGAATCCAGAAAAAAAAAAAACATGTCTGTAAACTCCAAGAAAACACAGTGGTCAAATTTAACAACTCAATTCAGAAAGAAGTTCTGCAAGTCATCAGGACCTTAAATTCAAAGCAAAGAACATTTGAATAATGCAAAACTATTCCCAAACCCACTAGAAAAAGCAGGAGGGAATAGAATAATGTGTTCCAAAGAGCAAAGGAATTCAGGACGCAGTCCAGGGTGACCTATCCTCCAAATTTGAACTTAGCCATACAGGACAAAAGATGGACTTCAATAATAGAGAAGAATTTGAAACATTTTTAGAAGAAAAAAAAACTGAAGACTTTTTTTTTGTTTTTCCAACATCTTAAACACCAGAAATATAGGTGAATAAACACAAAGACAGGAACAGTAACAGAGTGCTAACAGACCAATAAGATACCTTTTTCTAAAGGTTCACAAGGAGTCATGGATGAAAGCAGAAATCTGGTAGAGGTAACAGTAAAGAGATAAACTGGGGTTATTAAGGACAGAACCTGGAAACACCCTGAGTATAAGTGAATGTTTCTTTTGTAGAACTGTACATTACAACATGAGAGTGTACATAAAAGGTAAGGGAGGAATCAGAGAAATAGAGAAGAGTGATACATTGGGGTCAAATCAAAGGTTAGCACTGAGAGAAAGCTACCTCTGTAGTCTCCATAAAAGATGAATTTATAGGGGATTGAGTGGAGGGGGGGAGGAGATTGAAAAGGAAAGAGGAATGGAAAACTTACTTTGAAGGTAGGAGGGGACTCCTCTGATTTATTCTCCTAGGAGTGAAAAGAAAGGAGATGAGGACTTGATCTCTGGTTGAAGTCTATGGGATTTGGTGCTTCAAAAGTCCACTGGTCCTAGGAGGGGAAGAGTTGGAACCCATGGGGACAATTCATACATAGAGAAGCAAAAGAGCATAGAAGAAGATTTCTAGGCAAGTATAGAAAAAAAAAGTCACAGGAGAGGGTATAAATCAAGGGAGCACTATATAATTGGGGACCTGGTAAGGTTAGGGTCTTACCCTGGGCAGTAGCCTCTCTGACACCTAAAATAATTGCCATTGTATTGGAAATGAGGCATAATGGAAAAGGGGGAATCCATGAGGCAAGCCCTATCTATATAAGGCAGTGACAGAAATCATCTAAAGGGGAGAGCCTAGATAACCTTGGAAGCTTTGATAGCATAAAGAATACAAAGAAAAGAGAGAAACCAGATAATTATAGAGGTCATGAATCAGAGAATGAGAGTCTCAAGTAAATAGAAAGAGAAGATGAAAAATGAAGAGAGAGAAAAAAAATAATTTTTGGAAAGGAGTGCAAAAATGAAATTTAATAACTAAGAAATAGAATTAGCTGAAGGGAAGAACAGAAAGAAAGACTATCAAAGCAGAGGAATTAGAATTGAGGAAAAGAGAGTGAATGAGTACAAGTCTACCCTAAAGAAATCAAATTATCATGTGTGGCTCAAATGAAGAAATATGAGAAGATACTTCCAACCCACTATTTCATGAAAGTGAGAAGTTCAAAGATGTTACATGTTACACATATTTTTGGACTATTTCAGTATATTGCTCAGTTATGCTGACTTTCTTTTTCCTTTTTGTTCATCAAATAATGCTTTTATCAAATGGGTCCATCTGGTCTGATCTATACATAAAATTTACTCTATAATATACATGACAAATATTCATCAATCTTCTCAAAGACCCCTAAGGAGAGGGAGTTTATTCTCTCTCTCTCTTTCTCTCTCTCTCTCTCTCTCTCTCTCTCTCTCTCTATATATATATATATATATATATATATATA
>NC_058130.1:106650989-106706055 GCF_016433145.1 Gracilinanus agilis
GGAGGGTGGGAGACAGAGAGTGAGGAAGAGGAGGAGGAGAAGGAGGAGGAGGAGGACGAGGAGGAGGAGGAGGAGGAGGGGAGAGAGAGAGAGAGAGAGAGAGAGAGAGAGAGAGAGAGAGAGAGAGAGAGAGAGAGAGAGAGAGAGAGAAGTAACAGAAAGTCACTAAGGTACATTGAGCAATAAAGTAACTAGCCAGACCTTTAAGAAGATCATTTTGATAGATCGGAAAGCAAACAATTGGGAAGCTATCATAATGGGTATGGGGAAATGAAAGATAGAAATATATTTTTGTATTAGTTTGGTTGTGCACATAGAAATTCCTTTCTATGTGCATATTATTTGGTTGTAGCTTTGTGCACATAGAAAGGAATGGTTTGAAGAGATTTTTTGGAAATAGAATTCATAAGACTTGGCAACTAATTAGACATGTGAGATGATGGAGAGTAAGGAAATGAGGATTATACCAAAGATGTGAAACCTGGTAGGGATCCTCAGCAGAAACAGGAAAGTTTGGAACAAAGCTGTCATATTTTCTTTTCCCTGGATTCCCATATACTGAATAAGCTAATAAAGGAACTCCTTTGCAGCTAAGCCATGTACCCAAAGCATGTGTCAACTTATACGAGCTCAGGAGAGCCAATTGTTCAGTTTTCATTGTGAGCATTTATATCTCAGAAATCAGTAAATGATATATATCAGGGCTTGATTTGTTGATTTCTTAATTATCTAAGCAAGAAATGATGGCAAAAATGTTAATAAAGCAGATTAAAACTTAAATTTTAAAAGTGTACCCTTTTTATTCTTTGAGAGCCAGTTTTTAACATTTGCCAGCATAGTGCTACATAAGCACATTAGAATCAGCTGGGTTAGACAGATAAGATTGGTGGGTGCTCTGCAGAAGCCCCAGGGTCACATAGCTAGGAAGTGTCTAAGGTCAGATTTGACTTCAGGGCTGGGACTTCATCCATTGCCCCACCTAGCTGTACTATTTCAAGTTATAATTATGTCAAATATGGTCACTGGTGTCAGCCCAATGGAAAAGTGTTTGTAACTGATATCATTTCTCTTAGTCCTTTTCCTTTTTCATAAACATTGATCTTTAAAGTAAACCATTGACCTTGAATGGATATAATTATAATATCGTTCTATCCTATTTTCTATTACTACTACTAATATTATATTATTAGTATTACATATTACTAGCATATATAACATCTGTATTTTCTGCTGCTAATGATTAGAGCTCTCAATTGTACTGCACTTTATAGCCATATATTTTACCTCATCTGATCTTCACATGTGCTGAGTAGTCATAAATAATGTCTCCGTTTTATAGATTCCTCACAGGGGAAACTGAGGCTCAAAGATAGCAAGTGACTTGGTCAAAGTTGCAAAGCAAAGTGAAAAGATCTTTTTATTCCCCAAACCAGCTTCTTTCCATTGATCCCTGTTCTGAGCATCAGCTGTTCTCACAGACTCATAGTTATTCTATGAAATTTCCCAAATCATCCTCCAGGATGATCCTTCTAGTCAGACATTAGTGAACAATCAGGAGGGAAGAAGAACCAGATATTAGTGTTTTATAACCAAGGGTTTGTTGTCCTTCCTTGTCCTGTTAGTTCCATTCCCATGAATGACCAAAATAAACACTTGTATAAAATGGGGGGAGAAAAGGAAAATTAAAAAGGGAAAGAAAAGGAGGAAAGGAGAAGCAACAGGTGTTATCACTGCACGCTAACTAAATGAAGTAATAATCAATTGTCACACTCATGAACAGAAACCATTGGCCCATCTGAGCGCCTCAGAGTTAAGAGGAGAGGGATAGAAATGGCTTCATGCCTAGCTTTCAACCAGTTATGGAGAGGGATTATTTACTTCATCCCCATGATGATTTGGGTTGTTCCCAGGAGGCCTGGACAACAGTCCCTCACTGTCAGTGAAACAGTTTCAGAGGGCAGAGCCCTCCTATTCTCCCCTCCAAAATATCTCAGACTTTCAGCTAGCAAGTGACCCAAGTTAGGGTCGGGTTTATGGCACCCATGTGTTTGAAACACAGAGCTGGTTAAGTTGGGCTGCAATGTGACGGGAATCCAAGTCACAAAAAGGGAATCGAGAGGGTGAGTTCACAGCTGAACTAAAAGGCATATCTAAAAGGGGTAGCTCCCCTTAATCCATTCCCCAGCATATATGGATTGTAAGGGATTATGCCTTGATTTGATATTCAAAGGGCACTGTTATGCTCTCACTGTTCAAACTCTGCATTGAAACTAGAATTTTAGGAATGAGTCGAAGCTCTCAGAGGATCTCAGGAATAGGCTATTTTCCAAATTAATAAAATGTGAATGGCACTCAAATAAGTGAGCACCAAATCTCCTAATTGTTGCTTTTCTGTTGTATTGAAATTGGGTTTAAGTGACCAGATTTTGATCATACCAAAACAGGAAAGACAATGAATGATGTACTGTTAAATCTTACAAAGGATTTTGGGGGTGGGGAGGTTGGGGGAGGAAATTGATGGGGATAAAAGGAAGTTGGACAATAGATAATGGAACCAAATAAAGTATAGATGTAGCCAAAGAAGAGTCCAAATGAATTCTTAGATTTCATTTAATATTCTTTTGTTGTTGTTTCTTAAATTTTGAGTTCCATATTCTTTCTTTCCCTCTCACTTCTCTTCACTCACCCCCCCCCTTACTGCCACCCTGAGATAGTGATCAGTCTGATCAATTTTGCACGTGCAATTAGGTTTAATTTAACATTTGGTGGTTTTTTGGTTTTGTTTCTTATATTCTGAGTTCCATAGTCTCTCTTTCCCTCCCACCTTTCTTCTCTCTTCCCTGAGAACATAATCAATCTGACATTAATTTTACATATGCAATTAGATTTCATTTTAAAAAGCATAGTGTCTAGGACTAAGAAGTTGCTAGTGCCTCTATATCCTGTCCCTTTCCAACTGTGTTCCATTCTAGGTGCCATGTTTTAGGAAAGGTGTTGATTATGGAGCTGGCATCCAGAAGTGGGCAACCATGGTGGTGTAATATTTTAAGTAATTGTTGTTTAGTCATTTGAATCATATCTGACTATTCATGACCCCATCTGGTGTTTTCCTGGCAAAGGTATTGGAGTGGTTTGCCATTTCCTTTTCCAGTTCATTTTACAGATGTGGAAACTCAAGGAATGGACCTGTGACTTGCTCAAGGTCACATAGTAAGTGTCTAAGGCCATATTTGATCTGAAGTCTTGACTCTAGGCCTGGTGCTCTATCCCCTGCGCTACCAACTTATAATTATGTAAAAAATAATTATGTAAAATAATTATTGGTGTCAATTGAATAGAAATATATGTGTCAATTCAAATAATGTGGCTATTCCAAGAGATTAATTATTATACTAATTGAGCCTTGGTTGTGTGGCAGGACTTACCAAATACATCCCCCCAAATTATGCCCCACTCTCTTTCCTACACATCTACTTAGTCTGTGGGAGAGTGGATTTAAATTTGAATTGATTACAACAAAGCATTCCCTTCACTAATTTAATGGGGGGGGGTGTATAATCTACAAATGATTGGCCCCTTTAATAGGAAAACCAGATATCTCGGGTAGAGAGCAATTCATTGCTGGTCTGGGATGTCAAACGTGTGTTCCCTCAAGCCCATAACCAGTTACTTCAAATCCTGTCAGTCCTACATCCACAATATTTCATGCATCAATCCACTTCCCTCCACTCTCTCTCGGCCTCTAGCCTAGTTCCAGCTTTCTCTACCTCTTTCCTGGACTATTGTAGTAATCTCCTGATTGGTTTTCCTGCTACCACTCTCCCCCCTCTCCACTGCATCCTCCACACAGCTGTCAAACTGATATTCTTAAAATACAGATCTGTCTTCTATCTGCCCCACAAATAATCTTTGATGGTTCCTGATAGCCTCTAGACAAAATCCGATTGTACAAGATTTTATACATCCCACAGTGGGGCAAAAAAGATGGGCTTCAGGGCTGGCTTTTCACTAGGTAAGCTGAGATGCCTAGCAGCAAACTTTACTCCGGACTTGCATTGCTTGACCACTTGTGGCTTTTCAGCCTTTCAAAGCTAAACTCACCAAGTTGTAACTGATGCATTCCAGGTCACATACTCATCCACCAAAGATCAGAAAAGAGTAGTCACAATACGGACAAAAGAAATGGAAGTGTTCATGTATTCATGGTCACATAGCAGTCTGGGTGGTGAGATAAAGCAATATTTACTACCTTTCTATTTGACAGGTTGACATTGACAGGTTTCCAACAGTTCTCCTTCCTCCTTACTTTTAAGCTATCAATTGGTCAACAAGTATTTATTAAACATGTACTATGAATCAGGCATTGTACTAAGCATAAGGGCTACAAAGAAAAGCAAAAACATGATCCCTTCCCTCTAGGAACTCCTAGTCTAATGGGGGAAGACATCATTCAAACAGCTGTGTACATAAAAAAAACATATACAATATAAGTGAGATGTGAGCTTAGAGGGAAGTCACTAGCATGGAATGGAAAAGGATGGAACCAGGAAATACCTCTTTCAAAAAAGTGAGATTTAGGGGGCAGCTGGGTAGCTCAGTGGATTGAGAGCCAGGCCTAGAGACGGGAGGTCCTAGGTTCAAATCCGGCCTCAGACACTTCCCAGCTGTGTGACCCTGGGCAAGTCACTTGACCCCCATTGCCTGCCCTTACCACTCTTCCACCTATCAGTCAATACACAGAAGTTAAGGGTTTAAAATACAAAAAAAAAAAAGTGAGATTTAAACTAAGAAAATTTTCTGGCATATTTAATTCTGACCCAGCAGACAATTAAAAGAGTTTGGGTTTATTTGGTTTGGGGATAAAATGAAGCCTTAGGAAACAGTGAGAGGATGAGCTCTGAATTGGACAGGACCCTTCCACTCTTAATCCCTGGAAGCAGGTTCACCAAATGTCCTCAAGCAAGGATTATTTAGATTGATTTATGGACCAATCTTCTTATTGCATATGGTTCTTTGTTTTTAAAACCCATACCTTCTGTCTTAGAAGCAATGATATGTATGTCTTAAAGGAATTGCTTCGAGTAACCTGTGATAAATATACAATGGTTCCTTCAATCAATCAAGAAGGCACACATATTAGTAACTAGAGGAGAAAGAGCAATCAGTCTGGCGGTAGAGAACCTTAATTTGAATCCTGTTTCTGTCTCTTAATAACTATGTGATCACAACAAATTATTTAAACTCACTGTGCTAATCTATAAAAATGAGGAGGAAGGGTTGAACTAGGTAGCTTTTGAGATGGAGATGTCTATGATGCTCAAGCCCCAGTTTTCTCTGGTGAGATCTCATATACCTTTTAATATAACCATATTCAACAATCATCTAATTACTTTCTATGTACCAGATACTGGGAGAATTGCAACAGGTACTAGGGAAATAAAGACAAAAAAGAACCATCTCTACTTGAGCACATATAACATATATGCCAATAAGTAAGTGTGAAATTTATACAAAGTAAATTTAAAGCCAATTACAACTAGAGAAAGCACTAACAGGTAGGACCAAGACTGGAAAGACCTCATAAAAGAGGCATCACCTGAGTTGAGTTTTGAAGAAAGCTAGAGCTCCCAAGAGGAACACATTAAGAAGAAAGAACATTCCAGGAATAGGTGATAAAATCTGCTCAAAGCACACATGGGGAGTTAGAGAACATAAAGTAGGGTTAAAGCAAAAAAAAACATGTGAACAATCTATTCTAGGCTAGTGCCCTCCAAAGTTCAACTTGATTGCAAAGCTAGGATTCTAGTCCAACCTCCTCCTGCATATGGTGTCTCCCACTTCTCCCACTGGACACTATTGTTGATGGACATGGAAGGAAACAGAGAGAAATCTCCTTCCTTCATCCTCTAATACACACAGAAGTTCAGGAAAAAATGATGGAGAACTATTCTCTCTCAAAAGCTGGGTTCTTCCTCCTTATCTGGCTCTCTTCTCAATTACCAAGGTTGACTTGCCCACTGTGATGATTCTCCTCTTGACTGCCCTCTTTCTTAAGATCACCAGTACTTACTAATCCTTGAGTCTTAAAGTGATTAGAAACTTTATAATTCCATTAATTTAACTAAGGTATTATTTCTTCAGTCTCTTAAAGGAGTAAACACTTCTTTTACACTTTCTTTATATCAATCAATACCATGACTGGTATGAATCCTTTTAAAGGTAGTAATAGAATATTCCCATTTCTAAAGATTTTTGCTTTAATAAAGGTTGAATAGGAAAAGGAAGAGATTGGAAGATAAGAGTCCAATTAGGATTGGTCTCTTCCTTCTACCACAACTCCCCATTTCATATGCTTGCTCTTCTTGACATCCTAAAGAGGAATCAGTACAATTTAAAGAATAATTAAAAATGTTACTTATATCACAACAAGCAAGTCACAGTAGCCTAAAACCTCATACAAGTTATCCTTTAGTGTCATGGTTCTCTTCATAACTGCTTTATTGGTTTTAAGATAGAATAGTGTAGAAGTCCATTTCTGATATGGCCAGTGCTTAGAGCAGAGTACATACCCCTAAAATTAAGCTACCAGAGCAGACCAGTTCATTCTTTGCATATCATATAATCAAAAACTGGATATGAGCCCAGGTTCTCTGAATTCCAAATCCATTCTCCTTTGGAGATTTGTAGAGTAATCCCACAATCCTAGCCTAATTTCCCCTTTAAGCATGGTATTCCTGGAATATTGCAATCAGCAAATACCAGGATCAGTTGACCCAGGGTCAAGTGAAATAGCATTTTTACTAACACCTAAAATATATGTGAGGGCAGCTAAGTGGCATAGTGGATAGAGTGCCAGACCTTAAGTAAGGAAGACCTGGATTCAAATCCAGTTTCAGACATTTACTAGCTGTGTGACCCTGGACAAGTCACCAAACACTGTTTGCCTTAGTTTCCTCATCTATAAAATGAACTGAAAAAGGAAATGGAAAACCACTTTGGAAATTTTGCCAAAAAAAAAAAAAAAACAAATGGGGACACAAAGAGTGGGGCAAAGTTGAAAAATAAAAATAAAAAAGACTATAAAACAACAACAAAGTAGGTTTGTCCTAGAGATTATTACTCCCTTTCAGATACTCAAGATTCTAGTGAAACTGACCTTTTGGCTATTTCCCAAACCCAGTATTTTATCTCCAACCCCTATACTCTTTCACAAGCCATGCTGCAAACTTGGAATGTGCTCCCCTCCTCACTTTAAAATTTTTTACCTTCCTCCAAGGCTCAAAGGAAGTCTCAGCTCCTATTGGTTTCCCTGAAATTATTAATATTCTCTTCTTTTTCAAATAATCACACTATCCATATGACCAGAGGAAAGTTTTCTCATCTATAAAGTGACATCATAAATAGGGTCCTGCACTTGGAGTCAACTGAGACCTGGATTTAAATCTTACCTGAGACATTTACTATTTTGTGACCATTATCAAGTCATATAAACACTCACCTCTGTTTCTTCATCTGTAAAGTGGGGACAAATCACATCTTATTCACAGAACTGCCATATCACAAAAGATGATGTATGTTAAATCACCTTGTGACATAAGACACTATAATGTATTATAGTGTAATTATTATTATTATTGTGGTTCTAGTTTGGAGAGTGTAGACCTACCCTTATTTCTGGTGGACTTCCTAGTAACAGGATTACAAGCTAAGAGAGACTTCAGAGACCATCTATTACAAACCTCTCACTTCCAAGATGAGGAAACTGAGGACTGAAAAGGAAGCGATGAGTTCATTGTCACTCAGGGAATAAATAGAATTGGGATTTGAACCCAGATTGTCTGACTCTAGTGCTCTTTTTACTTATCCTGTACCATGGCCATATCACATTATCAGACCATATCACATATTAATCTTCTTAAGCATGGCAGAAACAAAGATCTGGCACCAAAATGATGATTTTTCACAATGCCTGGTACATAGCAGGCACTTAATGAATATTTCTTGATTGACAGATTGAAAGCACAAAGAGCTAAGTACTCACAGGATAAGAGATAAGCTCACAACACTTGGAGCTGGAAGGCCCTTTAGTAAATGTCTAAGGTAAGATTTGAATCCAGATTTCAGCAGATTCCAAGTTTAGCGATCTATGATATCACTTTACAGAAGAAGAAATTTTCATCTGGCCACACAGATAGTGAGAATGAGAGACAGGATTCAGTCCCAGATCTTTCCTTTGTCTAAGTCCAGTATTCTTTGAACAATACAATCCTGTTTCTCCTTAACTGAAAAAGAATTTAGCAAACATTTTTTAAGCAGTTAATATGTTTAAGGCATTGTTCTAAATAATACAAAGAAAACAAAAACAAAAAAATGCTCCAGACTGCTAAAGGAAACAACATTTACACAATTTTATTTGAGGAAAAAGAGGATATTAACAATGTGGGAGTAGTCATTGGAGGTAGTATCTAATTTGAGTCTTGAAGGAAGGTAAGAATTCTAAAATGTAAAAGGAAGAGGGGAGCATGTTCAAAGTGTGAGGAATAGCCAGTATAAGAACGTGTAGATGGGAAATGGAATACTGAGTTTGGGACACAATAAATTCAATTTGGCCGAAATCTTGAGTATGTGAAAGGGAGTAATACTCTCTCCATACAGTATGAATCATAAACCATATAATGAAATGTTTTTTTTTCCCTTTTCCAGCTTCTGCTGCATTGGGGGCTGAGTTGGCCTATGTAGATGCTTATAGATAGTCCAAAGAAAAATTAAAAGACAGGTATTGCTTTAAGAGAATCCTATCATCCCTTCAATTCCTTTCAATGCCCTCATGGCAAATATTCTCTATCTCAAAACATCCATTCCTGTCCAACTGCCCTTGCTTTCCCATCTTGGAGCAGACATTCTGATTAATTTATTCATCTTGAAATCTTATGTCCATTGGGCAGCCCAAACTCAACCTGTTTCCAAAATGGAGCTCACCATATTTGCCTAAAAAGCCATCCCTTCTCCAAACTTCCACATTTCCTTTGCTTGTACCAAAAGTTTAGTCATCCAGGTCCTAAACTTCAGAATTATCCTTGACTCTTCTTCATTCTAGCTAAAGCCCATATCCAGATCTTTGAAAAACCTGTCAATCCTTCCTCCACAATATCTCAATCATCAATCCACTTCCCTCCACTCACTCAGCCTCTACCCTAGTTCCATCTTTCACTGCCTCTTTCCTGGACTATTGTAGTAATCTCCTGATTGGTTTCCCTGCTTCCAGGGTCCCCCTGCTCCACTGAATCCCCCACCAGCTGTCAAATTGATATTCTTAAAACACAGATCTAACTGTGTCTACTATCTGCCCCACAAATGATCTTCAATGGTTCCTGATGACCTTCAGACAAAAATCCTAACCCTAACATCTAAGGCCCCTCACTGTCTGGCTCCCCTATATATTTTCTTGTCCTATATTTATATTGTTTTCTCCCCACGTACCTTCTGCTCCATTGAACTTCTCTACTAGCTACTCGCTGGTATATGAAATGACTTCTCTCACCTTAGCACTGAAAAAAATACTTCTTTCATTGCTACATGACTCCTACTTCTTGAAGCCTCAGTTTCTTTATTTGTAAAACAAAAGTCTTAGACCTTTTAAGATCTTTTTTCAGCCTATGTATCCAGAGAAGAAAAATAGCAGGTTCTTTTTACAAAGCTAGCTGGTTGAGGTCCCCAGACACCTGGCAGTGACCAAAGGTTCCCTCCCTGGAAACATGTTACAAAACACAAAGTAACTGCCCTCCAGAGCCCTGTGTCAAGTGCCTAACTGGCCTCTGGGGTCTTATGCTCCTGGAGGACAGAGAGGGAATGAGGGTGGGAAAGAATGACGGCATAGAGGGGGGCGTACTGGGTGGGGTGGAGCAATCAGACTTTTTTTTTTCTCTGACCCCTCAATTTGGAAACAGTAGGCAGACACATTGTCCCAGATCTGGACTCTGGCTATTGCTGGCTCAAAGAACAATGGCAGGATACAGGCTTATGTTTACAAATGGTCCCTTCACTAGCAAAGTCTGTCCCCGCCTTTAGGCAGGGCACTGGCTTTTTCCAGAGAGAGGTCGGCTATGGGGGAAAGCTGGCCTTGGAGGTCAGACAAAGCACAGGCTTGCCACATTGAGAAGACGGGTCCCACAATTTAGAACTGGCAGAGACTTGGGAGATTAGCTCCTGCATCTCACAGATGAGGAAACAAGGGCAGAAAGGAGAAGCAATGTACCCAAGGTCATAGAGGGAGTAGTCAGCGTAGATTAAGATGGAAATCCATTATTTCTGGATCTAAAGCCTCAGTAGAAAGAACTCTGGTTCTGCAGTCAGAGGACCTGAATTCCAGTCCTATCTCTGAGGTTTATATTCTATGTGATCTTGAATAACAGACTCGATCTTCCTGGGCTTCAGTATCCTCATTTATAAAAAAGATTGGGGTTGTACTATAGGAGAACTGGGATAAAATCCTATGACTCTATTCTTTCCAACATCTATCTATCTAGAGAGAACTTGAAAAAAATACAAAGATGGATTTGAAATTGGTCTTTAGAAGGAAAGAAAATAGAACCCCCCCAAAAAAGTTTCTTTTGGGGAAGTAAACAAAAAGGAAGGCTTATGACCATAATCCAGGTCAAAGACAGGACAACGTACATTGGAACTATCATAGAATTCAAGGCCAGGTCCTCTGAGGTGGCATGAGGAAGTGGAAAGAATTCTGGATTTGGAGGAAGAGATCCTGAGTTTTACATCTGGATCTGACACTTATTTGCTGTATGATCTTTGGCCATAGCTTGCCTATATATGATAATTCACATTTCCATAATAGCTGGAAGTTATATATAGTACCTGGAGGTTTGCAAAGTGCTCTACATGCATTATCTCACTTGATCCTCACAAGAATGGAGGTAGGTATGACATAGATGTTATTTTTAGATTCATTTAACAGATGAGGAAATTGTGTTGTGATTTGCTCAGGGTCACAGAGCCAAAGTGTCTGAGACAGGCTTTGAACTCCAGTCTTCCCGACTTCATCTCCATCCCCAAGCAATGTTCCACCTACCTAGCCAGGAACAAGTCACAGCCTCAGTGCAAGTGAAAGGGCAAGATTAGATGACATCAAAAGCAATTTCCAATTCTAAATTGCTGATCCCATGAGGCTTCCAACTTGAGCTTCCTGCCTAGGCAATATAGCCTGGCTTGCTCTCTCCTCCTGTTACCCCCTGTTTAATTTGATGCTTTCCCAAAGCCCCAAAAGCTACTGATTTGATTATCAGGCTACTTAGAAAATGGGACTTAAAAGAATGGGGGTAAATGTATCGGGGATAATTTGTAAATGGATGGCGTGGGCTTTCTGTTTTCCCATTTGGGCTAGTTGGCCAGATGAAAGGTGGCTCAAGTTTAATCAACAAATCAAGCAACAAGCATTTATTGATAACCTCCTATGGATCAAGGGATGCCAATACCTATAATGAAACAATCTCTACTCTCAAAGAGTTGATTGACAAGGACATTTATAAGCATTGTATATAGAGAATTAATTCAAGGCAGCTAGGAAGGGAGGACACTAGTAAATGGAAGGATCAGGAAGAGCTTCACAGGGAAAACAAAACTGAAAGGATGGGGGCAGCTAGGTAGCTCAGTGGAGTGAGAGTCAGGCCTACAGAGAGGAGGTCCTAGGTTCAAACCTGGCCTCAGCCACTTCCCAGCTGTGTGACCCTGGGCAAGTCACTTGACCCCCATTGCCCACCCTTACCAATCTTCCACCTATGAGACAATACACCAAAGTACAAGGGTTTAAAAAAAACCTGAAGGGATATCTACAAGAAAAGAGATTCTTTGAGGCAGAGGAGGAGGAAGTTCATCTCAAGTATGAGAAAGAGCCATTTCAGAGGCACAGAGACAGGAGGCAGAATGCTTATGAGAGGAAGAGAGAGAGAGGGTCACTTTGACTGAATCACAGAATGTGGGAAGAGAAGTAATGTACAATGAGGCTGGAAAGATGAGTTGTCACCTGGATTCCTCAATGAAATTTCTCTACAACCTTAGTCACAGAAAAAATTGTTCTCTTGGTTTTCAAATTTCTCTATTGGGGTGGGGAGGAGAACTGACTTAAAGAAGACCTCGATGACCATTATCTGCATCAGAAGGAATGATGGTTCCTCAAGGACCATAGAATCACCAGTTCCCAGACACTGTTTCTCCTTTAAACCAATATTCCCTTCTTTCCTTTTCTAGGAAAAAATCATGTATTGATTCTACTTTTTTGAAATCACACTCAATCCTTAACTTCCTGCAGTCTACCTTCCTTTCCCACCATTTTACCCAAACTGTCTGAGTCATAAGATCATGAGAGCATAAGTGTAAAGCTGGAAGGGACCTCAAAGGCTATATGGTTAACTTTCTCATTTTATAAATGAGGAAACCAAAGCCCAGGGAAATTAGGTGACTTGCTGAGGATCACAAAGCTAGAAAGTATCTCATGTTGAATTCTAATTCAGGTCTTCCTATCTCCACACCCAGTATTCTCTATTCTCTAGAGCTATCTCTAATTAGACATTAATTTCCCTCAGATTAGATCCTACACCCTCTCTTGCACTCTGTTTCAGATTCAGCTACTGGCTGTTCCCATATTCAAAATGCCAATTTATATTACATTACACAAATTATACCCAACTCTCCTTCCCTACCTCCACTTCCCAGATTGTCTGGTTCTTTCAAGACTAAGATCAAGGGCCATAACCTACCACAAAAGCCTTTCTGGAGGAGTCTGAGTTGTTAGTCCTGACCAAAAAGGATATGGATATAGATGAGTGTATTATCATCATCAATTCTATAGTGCCACAAAATTTATAAGACTCTTTCCTCAAAACAATCCTGTGACTGTGGTACAAGTTCAATAAACATTTCTTGTCTACTATGTGCCAGACATTGTGCTAAACTCTGGGGTTGCAAAAAGAGATAAAAGAGGAGTCAGCTGGGTAGCTCAATGGATTGAGAGTCAGACCTAGAGACAGGAGGTCCTGGGTTCAAATGTGGCCTCAGGCACTTCCCAGCTGTGTGACCCTGGGCAAGTCACTTGACCCCCATTGCCTACCCTTACCACTCTTCTGCCTTGGAGCCAATACATAGTACTGACTCCAAGAAGGAAGGCAAGGGTTTAAAAAAAAATCAAAAACCAATAAGCACAGTTTTCAGTCATTTATGAAATGGTAAAGATATATTCTACAGTGCAATACTGTTTGCAAATGTACATACTAATACCCTTATCGAGGATATCTTAAATGTGTGTGTGGAATATTCTCAGTTCTCATAAAAAATATTTCCTATCTGCGAGAGATGTTTGTTCATAAACTGTAATTAGCTTCGTAGTGGTCTTTTTGCAAATACTTATCACAAGTCCTGCGATGTATATTCCCCATCTGCATGAGATGTTTGTTTATAATCTACAATTACTTTCATAGTGGTCTTTTTGCAAATACTTATCACAAGCCCTATTATGTAAGATGATCAAATATGCTATGAATTGATATTTCTTATTGCCTTTTAGTGTACAATAAAACAAGCTGCACCAGCTCCTTTATTGGCCTCTTCAAGGATAACCAATGAGCCACTCTTCTATTTAGTAACAACTTCCTCCTTTTTTCTGGTTTCATTTATGGTGAGAATGTCAATATTAATATGATTCAGCTCCTCCAGTATTATTCCATTTGTTGCTCCTCAGACAATGATCTCACATTTAGAGTACCAAGAGCTAAGTAAAAGTTTAAAATGTACTATTCCCTCTTTTCTAATACTCCTGCCATAGTTCCTGAAAAGCAGTAGAGAGTCCACAGGACTGAGTATTTTGTTTTTTAAACCCTTACCTTCCATCTTAGAATCAATACTGTGATGTTGTTCCAGGGCAGAAGGGTGTCAAGGGCTAGGCAATGAGAGGGTGGTGGTGGTAAGTGACTTGCCCAGGGTCACACAGCTAGGAAGTATCTGAGGCCACATTTGAATCCAGAACCTCTCATCTTTGGGCCTGCCTCTCACTCCATGGATCCACCTAGTTGTCCTTTCCCTGAGGGTTGCTTCATACTTATCTTTGTTCCACAGGTTAGCAAGGGCCAAATAATTCATCATCACTTTTATTGAGTTAAATCAGAAATAAGGCAAAAATCACAAGTCTAAATAAAACTGACTATACCTGCTAGTGAGTGCTAAGAGTGGCATAAGCAAACAATAAATAATGGTTTTCAATCCATGGCCTGTCTAGGAAGTGATCACCTCATTAAATAACTATATTACAAATAAGTAAAGATTTTGGGACTAAATGACTTCTAAAATTCCTTTCAATTCCAGGTTCTATATCTCTTTAATACCTTCTTTAGATTGCATAAATAATATTTTCACTTACATGCATTATTATTTTTAAGTATAGAAGTATAATTATCACTAACAAAATATTAATTCAAATGAAAATCTTATTGAATTCATAAGTGTTTTTGTCATTAAGAACATTTCAATTCAAAGGATATTAATGGTACAACTGCTTTCTTGGAGTGCCCTGAAATTTTTAGCTTTTTAGAAAGAGACCTCAGAAAGATTAGTCGTGGGACATCTAGGTGGCTCAGTGGAGAGAAAGCCAACCCTGGAGAATGAGATCCCAGGTTCAAATCTGGCCTCGGACACTTCCTATCTGTGTGGCCCCAAGGCAAGTCACTAAACACCAATTACCCATCTCTTCCTACTCTTCTGCTTTGGAATCAATATTAACTATTGATTCTAAAACAGACAGTAAGGGTTTTTTTAAAATGAGGAACCACTACAATAAGGGATACAAGAATTAAAGGAAAGAGAATTGATTCCCTACATAAATATCAAGAAAGGCTTAGAATCCTAGAAAGCTTTTTGAAAGGCAAAGTTGTGGAAGAAGTGAATTCCAAGTGTAAGGAATATCCTTCATGATTATATAAAAATGAAAGCAGGAAGCACAATATTGGGAAGCGGCTAGAAGTCTAGTTTGACTGATACATAACATGTGTGAAAGAGGAGTAATATGAACTAAACCAAGATGGATAAGTTGGTGCCCAATTGTGGGGAGTTTTGCATACTGGGCTATGAAGGTTTTAGGCAACAGGAACAGGAAAGGGCAATGATCAGAACTGTGCTTCAGGAAGAAAAAAAAAACTATTGGGATGTTCATTTCCCTGGCTCTGTTTGCCAAGGCAAATAGAGAGGGAACTCTAATAATTCCTTTGTGGATTGTAGGACATAAGCAAAGCAGGAGGAATACCATTCTTCACTCTGGTCTTTCTGTCTTTTGTGGGCTACAGTTGCATTCTTGATGTTTGTGCAGGGAATGGGGCAATTGTGTGTGTGTGTGTGTGTGTGTGTGTGTGTGTGTGTGTGTGTGTGTGTGTGTGTGTGGTTTAATAGTAAGCTAACTGGGTAGCTGTGTGGCTGGCTAAGTCATTGCTGCCATATGTGAGTGATGATATTTACCCATGATTACAGACCTTGACCCATTATAGTGGTTTGCAGTGAGAGTACCCTGCGTAGTTTTCATTTGCTGCTGCTACTGGAAATGGGGGGCTTCTTCTCTTTTCATTCCTTCCCTTGAGGTTGGACATGAGATGGTGTTCTCTAGTATGCCCAAATTCATTCAACTAAATGAGGAACTAAAGAGCCACAAAGTCACATTGGCTTTGGGGATGGGGATAGGGATGGGGGTCGGGGGTGCAGAGAGGCAAGGTAGGAGTGGGGTACACCAATTGCATTTCTCATTATTTCCATTTGCCTCTTGAACTCAGGCATCCCTGGATTTACGTGTGTTTATTACAAAAATAAACAGAGTTTGGCTGCTGCCCCCAGGTCTGCACTTAGAGCCTTACTGTTTACTACCCACTTCAGTCTTCATTTCAACATTCTTCCTCCCTGGTCCCTTCAGATGCCTTCCTTTGCTACTGCAGTCACTTGGAGGCAGTGCCTTTGATTCAGGGAAAAAAAACACTTTATTAGGCACTTACTGTGTGCAGAGCACTCTCATACTCCCTTGGGAGAGGTTAACTAGTGGGGGTCACTGAAACTTTGTCCCAAAGACAGCACTTGTTCTCCTTCAGGAAAAAAAAAGGCTGAATTTAGCACACAATTAGCAAGAACTATTCTTTAAAATAGGAAAAGGAATATTTCCTCCACTGGGGCTTAAGCCTGGCCTTAACCTGCTCCCCACTCCAACATCACCTATAGTGGAAAAGGCAATAAATTTGCATTTAGAGGATTTAGACTTAAAATCTGCCTCTGCCAGTCACAACTGTCTCCACTAACTGCTTTTTCTTGCTTCTAGATCCTGCTCAGATAGTACCTTCTCTGATGGCAACTAATTCACTAGCAAAACCTGATTTCACCTTCAAAATTTCAAAAAGGGAGATCTTTGGATCTCTCCTTTGCTCCCGTCACATCCCATCTTATACTATGTCTATTTGTGTACATGCCAATATCCTTCATTAGAATGCAAACTCCTTAAGGAGTGGGACTGCACCATTTTTCTTCTTTTATCTCTAGTGCTTGGGACAGTCTTACAAAGAACATTGGTTGAATATCTGTCTATTGATAATCAGATAAAGCATTTTACTTGGTGTCAGGAAGACTTGGATCCAAATCCTTCAATAAACATTTACTAAGGGGCAGCTTGGGTGGCTCAGTAGATTGAAAGCCAGGCCCATAAACAGGAGGTCCTGGGTTCAAATCTGACCTCAGACACTTCCTAGCTATATGACCCTGGGC
This sequence comes from Gracilinanus agilis, assembly GCF_016433145.1. Lineage (NCBI taxonomy): Eukaryota > Metazoa > Chordata > Mammalia > Didelphimorphia > Didelphidae > Gracilinanus > Gracilinanus agilis. The sequence continues at coordinate 106,667,778 of NC_058130.1, forward strand.
AAGTCACTTAACCCCCATTACCTAGCCCTTACTGCTCTTCTGCCTTAGAACCAATACACAGTATTAATTCTAAGACCACAGGTAAGGATTTATTTTTTAAAAGGCATTGACTAGCTGTGTGACCCTAGGAAAGTCAACTTTTTTAGACCTCAGTTTCCCCAACTATAAAATGCAGGGATTGGACTCCTTGGTATTTACTAGCCATTTGAATCTATGATACTATGACACTAAGACTAGGTGATCTCTGAGTTATCCTATTATTCCCATCTCTAAATCTATGATCTGATGGCTATGAATGTTTGTTGAATTGAGTTGACTTTATTGATAGGATCTATCTACACAACTGATTCTGAGGAGGTTTTAATTGAGGAAGAAAATAGGGGAAAGTTAGATCCAAGAGGAATTCACCTGAGATACAAGTGTCAAGGCGAGAAAGCATACATGTGTTGACTTCATATTTTTTACTAGTTATTTTCATCATTTCCATGATAAACTCAACTTTTCTCTCCAGAGAATAAATGCAAATGCTGTCATCCCATTTAAATTTTAGCACCCAGTTGCCCTGCTCTAATTATAGCTCTGAGATTTTAATATTTTAGGTTTAGCAGTATTCTTTTGTAAATAGATTAATGTACTGTAGTAGGAGAGGAGAGACTTACACTTACTATAAAACTCTTTTATTTTTTACCCAATCTAAATCACAACATACAGATACCAAGCACCATTGCTCCCCCAAAAGTTCTTTACCTTCTTCCCCATTTACCAGTGACTATGCAAATCTGCAGTATATGGGAGGAAGCTAAAAATACAGTAAGACTGAACATTCAGATGTCTATTAATTTTTTTCCTTATTCTCAGATTAATTTCCCCGAAGCCCTAGACAGACACTCTGAAAATAGCTTCAATGTCTTCTTGACTGAAGATATAATGAGCATATCTGGCAAATATATGCAACATTCTGTCCCTATAGTTTCTCATCTTTCTAATGAAAGAAAGAGAATAGATTATCTTTCAGAGCCCACCATCAAGGAGTAATTCCTCCTGAATCATTCTAAGTCAACATCTGGATGAGCTTATCTTCTGGAGAAAAGGAAAAACCTTCTGTGCTTGAAAGTTCATTTCTCAAGTCATTTTTATTAAAGAGTTTCTGTCACGGTGAAAATAGTTCCTTTCGAAATGCAGAAACCAAACCAGGAGCTGTTGCAATCAACTGGGAGGGATAGAGAATTGTGCCAAAGAGTCTTGTTTTATTTGCTAGTAGTCAGGAAATAATGAATTAATATGATTAAACATTGTTAAAGGCAAGCTCATTATCTGGGGCAAAACAACCCTATACTCAGATGTTCATTCATTCAACAACTTATTAAACACCTCACTAATTGAGCAGAACAGTGCTAGCCATGGAGTGAAAAACAGAATTGTAAGTCATTGCCCCTCCCAAACCTTATGGAGATGATAGTCTTGCAAGGGGAGATATAATACATTTGCATATGTGTATATATGTATGTTCTTCTACCCAGAAGAAAAAAGTGAAAATATTTAAAGAAATCACAATTTAGACTGTGGCCAAGAGTTTGCTGTGAAAGCTCTTAAGTCATACAGGTTCAATGAATTTTTAGTGGGGTTTATTTCTTTTCCAGAGTTACTGAGATTACAAGATATGGAAATTAGCCTTTCTCTATTTTGGTGGCAAATTCCAAGTTGACATATTATGGAACTAAATGACTTTGACTAAGAAAGGAGAATAAATAGTTCATACTTTTTAATCCATCAATCTTGCTACTGAGTATGTACCCTCAAGAAAGTCAAAGAGAGAAGGATGAGTCCATGACGTATCAGGATATTTATACCAGTACTTTTTTGGGTGGCAAACAACTAGAAACCAAATGGATGCCTGTTGATGAGTCAATGGCTGAACAAATTGTGGCTTCTGAATGGAGTGGAATATTATTGTGCAGTAAATTGTCTCCAAACCATTTGACCTGCCCTCTGGCTTTCTTTGTCCTCTTACCACTAGAACTTGGACATTAGCTCTGAAACCCAGGATGCCAATAAGTAAGCTTTTCTTACTTTGAATCAGACCACCAGACCATTTTCCAGCCATGTCTAGATGCTATCAACTTTCCAACACCATTTCCCCAGTATATGTTGTCTTTCCTTGTTAGAATGCAAACTCTTTCAGGCAAAAAAAAAAAGTCATTCTAATTTATTTTGTATGCCTAGTGTTTCTCACAATGGCTGACACATAATAAGCACTTAATAAATGCTAATTATTCATTCATTCATTCAAGATTTATATGAACTTTCAGAAAGAAGTAAACAGAAATATACACAATGACCATGGCTATGTAAATGAAAATATTACTGAGAGGAAGCCAAACACTGAACTATTGACAAACCAATATTGGTTCTAGAGAAGAGATAAGGAAACATATCCCCATCCACTAAGCAGAAAGTTGGGAATTATTGGGCAAAAATATTACATATCCTTATCAAATCCAGTTATCATATAAATTACTTTTAAAAAGTTTTATAGCTATGTTTCATTTCTATATTACAAATGTTTAAATATTATTCCTAGTTATCTGAAAATTCATTTGGCAAAGTAAAACAATTAAGTAAAACTAATAACATGGTGACCTTCTCTGAAAACAGATGCAGCATTCAACATCGGTAGCATCCCTGCCCCCCCACTTTTTTCATTAACAGAAATCTAGTTTTTCTCCTTCTTGTCCTCTGCCCAATTGAAACAAAAATTCTTGTAACAAACATGCATAGCTGAGTGAAACAAATTATCTACGTAGCTGTATACAAAAATGCATTTGTCTTGTTCTACACCTAAATCTATTGTAGATGAGTGAAATAAACCTATTTGGTACTTCTAAAAATAAAAGAATGTTTCCAGAGTCCAAACCTTCTGGAAGACACCAGGAGAAAACTAATTCTGTCTCATTATTGAGAGCTTTAATTTAGAATGTGTAATGTTAAAACAATAGACTATAAGGGTAGGGCTTGTTTTTGCTTCATCTTTGTATCTTTAGTACCTAGGACAGGTCCTTACTTAGAAAAAGTGAATACTAAATGCCTCTGGAATTGAAATGAAGGTTTACAAAGTGATTCCTGATCATTCTGTGAGGCAAGGACTGAAAGGACTGTTATTCCCATTCCCACAAATGAAAAACGTGGAAGTAAAGAGAGCTGGCCCTCAAACCCAAATTCAGGAGGGTTTATATCTCTACACCTTTGCATTCTCTTCTCCTGCCATCTCCTCTACGGTTTTGTCAACTGCCTTGCTGCCTAGATACAAAGACTAGAAGAATTGCCAGCCTGAGGTCCCATTCTCCTGCCTCTCTGGACCACTGTTTCAGCATACTACTGGCCACCATCCCTCACTTAACTCCCTCATCTCCAACATAGCCTCACCAACCCACCTAGCTGGTAGAACCCTTTTGTCCTCCAAATCTGTAACCGCAAACCCTCATCTTGAAATCAACTCTTTCATTGTTTCTGCATGGACTATGTCTATCTACTCCTTTTTTTAGCCACACTCCTCATTCTAGTCACTTACCATATTGGCGTACCCCATTTTTGGCAACCATTTAACAAAATTTGTTTTAAAAATGTTGTATTTTTGGGAAATGCCACCTCATCACACATTATGATTATATATGTATATATATATGAGAGAGAAAGAAATAGTTCTCTTCAGTGTGGAGGACTTCCCAGGGTTCATTTAATATTCTATAGTTACCATTCATCACCCAGAATATCAGCTTATGTACATCATATCATGTGATGTGCCTGCCTCCTTTTCTCGGTCATACAAATCCTCCTCATCATCATCTTTTAAACCACTTTTCATGTTGGCAATATTGTAGAATTGACTTCTACTAATGATGAAATTTCTGTCACACATTGAGCAATGAGCAATTTTTATTCTTTAAAATTTATGAGGGACTTTGGCCACTTAATCCAAACCTTTCATTTTACAGAGAAAGAAACTGAGACCTAGGGAGATTGAGTGATTTGCTGACATGGAGTGATTTGCTCAGTCACATGGATAGCAAGTGGCAGAATCATTTTATGATCCGTAGCCTTCAGATCCACAATCTATCAGACTTTCTTTGGAAAACTTTACCAGCGGAATATACAGCAAAGGATTATAGATCTAAACTTGGAATAGGAACTTTAAAAGTCATCTCATCCATCCCCCTAATTTTAAACTGAGTCTGGGGAAATTAAAGGATTTGCCAAGAACACAGAAGTAATTTCAGAGATAGGATTTGAATTCAGGTCCTTTGATTCCAGAGCCTATACATATTTTTTTCACTTTTTTTTTTTGGGGGGGGGGGCAAAGGATAGTTTGGGGCCCTTGAAAAATATGAACAGATTCCCAAATGAAGTCCAGACTTCACTAGTCCTCCTATTCATTGGCAAATTAAGCTGTTATTTTCTTTGCAAATTACCAAGATACATGGCCACATTCATTTTCACAATATCCTTGTTCAGTGGTCAGGTCCTTTTACTCGATCATAATCACTTCCCTTACTACTGCTATTCTCTCTTCTCTTCCTAGGAGTTTCCCATTTTGCAGAAGGTACTGTGTACTGGAATCAAACCACTTTTTTACTTCTGAAAGTAGAAGTAAATCATCCTCATGGCCTCTCTTCTTCACTTCTGATTCTAATTTTTGTTCTAATTCACCCACTGGGATCCAAACAGTTCCACAGGCATGCAGAAAATGCCCCTCAGATGCCACATACATTCTCTGTTCTGCTCCTCACTGCACAGCTTTAGCCTTGGTCTATCGTCTGTCTCCCTTGGGGTGATTCCCCATGGCTCAGTTCCCCATGGCTGCTTGCCCTTGGTCGAGAAATTCTACCCTTCCTACTTCCTCCAACTGATGAAACCACTTCCTCATTTAAACTCTAATTTCCCTCCTCTCTTTATTTCTGGTGGATGCTTATTGTTGAAGACATTTGTGATTCTTTGGCTAAAGGCAAAATTTAAAAATAAAATGGTTTTACAACCCAGGTCACTATGTTCCCTAATTGTGAAAGTGGAGAGGCAGATAACAAGCCCTGGCAGAGTGTGCAGACCTTTGGAATCAAGCACAGCCCTGTAGCCTAAGGAAATATGGCTAGGAAATGAACAGTAACCACCAAGGGCTTTGGGAATCTATTGTACACTGGTAATTAAGCATATCAGAAGATACCTTGCCTAATTTATGGCATGTAACCATAAAGTGAACTCAGAGACCTGTGAGAGATCATCTAGTCCAACTCTCTCAATATACAAATGGAGAAACTAAAGCCCCGAAAAAAATGAAATGACTTACTCAGGGTGACTAGAGAGTGAAAGAATTAGTTTAAGATCTAGGTTTCTTGACTCCAGTCAGTATTCTTTCTCAAGGAGCATTCTTTTGTGTGTGAGTGTGTGTGTGTGTGTGTGTGTGTGTGTGTGTGTGTGACAAATTCCTTTGGCATTCTGGAGAAGTCTATTAATCTTTCTTTGGAATACTTTTTAATGCAGAAAATAAAGAGGATTACAAAGGAAAGTAATTATTAAATGTAGCTATCAAAATATTTCTTTTTAAAAAGTTCTGGGAGGGATGGAAGGAAATAGCTCAGAACTTAAAAGGCAGCAAAAAATAAATTTAAGGGGGCAGCTGGGTAGCTCAGTGGATTGAGAACCAGGCCTAGAGACGGGAGGTCCTAGGTTCAAATCTGGCCTCAGACACTTCCCAGCTGTGTGACCCTGGGCAAGTCACTTGATCCCCATTGCCTACCCTTACCAATCTTCCACCTATAAGTCAATACACAGAAGTCAAGGGTTTAAAAATATAAAAAAAAAAATGAAAAAAATAAATTTAACTTAATTTTTTAATGTTTTTGGACCCCACATTAAGAACCCTAATCTAACAAGACTGATTTTTTTTAACAGACTGTAGTTTATTTATCCAAATGAGTGTCACTCAGTCCACATAAGTCACCTTTGAAAGCTATACATTTACTCCAATAAAATCACTGTAAATTAAACATTTTCAGAAAATCCTTCTTGGAAATGGACATCAGAAAAATTAATGTTACTTTTTTATAAAAACCCTGTTGCCAAAATGACAATAAGCTAATATAATAACAATTAATAATGATAACTAACATTTATGTAGTACCTGTTATGTGTCCGCCACTCTGCTAAGTGTTCTACAATTATTATCTCATATGATCCTCACAACAATCTGGTAACATAGTTGTTGTTATTATGCCCATTTTGAAGATGTGGCAAACAGAGGTGAAGTGACTTTCCCAGGGTCCTAAAGCTACAAAATATCTAAGGTCATATTTGAATTCAGGTCTCCCTAACTCCAGATCCTCCTTCTATCCACTGTACCACATAACTGCCAAACTAATTACTAGTTAATGTAGCATTAAGATCAGTTTTATCTTTTTTGTACAATTCAAGGGTCCTAGAGAACTGGAAACTCCAAGCCTCTGCTCATAGTTAAAGTGCACTGGTAAATGTTTAACAATCAGTTTCCCAAAGGACAAAAAGGTATAAATGGAATACTTGTAAGTTTAATCTACATTATTAACATTTTATCCATCATTTTCTTGTCTAACCAGTCAACTAAACAATATGTCAAGCTCCATTTGTAGCCTTTGTCAATTTTCAAGGTGTAAATGCTCAAATTGAAAATTTAACAATCAGTGGAGCCAATTTGATGGTGCTCCAGCATATGCCTCTCTACTGTCCTTATGAGGCTTAGTGGTCTTCCACCAAATCTCTACTTAATAAAAATCCTTTTACTAAAATCCTGGCCTGAGCTGAGATGTCCTGCTTCTTCTGTGATGCTTGTTCAGGTTGCCACAGGTGAAAATTGATCTCATCTGCCTTGATTCTCTCATAGTGCTTCATTTAGATTTCTACTTACTACATTTTAACTTAAAGATTCAGAGATAGAGAGTTAGAAGAAATCTCTGAAGCTATCTGATTCAACTTCATTGATTTTCCAGATAAGGAAACTAGGGACCAGGGAAGTTAAGTTATTTCACCAAGTTTACACAGGAAATCAACAGGATTTGTCCCTTTTACTCCAGAACCAATGCTCTACTTTCCAGTCTACTATTTGTATTACAGAAATGTATGAAGAAATGTTATTCTCTACCCACTTCTTTCCAGGTCTATAAGCTCTTTGAGGGCTGGAAAAAGATGTTCCATTCCATTTTTTCAACATCATATATAGCAGGAACTTTATATATGCAAAACCAGAGAATTGTGGCAATTATCCAAACTATCTAGCTCCACCCCAAACCACTTTTTGTATGAAATATCCAAAAAATTTAGACAACTAACTTTGCCTGTGCGTCTTGTTTTTCAGTTGGAATGATCTGGATAATCATCTCAATTTTATTCTTTAATTTTGGTATGTAAACCTGTCAAAGTGATCCTCTAGAGCCTGGTCTCCAGGAGTGAACTGTATCTTTCCACCTTAATTTACCTAAGTTAACTGAGTAAATCAATTCAGAATAACTATAGACTATCTGAATCCTTCTTTTTCTATTTTGACTCTCTGTTGGCATAGCCTACTTTTCCCAGAAGTCAAGTGGAATGAGCTTCCAGACCTTGGACCACAATATTAGCCCCAACCCCTGCACTCTCTATTTCTTTACAGGCAGGATAAGGTAAGAGAAAGTCCCTGGAAGGGGCTGTCCAGAAGAAAGATCAGTGAAGGGGCTCAATGGAGATTGGAAGTAGACTTATCTCAAGTTCCCAAAGCAAGAATAAGGGTTAGATAAGGGACACTTAGAGAAGTCTATTTGCTAAAATGCATGTCAATGTTTTAGAACAAATCTTCTTGGGTTGTGGACCGCTAGGTGGCTCAGTGGATTGAGATCTTGGACCTGGGTTCAAATCTACCTGTCTGTGTGACCCTAGGCAAGTCCCTTAACCTCCATTGTCTAACCCTTATCACTTTTCTGTGGTACCAATCAATTGTGCTGGGATTCTTCCAATTCTAAATAAATATCACACCAATACTTAGTATTGATTCTAAAAAGGAAGGTAAGACTGGCTACAAAACAAATTGGGACTCAAAAATTTAGTCAGGGGTGGCAGAGTGGATAGAGTGCCATACCTGGAGTCAGAAAGATTAAGTTCAAATCCAACCTCAGACACTTACTAGCCTTGTGACCCTAGACAAGTCACTTAACTCTGCTTCAGTTTCCTCATTTGTAACGAGCTGGAGAGAGAAATGGCAAACCATTCCAGTATCTTTGCCAAGAAAACCCTTAATGGAGTCACCAAGAGTTGAACATGACTGAAAAACAACTCAATAACAATATTCATGTCAGCTCATTAGCACAGAAGAGTTGTGAGGCTGAGACATACATGTACACACACACATACATACCCACAAAATCCCTCTGGTGTCAATAATTTTATCTTTGTCCTGTGTAGAATTATGTGTACGTGGTCTTTATTACAAAGTCTTGACTAATTAGTGATTCATCATATTCCTGAGGCACAGGAGACCCACTTCTGCCACTTAACTAGCATCATTTGAAGGAAATGGGAATTTTTGAGTCTAACAGGGTCAGATGGTGAAGTAGAGAAATAGGAGAGGAAAATGAAAGATGGTTACAAATATTTAAAAGATGGTCTAGTGAAAGAGGGATTAGATGTTGCACTGAACTCTAGAAAGCAGAATGCAGAACAATGGAAACGTAGTAGATAAGCAGCTTCCATCCTGATGTAAGGAGAAATGCACAATTTAGTTGATGTTATGGTTCATTTGTTTTCAGTCATGTCCAGCTCTTCATGACCACATTTGGGATTTTCATGACAAAGATATCAGAATGGTTGCCATTTCCTTCCCCAACTCATTTTGCAGATGAGTAAACTGAGGCAATCAGAGTTAAATGGCTTGCCCCAGATCACTTACCTACTAAATGTCTGAGGTCAGATTTGAACTAGGGAAGATGAGTCTTCCTGATTCCAGACCTAGTATTCTATCCACCATATTCCCTAGCTTCTCTATCCAAATAATTAGAGCCATACGGATGTAAATGAGCTGTCTTTGAAGGTTGAGAGTCTATCATAACTAAGGATTTTATACAAAAAGTGGATGACTATTTATCCAGAATGTTGTTAAAATATCTGTTTAGATATAGGCTGAATTAAATAACCTCTTAAGTCCCTTCCATATCTAGAATTCTGGGATTCTGTAGTACCTGCATTCATGTGATAGCTCAGGTTCTTCATCTATAAAATGAGAAATTTAGACTAGATAACCTCTGAGGTCCTTTCTAGCTCTGATATTCAAAAAAGCTTCGTGACCCTTAAAGCATTATATAAATCTGAGTTACTTTTACTATGACTAGTCACTACTGAACAACTTATAATTCAGTATGAAAATTATAGGTAGCATGTACCATTGACCTACAATTATCTCTCTTACAGGAAACTAAAGCATTTGATCTCATGAATCTTTATACTATCCTCATGAAGACTAATATCAGGCATTATTGTCCCCACTTTGAAAATGGAGAAAATAGCTCTAAGAAAGTAAAATCCAAAACTGGTAAAAGGATGATGTTATCCAAGGTTATATGGCCAGCAAATATTGAACAACATAAAGGCCAATGGTGTGGGAATCAATCATCAGTTCTATTCCTAGTATAAATGTATAAATGAAATAAATGACTTTGCCTCTTGGGGGTTTTGCTTCTTCTACTAAATAAGGAAAGCAGGTGGTCCCCAAAGGTCCCTTCCAGTGTCATCCTCCCATAATGAATCTAAGCTAAGGGTTAAGTCCCAAATGCTTTGTGTTGTAAGCCATTGTATTATACCACTCTTGTCCTGCATGCCATAAAAGCAGCAGGGGCAGGCAGTCAAGCTCAGTCTAGTATCCTACTAGGATAACAGAAGAGATAATAAACTGTCTCCATGAACGGAGAAAGCATAATACACTTCAAGCACCTTCGAAAAATTGTGGAACCAAAAGAGAATGCCTAAGCTCAGGAAGGAAAAAATAGCCAGACACAGCGTCCAAAGCAATATTGACCCAAGTTCCAAAGTGGTAGTGACAAGTGAATCACTTTGAGCAAAGCTTACTCATCCCAAGGTACTTTCCACACGCACACACACTGTAATGGTTACCAAATAAATATCTCCGAGCTGCTCTCACATAACTTCAAACAAAATATTGTTGTAACCTTTACTTTTAAAAAAAATGCAATTCTTTCCCTTTCCTTTCTTTTTCTTTTTTGGTGAGAGAATTTTGGCAAAAAAAGACTGAAGCAGTTGTTTTTGTTGACATTGGGGGAAAGTTTCCAGATTGCTTTGAAATAAAAGGGTTGCTTAGGCATTTGGCAAATCCTCAGATGCTGAACATTTACTGACTAATAGAATAGACTGAATCTATTTAGACTGAGTCTCATATGTTCAGTCCTTCATTCAAATTTAGGAGATTGCTTTTTCCGCACCTGAGTTTGGCAAAGTTTTAGAGGCATAGCGGAATCAGGGAGATAACTAATGGAAGATACATAATGAGGCAGAGGTGTGGTGCTTTAAAGGAAGCTAGGAATAGTCACCAAATCCTTGGACTTGAACTCCAAACACTCGGGTTCTAGTTCTAGCTCTAAAGCTTCCTGTCTGTGACTTTAGTCAAAGCTCTTAGCTTATTTCAACATTCGACTTTGAGCGTCTTGATGGTAGGGATTGTTTTTTGCCTTTTTTTTTTAAATCTCCATCACTTAGCATAGGATCTAGCACATAGTGGATGCTTGATAAATGTTTATTGACTTACTAACTTGTAAAATGGAGGGGATTATATTTTGTAAATCAAAAAGAACTCTAGAAATGGGAGTTACTTATAAAGACTCAATGGGCAGTCCTAGATAGACACATAAGAGAATTAAGTTCATTCTTGAGGAAGTCTGGATACAAATAGTGGAATCAAGCTCTCTTTATACTGTTTGTCTCTTTACCATCTCACCCTGGATCCCTGAGATTAATCACTTAAAACTAAAGTATGGTTCACTTCTATGTTCTCTCCAAAAGGAGTTATTCGCATCCCTTCTTAAAAAAATACATAATTTACAAAATAAATTAAGTTTGGAAATTAATTTCTCCATACACAAGAAGTGCTTAAAACACAAAACTCACACTAGGGGAAAAAATCTAAAACAGGATACATTCACCAGTAACTCCTATTATATTCTCTTGTGAGGTAGATACTTAAAACATTAAAACATGAAATACTTTATGAGGCAGTAGAAAAATCATTTCACATTCACCCTGGTTCTGCACTATCTGAGCAACTTTCTTAAGGCTCACATCATTAGGACAAACAAAGGCAGAGCTTAGTTTCCTTTCATTCCTACGATGGTGGTCATCTACTCCTACAGGACGCATTGGAGTGGCTATAAGGAAGTACTTCCTTCTGCCAAGAACTTGGACTTCTCAATAACTCCCAACCTCTCAAACCCATCTGGTAGCAACCAAGACTAGAAATTCCAACCTCAGGATTGCTGTTCAGTCACCTATGCTCAAAGAAAGGAGCACAAAACAAAAAAGGAAGCCAGAACCTTCAGAACTTGTCTCAGGCTCACTTAGAAAAGCACAAGCTCTCACTATTTGCCAGTAGTCACCATAGCTGCTGAGGAAATGCAAGGAGGCAGAAGAAGACCTCTTTCAGGAGGTCTAAGAGAGACCATCACAAGTCACACATTCAAAGATAGAACAGAGTAAGAGCAGAATTTGTATCTCCCTTTAAGGTCCATTTGAGTAGGTTCCTCTTATAGGTTAGTAGCCAGTCATCTTTGGCACATCTCCCTCTTGGGCTTACAGGTTGGGAATTCACTTGGGCACCAATCAGAAGCTTCTGGCTCTGTATACAGTTTATCAAAGGGCCCACAAAAGAGGCCAGTGAAAAGGACTATCATCACATATGCTCCATGGAAATATTCACTGTTATAATATTAAATCAAGTGCAGGAACATACAAAGAAAGGCAGGGAAGAAAAAACCAAGATGGAGAGAGGGAAAGAATGTGGTAGAGAAAAGTCAAATAGATATCTAGAGTTACTTTTAAAAGGATACCAGCTTTTTCAATCCCATAGATAATAATTTGATTGTTATGATTACGAACTAGAAAGCAGTGTGATATAATAGAGAGGGCACTAAATTCATAAGTGTCACATTCTAGCCTTGTTTCTGAAGCTTCCCAGGTAGATGGCCCTGGGTAAGTCATTTCATTTCTCTGAGCCTCAGTTTCCTTATCTATAAAATTAAATGGTTTGCTAGATACCTTCCAGATCCAAACTCTTTATGTTGTGCTAATAATGATGATGACAACTCACATATGTATATAGATTTATAGCTAATTAAGAATTCCTCTCCCTAAAGCCTTTGTGAAATTGGTAAGTTAAACTTTATTCTCTCCATAGAAAACCAAGAATTAGAGAGTCAAAGAGATTTGCCCATAGTCTTATGGCTCCCAAGGGATAGAGCCAGGACTCCATCCCAGGGCATAGAATTATAGACCAAAAACTGGAAATGACTTCAAAGATCATCCAGTCCAACCCCTTAAATTACAGGTCTCTTGACTCCAATGGTTACTGGGAACTCCTCCATAATAAAGGTGCCATATCCTGACTTCTGATGCACAGTCTTTCTGGGCATTCCTGCTCACGCTTGGGTAAAGATTCGTGTGGCTATAGTTCGTGCCCTGTAGCAAAGCAGAGAAGTTCCTAGAATACACTGGGTGGTGTATGGAGCTTGGCAGGCAGTGCTATTCTTCATCTGGAGAGGGAGGAAAAGGAAGCCTACTGCCTTTGTAGGTTCACAGAATTAGTAAGGGAATGTTGCTAAGGCACAGTAAGGATGAAAACCACTAAGCAAAGGCAAAAGAGATTTCTCATCATGTCTAGAATTTCCATCATGCGTTTCTGTCTAGGAGGTTTCTTGATCAATTTTGAAATCATACTAGATTTCTGGGGCAGCCAGGTGGGCTCACTCCATTCGAAGGATTTAGTTCCAGGGAAAGGAGATAGGATCTGGGAAAGGAGGTGATTTCTGCATGTCCTAGAACCCATTTGATGTTCATTCCGAATGCCCCTCTTTTGAGACTCCCTCTATGAAATTTATTATGAAAAATGCTGCACTAAGTTGGTGGCTCAGTGGATTGAGAGCCAGGCCAAGAGATAGGAGGTCCTGGCTTCAAATTTGTCCTCACATACTTCCTAGCTGGGTGACTCTGGACAAGTTACTTAATCCCAATTGCCTAACCTTTACCACTCTTCTTCCTTGAAACCAATACACAGTATTAATCCTAAGATGGAAGATAATTATTAAAAAAGAAAAGAAAAGAGAAAAGAAAAGAAGAATAAGGAAAGAAAAGAAAAGAAAAAAGAAAAGAAGAGAAAAGAAAAGAAAAGAATTATACTAGACTTGAAATCAGAAGAATTCTCTTTATCTTAGTTCTACTACATACTAACTGCATGATTTTAGGCAAACATTTCTTCCTTTCTGAGTCTTCTATACATTGAATGGTTCATAAGAACATAGATGTAAAGTTGAGAAACTTTAAGGGATGATCTTCACCCCCCCCCCCCGCCACCTCTCCTTTTACACATAAGGAAACTAAGTGCCAGAGAGGTTAAATTACTTGCCCAATATCATATAGATAAAAAAAATCAAAACAGAGAGGATTCGAATCCAGGTCCTCTGACTCTAAACTGTATCAGGAATGAATAAGCATCATTAATGGCCTATTATGTGCCAGACACAGTGGTAGGCATTGGGTATACCAATATAAAGAATGAAACAACCTATCCTCAAGGAACTTACATTCAGTAAAAGAAAGCTCAGAGAGAGGGGAACATATATATGTGTAAGAAAATACATAAATAAATAAATATATATATATATATATATATATATATATATATATATATATATAACAAAGACAAAATAAGTGGAGGGTAGTGAGTTGAGTTCAAAGGAGACAGAGAGGGAGGACTCTACCAGTATGTGGAGCCAAGAAAAGTTTCTTGTAGAAGGTGGTGCAATAGGGGCTTCTCATCCCCAGTTTCAGTTATCCAGGGACAAGATGTTCTCCTGAAAAGAACAGGAGGTCCAGCAGCAATATTACACACACACACACACACACACGCACACACACACACACACACATCTGCTTTCGCTTTCACTTTTTTTTTTCCCAAAAGGAGTTGGGAGAGACCTGGAAAGCCAAACCCAGGGCAAGGATGGGGAGAATGAACACTTTTATAGGGGGTGGGCAGGTATTCATTTGTAGTTTCAGCCATCCACAGTAGGTCTTATAATGTACCCCCAGCAAATATGGGGGCTCTACTATATTAGAGCTACATCTTGAAGGGAGAAGAGAATTCTGTGAAGCTGAGCTGAAGAGGAAAGCATGAGGAACAAAATCGACTGCCATGTGTGACAGAGAAAAGTCCAACTAAGCTCAAATGCAGAGTTCAAGTTGCAGAATAACAGAAAGATCGTCCCTTCTTAGAACATTTTCCATCTTGGCAGAACTGATTCTTAAGTCCTATCTAGCTCAGATCTTTATTCCATGAAGTCCATGCATGAATCCCTTCAGGCTTAGCTTAACCAAATGTTCCTTTATCTCCAGTCTGCTTTATATAATAGTTTTGAACAAGTGTTTCCCATATACCCAATATAAAAGAACCCAAGTTCCTTTCTCCCCATCTTAATTATTGCTTCACCTCTCTCCCACTCTCTGATAAGCAATGCCCTCAAACTGCCCCTGGGACTATCTGTAAAGCCCCACTACAGTGTGACATTAATGTGTCATGCTCTTCATATTCGTCTGAAATTACCTCTCTATTTCTCTACTCCATCCTTGCTCCTATCAAAACAAAATTTATTCCTCTGCTGGGAAATAGAGAAGCCAGGTGGCACAGTGGATAGAGTTCCAGGTCTGGAGTCAGGAATACCTGAGTTCAAATCTGGCCTTAGACACTTATTAGCTGTGACCCTGAGCATGTCATTTAACCCTGTTTGTCTCAGTTTCTTTATTTGTAAAATGACCTAGAGGAGGAAATGGCAAATCACTCTAGTATCCTTGCCAAGGAAACCTCAGGAATAATTGGACAAGACTAAAAAATGACTAAATAACTAGTTGGCAAAAAAGAGTATGACATAGTAGATTGTATACTAGAGTTGGAACCAAGAACTGGATTCAAATTCCACTCCAACATTTTTTAGATGTGTGACCATGAACTAGTAATTTAATCTTTCTAAACCTCAAGTTCTCTCTATATAAAAATGAGAGTTGAGCTAGATCTCTAAAGTTCCTTTTAGTCCTGTATCTATAATCTTATTAACATAAAGCTGTTAATTATTAATAGTCTGTATGCGAGTATTTGTCTTTTACAATGACCAAGGAATTTCCAGAATAGAAAAAGACTTAAAAAATTGGAAATTCAGAAGGAAAGCCTTCAGGGGGCTCTTTAAACCACACCATGTAGGCAACTCCCTACTGGGCTAATCAATAAAGTCATCCCTAGTGTTTCTCTCCCAAGAAGATTCAATAGATCACAGGATTTAGAACAGACAGGGAATTTAAAGACTGTTTGGTTCAATCCCTTCATTTTATAGATGAGGAAACTGAAGCTGAGAGAGGAGAAATGATGTGTCTGAGACACTGAGGTAGCAAAGGTCAGGCTCCCTGACTCCATATTTAGTGCTTCTTCCACAAGCTATCTAACACCATCTCAACCCACAAGCATCATGGACTCCAGGGAATAGAGGTTACCCCCTTGACACACTGATTGAGAAAACTGATAACCCTTGGTTAAAAATGCTGACATTCTTGGCTAGGTTTTGGCATTCTTAAGAATAATAGTGATTTTCATTTTCATTCATGCTAAATATTCCCATTCATCTAGAACCTTTGAAATTGAGGGAAAAAAGAGTGAAAGGGAGAGGTCTGAGCCTCAGTGTGTGGCCTTAGGTGGATAATGTGGAATTCAATTTCCTGACAAAAATAAATCTGGTGTTTCTGAAAATTGTGCAACATGCACAGGGAATGTGTCATCATAGCAAAAGTGAGTCATGGGCTCCAGTCCAGATTATCCAAATCTAGTTGAATTCACTTTCTAAATAGAAAGTGTATTCCCGTCCAGTCTAACATTAGTGAGCTGGCATGTAAAGAAAGAATGGAAAGAGAGAGATGCAAATTGATACTTTGCAAGAAGATTACTGGAAAAATCAAGTCTTTTCCACTGCAATATTCAGACTTTCTCTTTCCTTATTTCCCTTCCTTCCCACCCTCCAAATCTACCCCTTCTCTTTCTCTCTTCTGTTGTCATGCCCTGTACATATGTACATCTCTTTCATTGTTTTCCTAACACAAAGTTTCAGACGGGTTTTCTTTCCCCAAACTCAATGTTTACTTTAAATTTGTGTTGATAAAAATTCAACTGTATGCCCATCCTTTGCTCCCAGTAGTTCCTGGGACTACCATGGGGCTGAAGTTTCTTCCAGTTTTAACATCCCTGACCCTGTGATACACACACACACACACACACACACACACACACACACACACACACACACACACGTTTATCCTCCACTGCTTTGCAGCAATATAAAAGTTGAAAGTTAATTTTATAGGTCCAGCAGCCAATTAGCAAATGTCCAAATATTCTCTTTTTTCCTATTTTCTTCTTTCAACCAAAGTAATTCTTTGAAAAGACAAGATAGGGGGGGCAGCTGGGTAGCTCAGTGGAGTGAGAGTCAGGCCTAGAGACCGGAGGTCCTGGGTTCAAACCCGGCCTCAGCCACTTCCCAGCTGTGTGACCCTGGGCAAGTCACTTGACCCCCATTGCCCACCCTTACCACTCTTCCACCTATAAGACAATACACCAAAATTAAGGGTTAAAAAAAAAAAAGACAAGATAGTAGATAGAGGAAGGAGCCAAGAAGGTGAGACCAACTCATCAAATCACAAAAACAAAAACAAAAACAACAAAAATCACCTCATAAAATCAACAAATCTTAAGTTAAAATCACAGAATATCTGAGTTGGAAATGTCTCAGAAACCAACAGGCACCTGAGCAAAAATTCTCTCTATCAACACATTGGACGAATAGTCATCCAACCTTTTCCTGAAGATCTAAATGAAGGAGAAATCTGCTCTAAAGGAAGTCCATCCCACTTTGGAATAATCCGGGACCATTTTGGAAGTTTTTCCTTAAATGGAGACTAAGTTTGTCTTGTCAGTAACTTCTACCCATTGCTCCTTTCCTGAGCCTCCTTTTTCCTAAGGAACTTCTCTCTCTGTATATCTCCTAAAACATTTCATCCACACCTCTCTAATGCATTTTACCATGTAATATTTTGTTTCGTTGTGATACATGTTGCTGTCTTATCACCCTCTTAGCAATCAAAGGTTGTATCTTATCTAAACTTTGAATCTACCTTATCATTAAACAGGTGATTTGCATACAGTTGGCATTTAATAAATATTCATAAATGAATGAATTTTTTCATCTTCAGATTAACATAGCCAAGACTTCATCAGCATAATCACCCAATAACTCTGAATTTAGCTTTCACAACCCTCTTAGAATATTCCCATTTTCCCCAAGAGCTGTATGCAACTCACCCGAGAAACACTTGACTCTCAGAGAGTACAGAACATACATGAATAATTTCCTTTTTGTTTCAAACCCTTACCTTGTATCTTAGAATCAATACTGTGCATTGGTTCCAAGGCAGAAGAGTGGTAAGGGCTAAACAATGGGGGTTAAGTGACTTGCCTAGAGTCACACAGCTAAGTATCTGAGGTCAGATTTGAACCAAGGACCTCTCATCTTCTCAGTGCAGTATCCAAAATAAATTTTATAAATAGAGCCCAAAAAGTGGGACCCTAAGAAGTAACATCAAATGGGTTATAGGATATAATGAAATTACCCCTTTTCCTAAATCCTTTCTCCTTTCCTTTCAACTAAATCCTTCCTGTGAACATTTAAGCACTGACCAATCTGAGACTTTTTCTTCTCATCCTCTTTTTTCTTCCTTTCCTTTTCCTCCTTCTCTTCCTCTTCCTCCTCCTCCTCCTCCTCTTCCTTTTCCTCTTCCTCTCCTCTTTTCTCTTCCTCCTTTTTCTTACAGAACCAACAGGGAGAGGAAGGAAAATGCAGAGGGAAAAGTTTGCAGGTCCAAGTGATCAGCAAACCAGTCATCTCCATTCTGATTCAGCACAAGTCAAGATGTTTTCAGTCATGTGGTATCAAGCCAGTAGGAAATGATGCAGCTACTCTTGGGTTTCTCATCAGCCCAGAAGAAAGAATCGGATCCTGTTACAGTCTGTGTGTTTGAGGCTTTAAGTAGCTGTGCTAGAGAGCTACAAACATACCCATCCAAAGCTTATACCAGCAAATGACAAAATGAAATCTTTTCCTTTGTGTTTCATAGGCTTGACATTTACTTAGTGAGTCTCTGTTTTATTGACTTCTAATTTTTTCCTTCAAGACCTCCAGAGATTCTGACCATTTCTCATATATCTTTCCTTTCCTTCCTTCTTCTCTAATTTATAAAGTTCTTGTTACAACAAGAACCCACTTCCTATTGCTAGGACAGTGTAGGATTTATAGCGACAATAATGGCTAAATCTGCATAGTAAGAATATAATCTTATTTAATTATAATAACTACACACATTAAACTATATGTAATGTTCATTAAACTTCCTAGGTAATATACAATTAACAGGCATTAACATATGAATTGCATATTCGGTCATAAATGCACAGATTATACATAATGTCCAACTTATATGTTAATTACAGCATTTGCCAGAAAAACATTGTGCTTAAAGCGTGCTTGCAATTTGATTTCTATTATGATCTTCTTTACCCTTTGTTCAAAACCTACCTTGTGAAACTTCTTTCGAAACCACAACTTTTTGGTTTTGTTCTTTAATCAGAGGTGATTATTTTCTAGAAAGAGATTTTTTATTAATTCAGTTACTATTTAGAGATGGGTAAACAATAATAGAACTGCTTTACGCATGTCCTCATATAGATAAAGAGTGATGAAATAAATAAATTCTAAAGTCCCATCCCATAAGCCTCTGATCAACACTATATCACACACTGATTCACCTTCTAAGTTATATGAGGCAACATGGTATAATGAGAAAGAGTGAGGAGCCCTAAATTCTCATCCCAGCTCTGCTGTCTGCCATTCACTATCTTTGTGATTTGGGGCAAGTCACTTTACTTCCCTAGGCCTCAGTTTCCTTCTCTGTAAAATAAGATTTTGTGTGTGTGTGATATGTACACATGTATATGTTTATTTATAACAGTTCTTTATTTGATAACAAAAATCTAGAAACAAAATAGATGCCCATTGATTGGGAAATAGCTAAACAAACTGAGGAATATGAATATAATGGAATATTATTGTACAGTTAGAACTGAAAGAATGGGAAAAAACATATTTGGCATAAGACAAACCAAAAAACCAATATGCACAATGATTATAGTAATGGAAATGAAAAGAACGCTGAAAAGATGAAACTCTTAGTAATTGTCATGACCACTCTTGATTCCAAATTGCAAATAATAAAACATATCTATCTTCCCACTTGGGGAAGGTAGGATACAGACGTACAGAATGTTATATACAATGATGAAACCACTGTATGGGTTGTTTTTGCATGTATTCTCTCCTTTGTAATGAGGGAAATCTCACTGTGTTTAAAGGATATAGAGAGTGAAGGGAGGCTATATTCAGAAGGAAAAAGTACTGTTAAATAAAAACAAAAAGATTTAGAAATATGAGATGAAATAAAATGAGGGAGTTGGGTTAGATGTTCTCTAAAATCTTCCAGCTCTAAAAAGAAATAGATATATAGATAGATAGATAGATAGATAGATAGATAGATGAATAAATGAATGAATGAATGAATAAATAAATAAATAAACAAATAAATGAATGGATGGATGGATGGATGGATGAATAAATAAATAAATAAATGGATGAATAAATGAAGGGAAATAAAACCTTCCAGCTCCAGCATTCTATAATTATGGCCAGGAAAGTCCTGAGTTCAGAACAGGGAGTCAATACTTCCTTAGCAAATCATTTTACCACCCCCAGTATGACTTTCCTCATCTGTAAAATTGGGATAATGGGGCTTGGCAATCACCTACCTCACCTGAGTGTTATGTGGATTAGCTCATTAAGGAGAGTAAAGTGCTTTGAAAATACTAAATGTCACACAAACACTGAGCATCATGGTGTAGGGAATGCAGTATTAAAGCTGGAACCTGGAACTCAGACGTCATTAAGGTAACCCTTGTAGCAAGCTCAGCTTGCTTGCCTTGGCCATGTGCAAACTTTTCCAATGCTACTTAGTCTGCTCGAAAAATACATTAGTAATGCCTTCCATTTATAGAGTTTATTTTAATAGTAGCTCCGTAAAGCATTTTATGAGCATTACCTGGTGCCTGGCCTCATTGCTTCCATTTTACAAGAAGAGAGACTGAGGCTCTGATGAACACCTCCTTAACTCCCAGTGTTTTTACTTGACTGTCCTCCATGTCTAGAACACTCTCCCTTCTCATCTCCACCTCTTGGCTTCTCTAGTTTTCTTCAAGTCCCAACTAAAATCTCACCTTCTAAAAGAAACCTTTCTCCCTTTCTAATACCTCTTGGAACAAATACAAAATGCTCTGCTTTGCTTTCAAAGCTCTTCATACCCTAAGTCCCTCCTTCCTTTCCACTCTTCTTATACCTTACTCTCTGACACATATTCTTCAATCTAGTGACATGCATCCTGCCAGTTATTCCTGGAAAAAGATTCTCTATCTCTTGACTCCAAGCATTTTTTCTTCCTGTCTCTTATCCCTGGAATGTTCTCCCTCCTCTGTTCCTACTACTGAGCTCCCTGGCTTCCTTTAAATTTCAACTAAAAACCCACCTCCTCCAGGAAGCTTTCTCCAACCCCTCTTAATTCTAGTGCCTTCTCTCTGTTAGTTATTTCCTATTTATCCTGTATATAGCTTGCTTTGTATATATTTGTTTGCACATTGTCTAGACTGCAAGTTCCTAGAGGGCAAGTACTGTCTTTTGTCTCCTTTTGAATTCTCAGCACTTAACACAATGCCTAATACAAAGCAGGCGCTTAATAAATGCTTTTTTGATTGATTGATTGTGCCTTGTTTCCATTGATTATCTCCCATTTATCCTGTCTATAGCTTAAAGACTATAATATAGTTATTTGCATGTGGTCTCCATTATGAGACTATGAGCTCTTTGAGAATGGAAACAGTCTTTTGGTTTTCTTTGTAGCCCCAGAGCTTAGCACAATGCCTGGCATATGGGTGTGTCACAAATGTTTATTAAATGACTTCCCTGGTTCAAATCTGGCCTCAGACCCTTCCTCTCTATGTGACTCTAGGCAAGTCACTTAACATCATTTGCCTAGCCCTTGCCTTTCAACCTTAAGAGTTGTTACTAAGACAAAAAGTAAGGGTATTTTTTTTAAAGAGCTGATTGTTAAATGTTCAGTATGAGCATTTAAATATTGGCAAGTGTTACACTTAGAACTTAATTTATTGTTTTGTTGATTGTGTAGATTTAAGAAAATGATAAAAATATTAATACAGATTAATCTTAAGATTGCTCTGTGTGTGTGTGTGTGTGTGTGTGTGTGTGTGTGTGTGTGTGTGTGTTTTCTGGGGAAATGACTGTTAAACATTTACCAGTATACCACCAAGCATGGCAGAGAGAACACTGGACTCTGTGTCAGCAAGATTTGGGTTCACTTATTAGTTCTATAGCCCTGACCAGGTGATTTAATCAATCTATAGTTCAGTTTCCCCACCTGGAAAATGAGAGGATTATATTCAATAACCTCTAAGGTCCTTTCCACTTTTAAATCTATGATTATATGATCCTATCACTGAAGCTGGGAATAGAGTTCACTCTCTTTTGGTAATCTTGAGTATTCCAGGATCACAGAATTTCAGAGTTGTAAGGGACCTCTGTGTCTGAATAAAAATCTTCACTATAACACACCCCACAAGTGATCATTCTGCCTTTCCTTAGGAGAACTCCAATGAGGAACCTGCAATTTCCTGAGGCAGCCCAGCCCACTTTTATGTGTTTAATTGTTGGGAGTTTTTCTTCCTAACATTAAACCCAAAGTTGCCTCTCTACCTTCTCCATCATAGTCCTACCCTCTGAGGCTAAACCTAAGGAGTCTAATCCTTTAAGTAATAGAAGGCAGGTATCATTTCTCCCTTAATCTTCATTGCTCCATTCTCAATTCCTTTGACTGACCTTCCTATCAGACTCTTTGATGTGCTCTCCTGGTTCCCCTTCTTGGGATATTCCCCATCTTATTAGCATTCCTTCTAAATTGTGAGAGCCTTCATCCTCTAGCTATTGACAAATCATCTATGATCATTTCCAGAGTGACTGATAAATTACAGCAGGATTCCTTGTTCCTTGTAGGAATCCTCTATCCATCCTCTTACTGATTCTGATTTCTGAAAGGCTTTGAGTATGGGGAGAAGGAGCTGGAATTTGGTCCCTTTTCAGTCATTTTAAGACTTCTCTCATTGTCTCAGACTGAGTACAGATTGTTCAGCAATGTCTCCTAGGGTTTCTTCCCCACCAACTCTCCTCAACCTCCATTTGTTCTGATAGCCATAGCTCTAGTTTGAATGAGAAAATGAGAAATAAAAAGTTTTGAGCTCAAGGTGTTTTGTCTGGAATTCATTCATATAGCAAACATTTATTAACAATGGCTTGTGTGTTGCAGACGTGATCTCATTTGTTCCTCTTAACCCATTGAGAAAGTTATTATTATTATTATTATCCCCATTTTACAGACAAGGAAACTGAGTGTCAGAGTTTAAACTTGCCCAGGGTAACAGCTATTTTATGTCATAAGAGAGACTCCAACCCAGATTATTCTGATTCAAGTTCCATGAATAATTGATCCACTTTGCCCTCTGTCATTTACCTAATAAAAATAATTACCAATATGTGGCACATAATAGTCCCTTAATAAATACTTATTCTTGATTAATTAACTGAAGTCCCTGTTTAATAGAGGAGGAAACTGAGTCTGAGAATTTTAGTGATTTACCACTTCAGTGACTTAGCTAGCAAGCACAATGCATCACACTGGAAAAGTGTCATCTATATCAGAGAATTGTCTCAATTCTCTATTATTATAGATGCTACAGAGACTTGCGTATAGTACAGAAAATCTAAATGACTTGTCTTGGGTCACCTATGTTGTCCATATCAGAGGCAGATCCAAACTCCAGGTATTCCTGGGTCCAAATCTAACATGCTGTCTACTATGTCTTGAATAAGGAATTATTTTGCAAATCTTACAATACTACAAAAACGAAAGTTATTACTCTTATGTGTTTAAGAACCTCCACCAGAATTTTAATCAGATCTCACCCCGCTCCAACCCTCATCCTTCTCCCACTTGCATGAATACTGGGGCCTCTTACAGCGTAGATTCCAGATAGAATATAACCTCTCCCCCTTTTACCACCTGCTGGCAAAAGGGGAAAGCAGCCAAAGGATCTTCACTGCCTGTTATTACTATTTGAAGAAATGAAAAACATTTACCAGAATCCCATGTGGGAAACTGCATGTGAGGAACAACTTCCTGACAGTAAATATATGAAATCCAGCATATTTCACCTCTGCTGGGATTCTCCCAGCATCATTTGACTCCGCCCTGATGTACTGCCTTAGGCAGGAATTTAAAGGGTGGAAGAATCTTCCAAGACTCAAAATGTCTAGAGGGTTCTGAAGATACTCAGAGAGCCTTGTTTTCCTCTAGCTCTTCCCATTAAAGGAAACACGGGAAATAATCCTGGAAATGCCCAGATTTCTTATTAACTTGCCACATTCTTCCAAGCAAGAGGTTTCATATATTCTCTTCTCTATTTGGCATCCTCCTGTCCCAGGCTTGGATGAACTACTTAGGAGAAAGCTGCTTCTTTTAACTACTCTCTTCTGATTTGTTCCTAAACCTTTTTACTTGGGATTGGATCTCCTTCCTCATCCTCTCCAAACTGAAATCTCCTCGGGTGTCCCTCCTGGTACTTGGGTAAAGAGGGTCTCCATCTCTCTACAGAAGAAGAGAGAAATTAATTAACTACCAGGCAGCTGAGTGACTAGTCTTGGATCACACAGCTGTTGACAGGGAAATAGAGGCTCCAATTCATGAGCTTCCTTTAGGCTTAAGCCATCCTGTTTCCTTGCCAAAGCATTAAGCCTGCATCCAAATGACCAGGGCAAGAGTGCAAATATGATAGAGAGAAAAACACACAAAGAAATCAGGAATTCATACATTTATTCAGCAAGCAAGCTTTTTTTTTTTCTCAGCATCTACTGAGTGCCTATTAACGCCTTAGAAACCAAGAAAGTACAACAAAGATAGGAAAGTAACTTCTGTAAATGCAGTTTGTAAATTCATTACAGAAAGCAAAGGTAATGAAGAATAAAAGCAACTGCAAGGTAATAAAGGTTTCAATAATAACTGAAAAGACAAGTGTTGAGGTAGCAAATCAATTAAAGGAGGGCTCAAAAAAGTATCTTCACAAGAACAAAACAGCAGAGGAATAGCAAAGAATCAGTGGTTATGAAAAAGATCTGAGGGTTTTAGTAGGTTGCTCACTGCTCACATGGGAGCAGGAAGAGAAGAAAGAAAGAAAGAAAGAAAGAAAGAAAGAAAGAAAGAAAGAAAGAAAGAAAGAAAGAATGAAAGAAAGAAGAGGAAAGGAGGGATGTAGGGAGGGAGGGAGAGAGAAACCCCAAGCAGGGCATCATATTTTATACTAAACTCTAAGTATCACATTTTAGTAATGATATTTATAACTAGCAAAAGAAGAAGACCAGAACTGTGAATGACTTAAAAATAATTTTATATGAAGATCTACAGAAGAAACTGGGGCTATTTTGCCCTGGAAAGATAAGGCAGAGTGGGGCATGATAGAGGTCTGTCTTCAAGTATTTGAGGAGCTGTTGCAAAAATATAGGGCTAGGGGGCAGCTGGGTAGCTCAGTGTAGTGAGAGTCAGGCCTAGAGACAGGAGGTCCTAGGTTCAAACCCGGCCTCAGCCACTTCCCAGCTGTGTGACCCTGGGCAAGTCACTTGACCCCCATTGCCCACCCTTACCAATCTTCCACCTATGAGACAATACATCGAAGTACAAGGGTTTAAAAAAATATATATAGGGCTAGCTTCCAGATTATTGTGCTTGGTTTCAGTGGACAGAACTAGTCACAATGGATAGAGATTGCCAACATGCAAATTTAGACCTTATTTCAGGGAAAACTTCCCTAACCTTCACTAAGGTCTTTGTGTAAAGTTATATGATAAAGTTCTTGTTCAGATGTGTGTCAGGCTGAATGGCCTTGAGGCTCCTTCAAAAAATCAGATTCTAGCTAATGAGGACAAAATTAGTTAAAGTAAAAAGCACTATGCAAATGTAAAGTATTCATTACTATCATCAATCAGGGAAGACTTGGAAGAGACAAGTTTTAAATCAAATCTTGAAGGAAGAGATGGACATAAGTTATCAGATAAAAAAAGATGTTCTGAGAAGGGAGAATAGCATAAGATGAAAGAATGAATAATTTTCTTGTTGCTTCATTTGACTCACCCATCTCCCACTAAAACAAAACGAAACCCGGTCAGAATGCTTCTATTGCTACCTGCATGGAGAACAGTCACCTCATATTGTCATTTTGATTCAATTCAGCAGATATTTATTAAGTATCCTCTTTAGGCTAAGCACCAAGCACTATTACCTGGGGCGGGGGGGGGGGGGAATAAAAACTGTACAAACCCTGATCACTGAGAGTTTATACTCTAATGGCTGAAGGGAGTGAGCCAAGGAAAAGTGCTATGAGAAATTCGAGGAGAGTCAGGAAAAGAGTGAAAGAAGAGGAGAGAAGAGAGGAGAGAGAGAGAGAGAGAGAGAGAGAGAGAGAGAGAGAGAGAGAGAGAGAGAGAGAGAGAGAGAGAGAGAGCGCACATATAAGTTGTAGACCTGTGTTGGTACCTTCCTTATCAAGGAATTCCTTACCAAAAACAAATAAATAAATAAATGAAATCACAGCTTTTGGGAGGAGGGTTGGGGCTAACCAGGCTAGTGTTCTGAAGAGCTGAATCGATTGGTTAATTTGTATGTCATTTTAATCTGTAACCACTCCTTTTCTTGACAAGATTCCATAATTTGCAGTCTAACTCTCTCCCACAAGAAGTCATTCCTTCCATCTCTTCAGAAGTCATTCCTCCATTTTCTTTGGTTCATCTTTCTTTGGATGAATACAAATGGACCTTTAGGACCTCATAACCTTCAGGAAAACCTCAAAATGAAAATTTATAATTTTCCAATATTTAGACTAAGAGCTGGAGAGGACTTTAAATATCCCTTCATCTGGCCCTCCCATTTTACACCTGGGGAAACTGAGATTCAGAGAAGACATGTTTGCCCAGGTACTCAGTCACAGAGTCAGAACTAAATCTCAGCTCTTCTGACTCCAAATTCTTCCTGTACAACAGACTGTTTTCTTGGCTTTAGCTACCCAAAGACTCTGGGCCTGCCAGCTGTGACCTGAGTGCCTTGACCTTAATAAAGTCAAAAAAGCACAACAAACAACACTTTCCTTCTGTCCATCATCACGGCATGCTGCTGGCTGGCCGCCGTGGAGAGATTCTTCACATCGATGCTACTCATTCTGATGTCACTGCAACACGTCCCATTTATGAAATTGGCTAGAAAGAGGCCTGCCTGAAGCCAACAGAATAAGGAGGATTGATTAGAAAAGTGACATCACCCTGGCCTGGCAAGGGAGTGTGAACATTGAAGACGCAGACACAGAGTCAGACCAGGGCGTTTTCACTGAAAAGAAGGGACCCTAAAAGGGAAAATGTGGTTTTCACCTTTTTGACAGTAGCAGTAGCTGGCATCTCCTATCTCCCCATTCTTGGATGGGTCATAATGATTTTGGCCTCAGAAAACAGGAGATTGCCTGGGGCCCTAACATTCCTAGGGCTGCCTTTTCTCCTCATCTCTAAGAGAAGTCCAATATTCATTGACTGGGAACTGCCTTCTCAAAACAAAATCAGGTATAATTAATCCCTCCACCTTCAGCCCATAGTTGTCTTCAGTCCCTAAAGATGAACACCAACTCACATATTCACAGCTTTCCCAAACACCCAACATAGTTGGAAACAAAATTAGGTCTCAGAAAACACTTACTCATATTCTGACCACTCCCTGGAAATATCACCAATGATAAGTCATATCTTTCAATTATCTGGGTGATCTCTGAGGCCAGCCAAAATGCTCTTTTTTGGAGACAGATATTTCCTCTGTGATTGTTTCCCTTGAAATTTGGAATAGTTCATGCACCCTTTTCAAACCAGTCCCCCCACAACTTGTTTAAATGGCTTCTCAACAATGTTTGTGATTACCAAAGTCCTCTAAAAAGTCTGCCCTTTAATTTAATTCTTGGTTTTTAATTTTACTTTCCTTCCTCTTTTTTTAAAAAATGGGAACCTTGATTTTCTGGTCTCATTTCTGATTATGTATCATAATTTGAAGAAAAAGAAGAGATTTAGAAATAGAGAAATTTTGATGTTGAGGGGGGAGGGGGTACATTTTAAGTCAAGGAAACTAAAAAAGGAAGAAATAATGGATTAAGATGGCAGGTAAACAGAATTCTGAATGTGACCTTGAGCAAACTAAAGATTGGTTGGATGTCATCGTGTATATGTATATATGCAAAAGGTATTACTACTTTTAAACCCTTACTTTCTGGCTTATAATCAATATTAAGTATTAGTTCCAAGGCAGAAGAGCAGTAAGGAACAGGCAACCAGAGTTAAGTGACTTGCCCAGAGTCACATAGCAAGAATGTATCTGAGATAAGATTTGAACCCATGATCTCCCATCTCCAAGTCTGACTCTCTATCCACCGAATCACCTAGCAGCCCCAAAAGGTATTAATATTAATGTTACTATTTTGACCTAAGAGGGCAGCTTGGTGCTAGGTAATAATCATGAAATCATAAGAACAAAGAACTGAGAACTCAAAGGTACATTAGCAATCATCTTGTCCAAACCTCCTTATTTTATAGAAAAGTAATTCTAAAGGAGATTACGTGGCTTTACCAAGGTCACTTGTAATAGTCAAGATTCAAATCCAGTTTTTCTGATTGCAAATCCAAGTCTCTTTCCACTCTACCATATTGGTGATTGGAAATTGCCCAGTAAAGTGATAATTCCATTTAGCATATAGAAGTTATTATATGTGCATATATCATGACCAGAACTCCTTTCTAAATGCATTGGTGAGAATGCTTTGCTGGTTTAGTCAATCAATTAACAAGTGTTTAATAAGTGCCTACCATTCCTCACACACATTAGACCACAAGCCTTTGCCTTTGGGGCACATTCTGACCTTTCCCTTGAAGGAGCAGGTACTAGGAACACCAAGCTCTATTTTTCCTTTTACTCTTTCACTGTTTTGTTTTAGAGCAAGGGCCAGAGTATTCACTTGAATAGCATGCACCAGCTGACCTCACCAGTGCTTTGTTTTGTTTTTAAAATGTCTAATGCTGGAATTCACTAAGTAAAGGAAAAATTGAGGTGAGACAACCAGTGTTGATGAAGACCAACAAGCCCTAACATTATGCCTTTGATTTTTTGACATAAACATGCCTTCGAAAAGTACTACCCAATGTTATTTCTTTTTATGGCAAATTAAAATGAACTTGGACAAGGAAGAGATAAGGTATTTTGTTTTGTTATTTGGAGAATTTCAAGGCTTTCCATAAGAACAACTCAAGCACCATCTTCTGCATGAAGCCATCTTTGATCCCTCATCTGCTGGAGTTCTCCCTCCTTAACCAGCTTATACTTAGGCTCCTTGTCTTATTTTGTATAAATTGTTTTGTTTTGAAAATGTTCAGAGTTCTGAAGAAAAGGCTCCTTCTTAAGGAGAAGGGTAGCCTTTAGCTTACACTCTGCCGATGAGCTCTTTTCCATCAAACACTATCCTGGAAAAAACAACCCAACAGAAAAGAGAAATGAAAGTTATTTTATAGAATATAATATGATAAAGAATAGAATAGAGAAGATGACAGGGAATACACAAAAAGGAAGGAGGCCTTTCACTGGGAACAAGATGAAATCTCAGCTGAAACCAGTAAAGCAAGAATGCTTTCAGTCCGAGAAGGTCCATTATGGTGGTCTCTAAAATCTCAGGCAAGATCTAAGACATGATGGGCCCGGTTTCCCCTACATGTCTGCTCTTTCGGAGTCTTTCTCCTTTATGGATGGAATATCCCCTGTCCATCTGTCTCCCTCCAGAAGTGCTGGAATCAACTCAATAAATACTCTGGGCAAGTACATAGCATTCCACCATCAACCTCCTCCAATCTGGAGTCACATTTCCCTCCATATAAACATGCCCAGGAGGCAAAATGCCCCTCCTTGGCTACATATCAAAAGCTCAGTTTTGGGGGGAAAATACAGACTGGGAAAACAGAATAGTCACACAGGACTACAGGGGGCTGACCTCTAAACATCCCTCCCAGGTCTTGCCTTTAGATGTCCTTCTCTGAATTGGCTGCTGTCTACAAACCATAGTGGGGAGCAGGGCAGCAGAATCTCCCTCTTCTGATTAGGTCTGGGTCTCGGGAAGAAGACGAGGTTACAGAGTTTACTTCTGGACTCCCAAAGGCGTCTGTCTGTCCTTTTATTATGTCTTTGAAATAATGGGCTTTCCCAGGGAGAAGACTCCCACCTCCTGATTACCCTGCACTTTGGTAGCCTCTAAAACCTCCTCTGGAGTTGCGTGACTAGTAATAATTCATGTAAATGCTGGTTTGTTCAGTGGGGGTTTATGTATCAGTCTGCATTTATCTGGTTGACATGCATGAAGTCTGGCATTCCAGTGAGCCAGAGAACTAGAGGGAGGGTGGGGGGACAGCCCCTTGCCTTTTATTATACCCCTGCCCTGAGTTCATTAAATAGCAAACAGATTTGGAATGCCCCTCTTTGTATTTGTTTAGACAGTGTTTCCAGAGCCCAGCTCAAGAGAAAACAGGTTGTTAGGGAGGCAGAGAAGAACCCTTTTAGGAAAGAAGATGACAGTGATGTCCCATTTGAATGTAGCTTTTATATTAGCAAAGTGAATGTTTTTAGACTTATGCATATGGTTACAAGAACATTGAGAGGCAAACAATGTGAGCTGCCTTCAAAAATCTCAGAAACAAGCAACTAACCTAAAGGCAGTAAACAGACTAGCCAGATGATAGCCCACATTTATATACCCCTTTAAATTTTGCAAAGTTTTTTACATACATCATTTCATTTATTCCCAGCCCCAAATCTGCTAGAAGTGATCATTATTAACCCCATTTTATAGTTGAGGAAATTAAGACTGGTAGATTTTAAGTGACTTGCTCAAGGTCACATAGCTAGTGCCCAGACCTTTACAACTTTGGGGGTGGGGGGGTGGGGGAGAGGAAACTCTCTGAGGTTTTTGGAAAGAAGACTGATTTGGAAATTAGGAGATCTGAGTCCAAATTGAGGTTTTGCCACTTACTTCCCAAGTAACCTAAAGAGAACTAGGCGGCATATAGACTTATCGTCATGAATTCAAATCTGGCCTCAGACACTTACTAGATGTGTGTCCCTGGACAAGTCATTTAAGCCTCTTTGCCTCAGTTTCCTCATTTATAAAATGAGTTGGAGAAGGCAATGGCAAACCCCTTTTGTATTTTTGCCAAGAAAACACCAAACGGAGTTAAGAAGAGTTGGACATGACTGAACCAACTCAACAACAACAACAACCTTAGACAAATCATTTTCCCTTTCTGAGTCTCATTTTCCTCATTTATAAAATGAAGGGGTTGAACAAGATGATCTCTAAAATTCGTTCCAAGTCTAAATATGAGATCTGCTATTCAGAACCGGTGTGCCCAAAGCCCATGTTTTGTTCAAGCACTTGTATTAGCTCTAATATTTCTTTTTTTTAATCCTTACCTTCTGTTTTAGAATCTACACTAAATATCAGTTCCAAGGCAGAAGAGTGGTAAAGGCTAGGCAATTGGATTAAGTGACTCACCAAGGAACTATCTAGGAAGTATCTAAGGTCAGATTTGAACCTAGGACCTCCCTTCTCCAGGCCTATCTCTTTTTCTACTGAGCCACCTAGCTGCCTCCATTCAAATATTTCTTGAGTGAATACTTTGTGCAGAGCACTTTTACTTGGCACTGGTTGAGAGACAAAATAATATGACATGGTACCTGTCCTCCAAAAGCTTACACTCTAGAAGGGGAAAACTTACAGTCTTATAGGAAGAAGTAGGACAAGTAAATTTCCACATGAATCACTTCCATGGATCTGTAATCTGTATGGGTGTTTGCCATAGCCTGTCCATATCTTATATTCCTAGGAAATGTCTTTCCATAATTCTTCCACAGAGGATCTCTACTCCATGTATTGGAGACCTTCTGTTTCTTTTGTTATTTTATGGTACTGGTACAGCATTCAGGCAGTTCTATTATCTCTTCTTGCTGCATAATAATCCACTTATAATCATGAATAACCTTGATGATATATTTTAGCTTCTAGAAGACCATTGCTTTTTTGTTGTTTTGTTTTGTTTTTTCAACCCTTCCCTCCCATCTTATAATCAATACTATGTATTGGCTCCAAGGCAGAAGAGTAGTAAAGGCTAGGGATCACACAGCTAGGAAGTGTCTGAGGACAGATTGGAACCCAGGTCCTCCCATCTCTAGGCCTGGCTCTCAATCCACTGAGCTATCCAGCTGTCCCCTAGAAGGCCATTGTTCATAAAATGTTACAGTCCCTTCCTTCTACCTTGCAGAATTCCATTGCTTTCTGGGTCACCTGGATTGAATTCCTCTGAAATTATAGGGTTCCATCATTCGCAGCTACATAGCAACACTGGAGTCACAGATATGAACTCTTGCTGCAGCAAACTATGTAAGATCACTGAAAATACTGATTAATGGGATCCTGAATTATTTTTCCTCTTATTCAATTACAGATGTATAGGCGGGTGAGCTTGTGAGTGCATATCTATCTTGGTGGGGTGTCTGGGGTATTTAGAGAAGACGGGATCTCTGGTGTGAGGGCTTGCTGAGCCCTCTTTGGTGTCCACCTATCACCCAGCTCTCACTTGTGGCTCCAAAAAGCTATAGCATGCACAGTGGCATAACCTGGTAAAATTGTCTTGGTAGGTGGGCTCAACTGAGTTGAGGGTAACCGACAAGCCTCAAACCAGTTGGGGAGTTAGGGGGGCTGTCTACCCCAAGCATGTGAGTGAGCAAATGAAAAGAATTTGTTCCAGCAGACATGAAGATGGCAGAATTAGGCATTGTGGAGTACTTAGAGCTTGGTAAGACACTGAAGAAGCTAAAGTCATCCACAGCATCCCAAGCCATCACCAATCATCTTGACTTTTGTCTTGCCACTAGACTTTGATGACTCTGGAAGAGAGAGGGAGGCTGATGTCTTTGGGTAACTCTGCTTCACTTAAATCCAATTTTTGTGTCAATCAAAAAGTATTGCCAGTGATGCCATTTTGGTACTTTTCAAGTAAGAAGGACAACTACCATCTCCATCTATCTTGGTCAAATGTTTCAAACTGGACAGTGTGTATGAGATCTATAATTAAATATAAGGAATACAAAATTCCCTTAATGACCCCAAACTTCTCCCTAAACAAAGATTTTTATTTTTAATACCAATATTCTACTAATGTTGTTTTGAAGTTGTGAATCATGCAACCAGTCGATTAATTCATAAACAAGCACTTATTAATACTATGTGCCAAGCACTGTGCCTGATCAGCACTGGGTTACAAAGACAGGGCAGGCTCTTCTTTCAAAGAGTTTATACTCTAATGGGAGAGACAACACGTATATAAATATGTCCATTCAAGATACATACAGAGAGGCAACTAAGTGGTTCAGTACAAAGAGAACCAGTTCTGGACACAAGAGGTCCTGGGTTCAAGTCTGGTCTCAGATACTTCCGACCTATGTGACCCTAGGCAAGTCATTTAACCCCAATTGCCCAGCCCAAATCATTCTTCTGCCTTGGAACCAATATTCAGTATTGAAGGTAAGAGTTAAAAAAAAAAAAAAAAGATACAAGCAGAGTAGCTGGAAGGCAGCCCCAGAGCCAAAGTCTCTCACCTATGATGGGTCCTAGAAGAGGCTTTCTGTGGAAGGTGGGTTTTGAGCTGAGTCTCAAATGAAGCAATAGCAATGTAAGAGTGACATGTTTGGGATGAACAAGCTGCACATTACCAAAGAGGAATTAAGAAAGAGTAAAATGTCAAAGAATTTCATGAACAGAAAAGAAGAGGGGTTGAATACATGACAGGAGCAATAGATAGCTAATCCATAGACAACATGCCTCTCTGATATCCTCCTGATGTCTAGCAGAAATGAAAAATGCCCCTCCTATTTTCCCTGAACCCTCCTACTCCTGAACCCTCTCCCTGCAATGAGCTGACCCACTGTGGTGAATTCCTGGCAGGGCATGGCCATTAGCTATCCAGTAGGAGCTGATATGGATAGGTTGCCATCTGCATTACTGGAGGAAATTCCCACACCATTGAGATTACAGGTTTATTTAAGTATTCAGTTCTAGACTGAGTTTGCCATACATGTGCATAAGTAAAAATAATCCATTTTATGAGAACTAAATGGCAGGATACCATATTCTATGGGGTCTATCTAATTTCATCCACATGCCAGAATGGCCATATTAATTTGTAAAGTTGAATAAATCTTTTAGAGGCAAGCATGGAAAGAACACTGAATTTGGGTCAAAACCACGAGTTCAAATCCCAGCTTATTTAGTTGTGTGATTTAAGAATAAGCTACTTGATCTTGCTTAGCCTCAGTTTCTTCATCTGTAAATGGGGATAATAATTCCTGGAGCAATTACCTCATAGGATTGTTATGAGAATCCAATGACATAATATACATAATGTGATATATTAATGTCAGTTATTATTATTATCTTTGACTTTCCCTCCCTGCCTCTCATCCCACACAAGAAATCAGTTGCCAATTCCTTTCATTTCTTCCTCTGTCATATCTCTCACATCTGGCCCCTCCTCTTATTAGTAACCACCCCAGGTCAGGCTCTCCTATCTTCTCACCTACTCTATTATAATAACCTCCTAAGGGAATTTTCCAGTCTTAAGTCCCTGCTTCCCCACCACTGCCTAATCCTAATGCTGGACTATGATGGATGAATGAATTAAAAAGCTTTTATTAAGTACTTACAGAGTGCCAAGCATTGGGCTAAGTTCTAGAGATAAAAATAGGAAAGTAAGACAGTTGCTGTCTTCAAGGAGTTTGCTTTCTAATAGAAAGAAATAACACTTTCAGGAAGATTTAGCTGCAGGGTAGATGGAAAGTTTAGTATCATTTCTACTGATAAAAAGCCATGTCTTTTCTGTTGTATGTGAAAATCCCATTTACACGTGTGATGACACCTTTCATTTTCTGGATCTTTAATAGCTATGACTGTTGAGGAGGCAGGGGCTACAGTACCTAAAGGCAGTTGCCAGACCTACTATCAATGAATTGTTCTCAGCAACACAACTGAAGAGGTGCTAGGTCACAGGCAGGGCTTGTAACCTAAGGGACAGAGCTGTCCTTAGCCTCCTGGGTACCATCCTGGGCTTCTTCTATCAGAGTCTAAAGGAAGGTAGTGATTAAATTTGTGACAATAGTATGGCCTGCCTGACACATTCTATCTGCCTTCTCTCTCTCTCTCCCTTACCTTTTCTCTCTCCCTCTCACTTTCTCCCACTTTTTCTTTCTCTCTTTCTCACTTTCTCTCACTTCTTTTATGACTACTTCAAAACTTTCATTTCCTTTTTATTCCTTATGTATTATGGGGGGGAGGGGAATGGTTTTTTTAAGTCAAAGGACAAAGGTTCAAATCCCATCTCTGCCATTATGCACTGGTGTAACTTTGGGTAACTCACTTAACCTCTAGATAGTGAGGACTTTGAATGCCAAACAGAAAACCATTGGAGGTTATTGAGTTGGAGGTAGGGGGGTTGGGGAAGGAGGAGATATGACATTGCCTGGACCTTCGCTTTAGGAAAATTCCTTTAGTGACTAAGGGAAGAATGGATTGGAGCTGGGAGAGAGCTGAAACAGGCTGACCCACTAGCAGGCTATTGTCTTAATCAAGGTATGAGACATTAAAGGCCCACAGTGGTGTAGGCAGTGTCAGGATAGAGAAGGGGATGTAATGGAGAGTTGTTACAAAAATTAAATCAACAAGCTTTGACAAGAAATTGGATATTGGGTTGGGGTGGGGGGGGGGGCGGTGAGAGATAGTGAGAATCCAGGATGACTGCTAGGTTACAAGCCTGATGATCTGGAAAGGTGGGATTGCCTTCTACAATAATGGGGAAATTGGGAGAGGGGAGTTTGGGGAAAAGACGATTTCTATTTTGGACATACCAAGTTTAAGATGCCTATAGGGCATTCAGTTCTAGATGCCTGAAAGTCAATTGGAGATTTAGAATTGGAAGTGAGCAGAGAGTTCTGGATGGGATAGGTAATTTTGAGAATCCTCAGCTTAGAGATGGTAATCAAATCCATGGTGATTGAGATCACTGAGGGAAACAGTGCAGAGGGAGAAAAGAGGGTCTAGGACAGAACCCTGAGGGACACCTATGCTTAGATAATATGATCTGAAGGAGGATCCAGCAAAGGAGACAGAGGAGGAGCCATCAAGATAGCTAGGAGGAGAACCAAACAAGACGGATATTCCAAAAATCTAGAAAGTATCAAAGAGAAGAAAGTGATCAAATGTGCCCAAGGCTACCGAGAAGTCAAGGAGAATGAGGATTGAGAAAAGACTATTGGATCTGGCAACTAAAAGATTAACAGCTTTAGAGAGAGCAATAATAATTAACCTTGTCCTAAACTGAGTGGTCTATGTACCTAATTCCTGTAAGTTAAATTTAGTTCATGTGTGTTGTATCTAAATCCAGAATTTCATAAAGTCGAAACCATTTCTGATATAAAAGGATAAAAATAGAAATAATTAGGAGAATCCACAAGTGGTTTTTCTTGACTTCCCTTCAATCTCTGTTTCCTACCTCTTCTAATCTCTTGAGTAGTAATTGTGCACATGGCTCCACATATCTGACAAAAGGTAGTTGCCTGGATTTTTTCCACCAAAAAAGCAAGTGGGGTATAAGAAGTTTAGTGGAGCACTTTCGATAAGCTTTTATCTTGCTTCTCTTCCCAACTTATCTAAAGTTTAATCATCATGCCTCCCTTCCCACCTTATCTGAAATTTTTATTATAATGGCTTGCAGCCCATTTTGACTGAGTTACTGTCTTGACCAAGGCACACCTCATCTTCTTCTTTCATCTGTCAACCCATACCAGTGATGGTGGTCATATCAGGCAGTAGGAGGAGATGAAAGAAATAAAGTTTTAAGATTACTGTGACCTCTACCTAGGAAGATATCCCTGTCCAGGAAACCCAGATATGATTATTTTGGAAAACTGTTCCAAGTTTCACTGCCATTTATGTTATATGATATGGGTAAGAAATTTGAAACAATGATATGTATCTTCTGCTTGGGATATAACGTATAAACCAGAAGATGTTCCTGTCTCCAGCACTCAAACTTCAGCCAGTTCCACAAATATTTATGGGAGTTTTGACCTTCTAAAAAGGTTGACCTTCCCAGAATTATAATGCCTTTTCAGTCATTCCTTTTTAACTCTTTCATTTGAAAGCTTTGAGCTACTTGAATCACACACACAAAAACGTCTTTTCCTAGCCACAATTTTTTTACACTTAATTATCTCTATCCAGAATGCAAACTCCTTACCAGCAGGGACTATATTTTGTATTTGTATTTGTATTGTCAGTGCTTAACCAGGTACCAGGTACAAAGTAAATGCTTAAGAAATGTTTTTCATGCATTCAGTTCCCAGACATGCCAATTCCTTTACTGGATTCCAGGAGTCTTTCTCTACTTAGAGTAAACCAAGATAGTCTAAGATTTCCATTTACAATGCATTCTACTCTTTTAAGTGATGATGGC
Source organism: Gracilinanus agilis (assembly GCF_016433145.1). NCBI lineage: Eukaryota > Metazoa > Chordata > Mammalia > Didelphimorphia > Didelphidae > Gracilinanus > Gracilinanus agilis. Next base: position 106,704,977 of record NC_058130.1, read on the forward strand.
TTGATGGAAGAAAAAATATAAATCAATACCCAAACTATACTATCATCTTCAAAAACAACCCCTTCCATTTATTTTTGTGAACTTTTAACTTATTTCCTTTGTCAAACCACTGATCATAATTCCAAAATAGTTACTATTGTGTTTTCTCTTGCTTCAAGTCTATTGTCTAAAGATAATACTGAGGAAGGATTTGGTGTGAGCAGTCTAAACACCATCAGTGTAGAGGCATGGAATTAGAAAGTTGTTTTTTCAGTTGTGTCCATCTCTTCATGGCCCCATTTGGGGTTTTCTTGCCAAAGACCCTGAAGTGACTTGGCATTTTTCTCCAGCTCATTGTATAAATGAGGAATTAGAGTTAAGAGTTAAGTGACTCGCCCAGGGTCACATCGCTAATAAGTGTCTGAGGCCAGATTTGAACTCAGGAGGATAAATTTTTCTGACTCCAGGGTCAGCACTCTATCAATTATACTACCTAACTGCCCAGAAATCAGGTAGACCTCCGTTCATATACTGCCTCTGGCACTTAATAAACTAGTCACTTAACCTATGTTTAACACAGTTCCTCTTATATAAAAATGAGGATGATAATAATAGCATTTATTTCATAGGATTACTGTGAGGATCAAAAGAGATAATATATGTAAAGCATTTGCAAACCTTCAAGCACTATGTAAATATTAGTATTATTAAATTGACCAGTGGAAGATTCATATGCCCCTGAAGTCATCTTTATGGTTTTATTTCTCACACCTGATCCCATTCATTCTTTAATTTCATGGAATCATAACCAATTTAGTTTCTCATTTTGATTCTCAGTCTCTCATCTGAAAAATAGACATTATAACACTTGCATAGTCTACCTCAGAGGATTCTTATGATTCTTCTAAACTGTTTAATAAACTTTAAAATACTATAAAATATGAATCATTATTAATCTATCTACATTTACCATGTATCAGGTGTAATGCTAAACACCGGGAGGAAAGAAATGAGAAAGAAAGAAAGAAAGAAAGAAAGAAAGAAAGAAAGAAAGAAAGAAAGAAAGAAAGAAAGAAAGAAAGAAAGAAAGAAAGAAAGAA
>NC_058130.1:106710978-106733505 GCF_016433145.1 Gracilinanus agilis
CTCTCTCTCTCTCTCTCTCTCTCTCTCTCTCTCTCTCTCTCTCTCTCTCTCTCTCTCTCTCTCTCCTCTCTTCTCTCCTCTTCTTTCACTCTTTTCCTGACTCTCCTCGAATTTCTCATAGCACTTTTCCTTGGCTCACTCCCTTCAGCCATTAGAGTGTAAACTCCCAGTGATAAGGGTTTGTACAGTTTTTATCCCCCCCAAAGTAATTGTGCATGGTGCTTAGCATAAAGAGAAATTGACTCTCCTTTGTAAGAATTTTTCCAACAAAGGGATATTGGGGTTTTGGTTTGGTTTTGTTTATTTGACCTGGACTGGCATTCTGAAAACTAGTTCAGCCAAGAATCCTCAAGCACTGTATTAAGACTCAGAATTGTCATAGAATGTCAGAGTTGGGAGAGATATTACATATTATTTAGTTCAACTACCTCACTTTATAAATTGAGAAAACTAAAGACAAGAGAAGCGGAGACATAATTTGCCCAAATTTACATCATGAATGTTTGTCATAACCAGAGTCAAAAGGCCAGATCTTTTGGGTCCCAAACTGGTATTTTAGGTATTCCATCACACTGTGTCTGAAGAGTAAATCGTTACCATTGAGCCTTAAAAGTAGCTGATATTATATACAGGAAAACCTACCAACATGGAGAAGCAGAACTTACATTAACAATAGAAACAACTTATATTTGGGTAGTGCTCTACAGTTAGGATGGGTTTGATTTCATTAGATTATTCACATCTCTGTGGAATTAGTCATTTAAGTGTATATTTTATATTTTTACAGGTGAGGAAACTGAGGCTCAGAAAAGTTAAAGGATATGTCACACAACTACTGTCAGAGATTAAATTGGAAACTGACTCCAACTCCAATACTCTTCTCCTCAGTCCTTCTGCACCTAGACCAACTGCCACTCACAAAGAACATTCTTTAGATAGATCATTCCCAACAAAGAATTCCCTATAGCCTCTAGGATAGAGAATTTGAAGACAAAATGAAAAACTTGTCCTCAAGGGATTTACATTCTACTAGATGTTTCCTGGAAAAATATAAAATATCATTTATTGCATTGACAAGTATGTTAAATATATATCAAAATGTCAATTAACCACGGTAATGAGGAAGTCCAAGTGGATAACAGAAAATTACCTTCTGGTTTAAAATTGATATCCTGCCTAATCTTTTATTGGAGCTACTAAGAAACAATCAGATTGACTGATAGTATAGTGGAGAGAGTGTTGGAGTTGGAGTCATAAAGTCCTGAGGTCAAATCCAGCCTTAGACATTTACTAACTGTGTGATTCTAGGCAAGTCACTTTAATTTCTCTATGTTTTGGTTTCTTCATCTGCAAATTGAAGATAATAATGCTTTCCTCCCAGGGTTGTTGTAATAATAAAATGAGATAATATTTGTAAAATAATTTGCAAACCTTAAAGTGGTATATAACTATTCATTATTATTATCATCATCGAACCAGATTTCCATCCTGTGAAGGACCTGTACATTTAGTCATTATTTTCTATATGGATTCCCATATATCATATAAGCTATCCACAATCATTTAATTTGTCATCAAAACATAATCAGCTTTCTAGGGAAATCTTACTTGATAATAACTGATATCTACATCACTAGGGAGTCTGAAACACAAGTTGCACCATGAATCTGGAAAGGACTATATTGAAGGCTTTTAGAAAATTCAGTGGATTGTGGGAGAGTTGCCCAAAGGCAATTCCAAATTCATCTTTTTCTCTGGAGAACTACTGTGTTTTCTTGTTTTACTCTGTTGTTTTTTGTTGTTGTTGTTGTTGTGGGTTTTTTTTTTGCCTCCTCCATGAGTCTTTTGGATCTTCTGCATTTTTCTATGGGGTGAAATAAAGGGTACCTTTTATCCATATGCATACGTTACCTTGAGTGCTTGTATAGGATCTAGGCACTTGTTTTATTTACATCTATGAAAGCCTAAACATGAAATATATTTGTAGATTTCCTAGACACCTTTGTGGGTCAGCTTAGTTCATATGAGTTACAGATTCCATTATTTCCAAAAACCATAGACAAGGAGCAAAATCATTGCTGGTGATTCATCAACTAATTCATAATTTGAGGAAAGAGCGAGATTAATAGAACCGAGAGCCAATCATAGATGGCAATACCTAGTAAGAGATTACACCTGAACTGAATCTAGAATTGAAGTAAAGATTCCATGAGGTAGTGTTGAGGAGGTTAGAAATTATTGCCTTCCAGGCAAAGGGAGTAGATAGCCTACAGAAGGCAAGGAAATGAATAGAATGCCGAGCATCCTAAGCAAGTGAGGGTCCGATATGGACAAAACTTAGAGTAATATGAAATAAACCTGGAAAAGTGGGTTGGAGTCAGACTGGGAAGGTATCTGGTTAATGAGTTTATTTCTTATCATAATGGCAAAAGGGCGCTAATTGTCAGGGATGTTCTAAAGACAATTCTCTGTAAGGTTAAAAACCTTACAGAGGTATAGAAAGACACAGGACAAAGAATGTTGCAGCTGCAACATTCCAATCTCCTCTCTGATGATAGTGGTATGACCATAAGCAAGTCACTTGTCCTCCCAGCCTGTTTCCTCATCTTTAAAATTCAGACAATAACTCTAGTATTTATCACATAGTTGTTGAGATGTTGGTTATAATCGTTAGCCATCCTCTGAGGCTCCATCCTGCTCTGATAGTCTATGACTTATCTAGTTCACTTTACACAGAGTATCCAATTTTATGCCTTCAGCATCTATGTGAATACATAGTATTATCTCCACTTTACAGATGAAGTAACTGAAGCTCAAAAAAGTTGTGACTTGCCATACTATTAGTAAGAAACAAAACCAAGCTTTGAGCTCTGATCTTCTGATACTAAATCAAGTTCTTTCTCTAATAACCAAGCTGCTTCGGATTGTCCCCTGATGTAGCAGGTAATACCATCCCACCCTTTAGCAGGCTTAGTATCTTCAGTGAGAATTCACCCTAAAAGTGATTTCTTGGACTTGCAAGTAGTAGATTACATTCCAAGAACTGGAGAACTGCTTGAAAGATCATTACATTTCAATAAAACATTTTCATTTGTTTCCAAAGACCATTGACTTGGGAGCAAATTACATTGCTGGTGAGCTACCAGCTTATTCATTTGTTTGTTCCTGGCCTTTATCATTCTTGTCTCAAATGAGTAATATTTGCATTAGATTGGCCTCTGTGTTGCCATAGGACAACCCTGGAAAACATTGACAAGGCAAAGCATTCCAACTCATTCTGAGCTCTGCATAGGGAAGAGAAGGCTTTCACTTGGAGCCAAGGGTCCTCTGATTCCTGGTGAGTCAGCTGCATCCCGGAACTCCTCGGCTTAAGCTCTACTGTATTGGACATCGAATATGCTCTTGGCAATATCCTTGGCTATATTGGGAAAAAGAAAGCGGTTAATGTGAAGGACATAGCTGGAATGGTATCCAACTTAGATTGTCCCATAATTTCCAGTTTTCTTTGCATCCTAAAGTCAAAGAGAATAACTTGATGATGCTCATTAATTAATAGGAATAACATTAATAAATGCAAGAAAATAGATTAAGCCAATGCACCAAAGCAGTCTACAAAAATTCAGCATTTACTAACAACTTACCAGACACATGACCAAGTGGCCAGAATTGCAATAATAAAAGCTTACATTTATTAAGCACCTACTATGAGCCAGCCAAAGTGCTAAGCACTTTAAAATTATTATCTCATTTGATCCTGACAACACCTGGAGATAGGTGTTATATAAGAAATTCACTATCCTGGAGAATTCAACTAATAAATTTTATAAGAACTGGATCATTACCAGGATATTCTTGCCCACTATTGCTTGAATATAATATTGATCCATAAAAACCTAGAAACAATGTTTTTCAGATGTTGTTAGACCAAATATTCATAATCTCTAAACTATATGGAATTAAAAGCATTCAAAATATAGAGTCCTAGCAATGGAGTTCAAAATCATGTAGGAACATGAGGTGCATAACATCTCTGTTGTCCTATCTTCTACTCAAATCATTGCTTTCAATGAGCCTAAAAAGGAAGAATTTACTTCCTAATATCTTTATTCAGCTAAAGAAAGCAGTTACTATATTCACCTATTAATGATCTAAAGAGCATTTAATGTAAAAGAATAATAAGATAACATTCTAGCCATCCCACCAAAAATAAAAAAAATAATGTGATAGTAATAACTGACATTTATATATTGTTTTAAAGTTTATAAAGTACAATTACATTTCATTATTTAATTTGAACCTTTTGACAATATATATCAGAGGACATATATATATGTGCATATATATATGCACATATATATATATAATTTGTTATAGATTCTCCAGATGAGGAAATTGAAGCTTAGAAAGATTCAGCAACTTGACCATCTTCACTCAATAGTAAGTGTTTTTAGTGTTTCCCACCTGTGAGCACAAATAGCTTAAAGATTAATTTAACTAAAAGTCTAAAACATTGTTAGAATTCTTCCAATGTAATAGTTTTCTGCAGTTTTTAGCCATTTAAAAAATCCAAGCCCAGAGTTCCATTTCTGTGAGAACTCAGTTGTTAACAGTATGATTTATCATTTAAGGACAACAAAGATAAAATGTCTTGCCTATAACTTGCTAAACATTTTTTATTCACAATAACTTTTTCCAAGACACTATTATTATCTGTTGTAATAATGATGGATTTATTCATCTTGATCACTAGTTCATGTATTGATCCATTTTCTTTGTTGGCAAGGGTCGGGAAGGCACCAATCACTACTTTTGAGTTAATATTTTTGAAAAAGAAGAAGTAAGCCTTGTGTGAGCTCCAAGATAGAGGAGCTAATAGAATTTAAACCACTTAACTGGGGGGGTCAGGAATTAGGATTTTTAAATCCATGTTGTTGTTATTGTTTAGTCAGGTCATATCCTCTGTGACCCCATTTGGGGTTTCCTTGGCAAAGATACTAGAATTGTTAGCTATTTCCTTCTCCAGCTCATTTTAGATGAAGAAACTGAGGCAAAGAGGGTTAAGAGACTTGCCCAGAGCCACACAACTAGTAAGTGTCTGAAACTGGATTTGAACTCAGGAAGATGAGTCTTTCTGATTCCAAGTTGGCATTCTATCCACTGTGCCACCTAGCTGCCTGCTAATTATTCATGTGACCTTTATTAACCAAGTCACTATTCTTCCCTGAACCACAGGTGCCTCATCTGTAATATGGAAGAATATGTCTGGATTATCTTTAAGATCTCTTCTAGCTCTAAAACTTTAACATGCAAGTTCCTTGAAAGCAAGAATTGGGTTTTTTTTCTTCTATTTGTTTCCTAAGTGTCTAGTATATAGTTAAGTGTTCAATAACCGCCCCCCATTCATTCATCATTCCATTACTACTACAGGAAATTCCTTTTTCTCCTCCAATGGATGTGTGAGAGCAATAGAGGACCTTAAGGCTCAAGAGAACCACCAGGAGGAGAAAGCACAAATCCAAGATGTTTAGGTAATTATCCAAATTATAGGTAAGTGTTGTTTTATATGAGGTATAAGTCCAGATCATTGCTTACGTCCTGGCTTAAAACTTATTAAACAAATAACATTCACTATGAGCCAGTTTTCCATAATTAAGATAGAAATTTCCTTTGTCTACTTTACCCAAAGTGGGTCAAATTGGTTTAACCATGATGGCACACAACTCATTCCCTGTCATTCAGTAGCTCATTCATAAGGACTAATGGGAATTTATTCACTCATCAGGCATTTCTTGAACACATCTTCCATCCTTAGCATCATCCTAGGCGCTGTGATGAGTTAGAGAAAGAAATATAAGATATGACCCATGCCCTGAAGAAGCTTACAACCTCATCGAAGGATAGAAAACATATTTAAAAGCAACTACAGAGAAACCTAAGGCAATTAAAAGACAAAAAAAAAAAAACTCTTATGTAGTAGAGAATGTGCTTGTGCCCTGGCTTTCACCAATGCCTGGGGTATTCTGTGTGCTTCTGTGAATGCAGAAGGAAAAGTGACTTCAGATTGGTGGAGAGAAGGCTGAGCTCCACATGATGCAGAGCACCTACATAGGGGTGGCACTAGCTTGGGGGGCTGCCAAGCAGTTCTAGCATCAACTTCGCTCCCTTACACAGGTTCATATTACATTCAGTATTTGTTCTACTCCTCTGAAGTCACTTCCACATGAACACAACCACATGAAAAACATCCCTGTCTTGGGTGAAGACCTAGTTACATGCAGAAACCTAGAATCACAGAAGTTCAGAATTAGAAAAGGTCTAGATGGAACAGAACAAAGCCGTGATTAGCAACTTAATCATCTAGTGTACCCTTTAGAGAATGTGCCCGAGATGAGCAGTGTGAAACACTTTGAAATAAAATTTTGGATAAAAATTCAGCAAATGTGATGCCACATATGTTTGTAGTGGAAGAGTAATGCAAGATGCCAGCCTGTCAGGGGAAAAGCAATTATCCTAGAACATAAAGTCGCTGCTAGGGACTCCACCAGAGAACTGGACCAGAGAGATGCTGTGGCACTTTCCTTTTCTTTAAAGTTGTATTCTTGCTAACTAAATATTAAGTTCAAGTATCTAATACTACGGAAAGAGTACAAGATTTATGACTGTCTCAGTCCAAAGCCTCTACTGTCCCCATCCTAGAAATGGCTCTGGAACAGAGAATTTAAGAGCTAGAATGCAGTTCAGCAAACATGAAATGTGCACTATGACAAGGCAATGTAATAAAAGCTTAAAATATAAAGATAAAAATGAAATAGTCTCTGCCCTCTGGGAACTTTGCACCCTACTAGAAGATATAACACATAAAAAAATATGTAAATATAATGTAATTTGTGGAGGAAAGAACTGAGAGCAAGTAGTCCTGGAGCTGTGCCTTTAGGCATGTGGGATAACTTGCATATATACATAGATTCAAGAGATAGAATATCAAGTTTTAAGAGCATCCAGTTGTCCAGTTTGGCGGCAAGGTAGAGTAGAAAGGCCTTTAGAAGTAAGCTAATTGAACATTCTTTTTACTAAACTGAGTCTCAGAAAGAAAAAGCATTGAATTTTGAATCAGAGAACCTGGTTTCTGTTATAAAGAAGAGTGATTTTAGCAAGAGAGGCTCCTGCATCTCCTCCTGCAGACTAATCTCTCTTGCTAAAAATCATTCTTCCTTATAACAGTTTGAATCCATGGTTCAAATCCCCACTCCACCACTTACTATCTAAAGAACTTTGAGCCTCTAATGTTGGCCTCTAATGAAGTCCCTTCCAGCTCTAAATTTATAAACTTATAATCCCAAATCGCTTCATCTCTCTGGGCCTTCATCTCCTTATTTAAAATAAAGGAATAATACAAGCTGATCTGTGAGCTCCTTTCTAACTCTTGAGTACCTCCCAATTCTGTTATGTAATTCAAGAATTTGCTTGACTTTCTGTCCTCAGAATCAGTCGTGAATGATGGCCACGTTTTTTTCCTGACAAAGGAATTGAAGCACTCAAACTTTCCAATGTTTCCTTCTGTGGGCACACCTGGATAAGTAAGGCTTTTGACTTCCTAGGTCTAAAAAGAATGTTCTTGAGAACAGTGGGAACTGTCTGCCTCCCCTTTCCTCTGGATCAACCTTGTGATAAAGGTTTGTTTTCAGAATTCTCTCTCCCTTTTGTGATCAGGCCCTATTATGTGGCTGCAACCACTCCTTCAGGAAGTCTTCCTCTATTCTTCTCTGGCCTTTGAAGTGTTCTGCCATGGAGAGCTCTACAGAATAAAATGATGACACTCATTATTAACACACAAGCTCAACATTCGGTTTCAATTACCCTCCTTTTCTAGTTGTTGGGGTAAGGCTGGCTCATAAACAATAAACACAGGAAGTTTTTGGAGACAGCAAACTTTAGCAACACTCTCCCTCCCCCAAACCCCCCCCCCAAAAAAGAAGAAGTTTGGGGAAAAGGAAAAGACAAACTAATGTACATGATGTACCAAGAGGGATTGAAGAGAGGCACGGGAGTAGAATGAGAAGAGATTTTGTGGCATCTGGGAACACTGGAAATGTCATCAGAATCAATAAGTCAGTCAATCAACAAGAAGTTATTAATTATTAAATGACATCATGGTAGATACTGTTCTAGGTACAGAGGCTAGAGTACAAAGAAAGAACTAACCCCTAGTCACAATGAACTTTAATTCTAATGGGAGAAACCATTAATAAATATAAAAATATATTTAGGACAGATATGAAGTTTATAAATACAAATATATGCAAAGTAGATTAATTCTAAGTAGATGGGTAGAAAATGAACTTGCAGTGGAAGGTGGGGGTTGTTGGGAAAGGCTTCATGCAGAAGATGGTACATGCAGAGAAGTCAGACATCTCTAAGGTTCCCGGGAAGGTACATAGGCTAGAGGAGAGGAGGTGGGTGGGAAGGCAATGCAGGGAGGTGTTGGCAAAGGAGAAAGTAGGCTGGGCACACACAGGGTAACTTACAGGGCAGGTTCAGACAGAGAAGATTGTCCCAGTTGCAGGGAGAGATTTAAATGACTCAGATACTCTCTTCTATACTGCTAAGGGACCTTTCTACCCTACCTGCTTCCCTACCTCTCCTAATCCCACTTTCTATTGTTGACTTTGCAATGACAACTAATTTCCTGATGGTTGACCTTCCTCCTAATTTATTTGATCTCTTTCCTCCCAAGATACTGATCTTTGAAAATCTGACCACAGCTGGATTCCTGATTGCACCCCTTTGATTGATGGACGATTGATTTTCTTAAAACTAGTTTGTACACATCCTCAGACTTAGCCCACCTTAATGGCTCAGCAAGAACTTTCTCCTGCCAGAACTATACCTATGCTTGCTTTTTCTTTTTTAACAAATCCTTTTCTTCTGTCTTACAATCAACATTAAGTATAGATTTCAAGGCAGAAAAGCAGTAAGGGCTAGGCAACTGGGGTGAAGTGACTTGCCCAGGGTCATACAGCTAGGAAGTATGCGAGGGTAGATTTGAATCCAGGAACCTCTTGAGTCCAGCCTATATTTTCTTAAAAAGGATCACGGGAGGGGGGGGGGGCAGCTGGGTAGCTCAGTGGAGTGAGAGTCAGGCCTAGAGATGGGAGGTCCTAGGTTCAAACCCAGCCTCAGCCACTTCCCAGCTGTGTGACCCTGGGCAAGTCACTTGACCCCCATTGCCCACCCTTACCAATCTTCCACCTATGAGACAATACACCGAAGTACAAGGTTTTAAAAAAAAGGATCACAGGGGTCATAAATTAGAGCTAAAAAGAACTTTAAAAGTTGTCTTATTTTATAGATGACGAAATCGAGGTGTATAGGTTAAGAAGGTTACCTGAAGTCATATAAACAGTAAGCAACAAATTTGGGATTTGAGTCCAAGTCCTCAGACTTTAAATCCAGCATTGTTTCCATTTCAATGGATTACTTCTCCTATCTTTGTGATTAAATAATGATTTATGACTATTTTTTTAAGCTTTGGGACTATGAATATTTTTTTTTGTTTTTGTTTTTGTTTTTTGTTTTTAAACCCTTGTACTTCGGTGTATTGTCTCATAGGTGGAAGATTGGTAAGGGTGGGCAATGGGGGTCAAGTGACTTGCCCAGGGTCACACAGCTGGGAAGTGGTTGAGGCCGGGGTTTGAACCTAGGACCTCCTGTCTCTAGGCCTGGCTCTCACTCCACTGAGCTACCCAGCTGCCCCTTATGAATATTTTTAAAAAGAAGTCAGTAGAAAAAAAAAAGCAATAAATATCCATTTTCTGGGTGTTTGGATCTTGTGGATTGTTGTTCCATGAGCTAGAGGTGGTCTTTCCATTTGTAGAAGTTCCCAAATGACTAATTTGCCTCCAGCAGGAAAAGAAAGGCATTCACTTCACCCAGAGTGTTGTTCTCTGTTTTGTCTGTGCAATGCCACTGGAGAGCTTGGATTAAAAAAAAAAGAATTATAAACAACTGCCTGCGCTTCCCCATAGGAAGCACATCTCAGATGTGTTATATATCATCTCGCGTCACCCAAGTCCACCATCTTGGAGGCATCTTGAACTCTTCCTTCTCCCTTCTCTCTCAAGTTGCTAACGAATGTCGATTTTACCTCTCCTATGCTTCTCCTTCTCATTTCTCACAGGGTCTCCAACATGGATCAGAATCTCTTCAGCTTTCACCTGAACTACTACAAAAGCCTTCTAATGCATCTTCTTGCTTTGGGGTTCTTCCCTTTGGAAACCATCTTCCACATATCAGCTGCCAAGCTGATATTCCTAAAACACAGGTCTGATCACAACACTCTACTCAAGAAGTTTCCTTAGCTCCCTATGTCTCCCAAGATAAAACACTAAGTTTGAGTCTAAGTTTTAAACCTTCACCATATGGCTCCAGCCTCCCTTTTCATATTGATTTCACTTGATTCCCCCTCCATCTCTTTCTATTCTATTCAATTATTATTTATATCATATATATTATATTCTATTATATATTACACTATTTATATCATATTACATTATACTGTACTATATTATATTGTATTCATTATGCTATACTATATCATATTTATTAAACTATACTATATTCTATTTATTATATATTCTAGCCAGAAGCCTTTGTGATATTCCAGCATGACAAGGGAGTTCCAACATAATGAGACAGTATTTGGAAACATCCTTTGGTGCAAAAGGTTTAAATGTGTTGGGTTTGGGGGATGAGCAAAAGACCAGTCAGCAAAAGTGTGGTTGTGTGGATAGTACATACATCATTCAGTCATTAAACAAGTATTTTCTGAGCACTAGGATGGCACTAAGACTCTGAACTTGGTCCTTCCATTTTTTTAAGTTTGTCACCTTTAATGAGTCAATCAAGCCCCTAAAGCCTCAGTTTCCTCCTTTGTTAAATGAGGATAATATTAGTTATCCTACCTAAGCCCCAGGATTATGGCTGAAGATCCAATGAAGGGACAGCTACATGGTTGGTGGAGAGAGCACTAGTTTTAGAGTCAGGAGGTTCTAGCTTCAATTCTGGCCTCAGACACTTCCTAGCTGTGTGACCCCTGGACAAGTCACTTAACTCTGATTGCCTAGCCCTTGCCACTCTTCTGTCTTAGGACTAATATTAAGACAGAAGGTCAGGGTTTAAAAATAAAAAGTATAAGGAACCATCCCAGTTCTATATCCTGAACCAAGCCACATTATCTCTGCCACTTCCCCAAAATAAAGAGCTCTGTAGTGTGAATTCTCCATCCCACACTGAGCTACACTGGTGGGTAAAAGCCCAGATGCTAAAAAGGAAATCATTTACTCAATAAGTATTTATTAAGCACTCATTATATGCACTCTGCCAAGCACTGGGATAAATCCTATACAACAAAAAAATAAAACCATGGTCTCTGCTCTCAAGGGGCCTTTGGAGCCATATCGTCCTACTCATTCCTCATTTTTGCCCTCTCTAGCAAAATAAGAATATTCTAGTCCCTCCCAAGGTTCAAGGGCCCTCTTGAGCTATATAGGGTGGGGAGGCGGGGTAGTAGCCCAGAATTCTTTGGCTTTGTACTTTCCCTCCAGTCTCATCTTGGGAAACCACTTCTCATAAGATCACAGAATTTCTTTAAAGCTAGAAGGGATCTTAGAGCTCAGTCAACCCATTTCCTTCATTTTACAGATGAGGATAAGCAGAGAGGGAAAGGAACTTGTCAGAGTTCACATAACTAATAAAGAACTGAATTGAAATTAAAACCCGAATCCTCTAACTACATGTTTAAGGTTAATTCTTTGGCTAACATATACCAAACAACTTAATGAATATTTATTAGATTGATTTTTCAACTGAACCTTCTGATTCCAGTCTTTCTTGAAACTCCTTAACAGAGAAAAGAAGAACTCCCTTTTTTGGCCTTAGGATTATCATAACTTTTCTCAGGACTGCTCTGAAACATGATGTATTTTTTTCTGTAATTCCAGCACATCAGTGACTCTCAAAGAAAGGGAAAGAAGAGCAAAAGCTGAGCATATTTATGACAAACAGTTGTTTTTGTTTTTACGTCTTCAATTTTTCTTATCTGTCCACAGGGTTGGATTTCAACTGCCAGAGTGAATAATAATTGGCTCTTTACAGGAAGACTTTCATCCAAAGATCTCCAAGTTCTTTGCAAACTATTAATCATTCCCACAACACCCCAGAGATGTTACATATTGTTCTCCCATTGTTCCAGATGGGGAAACTGAGGTTATGGGAATAAATAGTCAGTGACCACACAGCAAGCAAAGCCCACAATTCTGAAAGGATCTGGAATTCCAGACGTACTTTCCTCAGACATACTTCTTGCTTCTTTGCTGTCCTCCCTTTCCAAATAGACCACACTGCTTCAAAACTAAGAAAGGAGAACTTCTATTTATCCCAGTAAGAGGCATAAAAAAATCTTCCAACCAAACTAGACTCTTTATTCACCCCTTAACCTGCTGGGAGTTGTCTTGCCTCTCTGGATTTTTGTCTATCCTGTTCCTGACCCCTGATATAGAGCAATTAGGTGGTATAGTAGATAAAATGCAGGATCTGAAGTCAGGAAGAATCATCTTTCTGAGTTCAAATCTGACCTCTGACACTTACTAGGACAAGTCACTTAATCCTGTTTGCCTTAATTTCCTCATCTATAAAATGAGCTGGAGAAAGAAATGGCAAATCATTTTAGCATTTTTCCTAAAGAAATCCCAAATGAGGTCACAGAGAATCAGTCACAACTAAATAACACTACTAATACGCTGATGCCATCCAAGAAATCTTATTCTTTCTTTAAAATATAATTCAAATGCCAGTTCCTTTGTGAAGGCTTCTCTCATCCTGCCCATCTACCCTAATTCTCCAATGACTTCTCCCATTTAAAGCTAACATAACATTTTGTTTACATGTACTCTATGCACTTAACACTGTCTCCTCTTTTTGTCAGCACCAAATTCTGATCTCCAGAATACTCTCTAACCTTTCTTAAGGACTTTAGCACTGCCCTGAGACTTCCTCTCTACTACATACCCTGCTATGATCTTCAGAGATGTCATTGATACCATTGGTTACTCTTGTATTACAAAGAACAGAACAAAAACGACCAAAAGGGATTTGAAACTCAGGATAAAGAAAGATAAAGGAAGAGAATCCTAGCTACTTTTGTTCACAGCTCTAGACTCAGAAGAATTTCATTCTATGGTACAGAAAGAAAAAATTGACTGATATTATTTCTGGGGTATTGACAGGAAAAAGATCATGGAAAACAGAAGAGTTACCAAAAGAGAAATATCTTGGTTTTCAAAAAAAGGAAGAGAATGCAGTTCAGATTACTAACTGATGAACTTGACTTTCAGCCCTGTTGTGAGGGTGGGTAGGATTGACTAAATCAATCAATCATTCCACTTCAAGTGATTGAAAATCAAATATTGTTCAGTCATTTTTCAGTCAGGTCTGTTTCTTTGCAACCCCATTTGGGATTTTCTTGGCAAGGTACTGGACTGGTTTGCCATTTCCTTTTTCAGATCATTTTATACAGGAGGAAATTGAGACAAAAAGGGTTAAGTGACTTGTCCAGGGTCACACTGCTAGTGTCTGAGGCCAGATTTGAACTCAAGAAGATGAATCTTCTTGACTCCAGGTCCAATATTTTATCCACTTCACATTTGTACTATAAATTCTGTCCCAGACTGAGCTACCTTGGAAGGTAAAAAGCCCAGATTCTAAAATGGGAATCAATAAGCATTTATTCTATTATTACTATATACGCCATGCTAAGCACTGGGCAAAGTGTTATCTATACAAGAAAAGTTAAAAATGGTCACTGTTCTCATGGGATCTCTGGAGTCATCTAATCCAATCCGTTGCATTTAATCAATCAATCAAAGGAATCAAGCTAGGAAATCAAGTAAATGTCCATCAATTAGGGAATGACTCAACAAATTGGGTACACGAATGAAATGCATTGTAAGAAACAATAAATAAGATGAATTTAGAGCAGCTTGGAGAGCCTTACATGAACTGATACAGAGAGAAATACATAGAGCAAGAACAGAGTAATGATAACCAGAGAAATTAAACAAAGAAAGATAACCACAAAACAATTTTTGAATGAATGCTATAAAACTATAAAGAATAAGCTCAGCTCCAAAGGAGAAGCAGAAGATGATACTTCCCCTTACTCATTTGTTGATTTTGTGTGTCCATAGGCATGGAACATTGTATAATTATCAGATTTTTAAAAATTATTGGTTTTTCAAATTTGTTTCTTCTTAAAAAAAAAAAAAAACTTTGGTAAAAGGTATTTTGGGGGCAGATAGGTGGCTCATTGGATTGAGAGCCAAACCTAGAGACAGAAGGTGCTGGGTTCCAATCTAGCCTCAGATAATTGCTAGCTACATGACCCTGGACAAGTCACTTAACCCCCATTGCCTAGCTCTTACTGCTCTTCTGTCTTGGGAAACAAAAAATAATTTTGATTCTAAGATGGAAAGTAAGGGTTTCCTTATTCAACTAATCTTCTGGTATTTTTTATACCATTTTGGAATCAAATAAGATATCTACAGTCCATTCAATAGTTAAGAAAAGGAGATTTCCTTAGCAAGAGAAGGATAGTGGCTCACAGCCAAGTATCCAAACCTGACTGCTGGGTGCTCTAGGCACTAGGAAGCAGGTCCCCTGTGTCAAAGAAATCTTCAGGATAAGGTTAATCTAGGGCATTGAAGGACAAAAGATGTCAATAAATACCTATTTTTAAAAAAAACTACCAACTGCATCCCAGTCTCCATCTCCTCCAAATCCTCATTTCTCCCTCAGTTTTCTCCCAGTTCAGCAATTCTTATTCTGAAGTCTTGACCCCATAGTCAGTCAATTTAACAGTGCCCTGTTTTCTACTTTTCAATCTCTTGCCCTCTTTTCCTTCAATTCCTTCATTTGTTACCCTAATTTTATTATGCTTGTCTCTTATAGAGCCTTACTGAATCTTGGAGATTCTATAGCATCTTTACAATCAATTATAGAGCTATTCGTCTTCATTCAAGAACCATTTATTAAAAACTCATTATCCTTTCAGTTATTTCAGACATGTCCAATTCTTCATGATCTCATTTGGGTTTTTCTTGGCAAAGATATGGTTTGCCATTTCCTTCTCCTATTCATTTTACGTATGAAGAAAATGAAGCAAAGAGGGCTAAATGACTTGCCCAACATCTCACAGCTAGTATTTGAGGCCAGATTTGAACTCCAATCTTCCCAACTTCAGGCTCAGTGCTCTATTCCCTTGGCTACCTGGTTGCCCCTATTAAAGTTGAGTAGCCTACTACGTGCCATCTCTGTTCAGGTCCTAATTATCAATCCCCTAGACCAGAAGTTCTTACATCAATTTTTTTCTCATGGTATATTATTCTTTCCCGAATGGCAGGACACTCTGGAAGAGTCAGTAGACTCACCCATAAGCATGTGATTGCAAATGTAAATTCCCTATAATTCCCAGCACACTGGGCAAGAATTCCCAGCACACACACCCTTTGAAAATCACTGACCTCAACTATTACACTCTTCATCCACTCAAAATTTTTCATTCCCTTTTACGTACAGGAAAAAATATAAATTCTTGACCCAGGCACTCAAAACCTTCCACAAAGAGACCTAATCTTCCTTCTCAGCTTTATTTCTTTTCATCTACTCTATGTCATCTACTCAGCCTAAAGACACTACTAGATCTTCCTTCTTCTCATATCTTTCAGTTACCTCTGGGCACTTCTGAAGATTGCCCTCTACCCATGAGACATACACCCTAAACACCTCGGGTCCTTGAAAGCCTTGTCTTTGTTCCATGCCCAGTGCAATGCCATTTCTTCTCGTAAGCCTCTCTGATTCTCAACCCCTCCAGAAAGTGATGTCTCTCTCTTCAAGCTTCTTCTAATAATTTGTGTAGAATCTCTCAGTCTAAAGCTCTTTCTTCTCTATCAAAGGCAACATCGTATTTTTTATCTGTATATGTCTAGCCTCGCTCAGTTATATGTTCCATGACTGTTATTTTTTATATATGCATCACTAATAATGACTACAAGGCATACTCCCATAACACCCCTTACATCTGGCCCTTCCACAGTCACAACTCTATTTCAGCCTCTACTTACCTCTTCCTATGACTATTTCAAAAGCTTCTGAGAGTTGGGACCACTACTAGCTTCTCAAGGTTCAGGAAGAAGAGAGCATCCTTTCTGCTGCAACTTGTTGAGGGATAAGGGTGGCAAGAGAAAGCTTACAAATTAGGAAAAGAATGGCCTACAAGTTTCAGAATCCATCTAATACAATCCAAAGATTATTATTATATATCTACTATGTGCAAGGTACTGAGCTAAGCACTGGGAATAAGAAGAAGAAAGACAATTCCTGCCCTCAAGGACTTATAATCTAATGGAAGGAGATAATACAAAAAAGGAATAAGGAAAAAAGTTCAAGGGGCATCTTGTTCCACAGAGATAAAGCCAGGCAGAGCAGCAGATGCCGAGTGGAGAAAGCCCAAAAGTCCAGTTTCTGCCCTTTATAAAGGAATCCAAGTTATTAACTCATTTGACATGGAGAATTTAAATGTGGAGATCCAAAGCCTTCTTTCTAAAATTTAATCTATCTGAATACAGAGAATCAGAGAAGCATAATCAGGCATGACTCCAAGTTCTGACTAATACTACTAACCCTGAGCAAATCACAACTTCTCATTACCAAAGGCAACTCTTAGGTACTACAAGCTAAGAAGAAGGGGCCATTCTGCATTGATGGAGGGACCTCCCTAAGCCAGTGAAATAATTTCTCAAGTCTCTATTGCCTGTTACTATGGCAGCTGGATACTGGATAGAGGACCAACCTTGGAGTCAGTCAATAATGGAGTCAACTTCTGACTCTGAGACTTAAGACTATGGGTCCTATTGCCCAAACAAGTCTATAAGTCTATATATGAATAGGGACAACTTGATGGCTCAGTAGTAAAGAGCTAGGCTGACAATCTGCTTCAGAGAGGGAGGTTTTACCCAAAGAACTCTAGACACTGATGAGATCAAAGGTATAAATATCTGATAATGTATTAACAAATATACAAATTTATTAACAAATGTACAAATTTATTAACAAAAGTACAAATTCATGGTATCAACTAGCCTCTCTTGATCAGTCACTCAGTAAGTACTTATTAAGAACCTACTACATGCTAGGCACTACACTAAGCACTGTGGATACCAAAAGAAGCAGAATATAGCCCTTGCCCTCAGGGTGTTTGTGATCTAATGGGAAGGAAAACAAGCAAACAAATATTTACAAACAAGCTATATACAAGATAGATAGGAAATAATTTAGAGAGAAGGCACTAGAATTAAGAGGGATTAGCAAAGGCTTCCTGGAGAAGATGGTATTTTAGTTGAGACTTAAAGGAAGTCAGTAGGCAGAGATCAGAAGGGAGAACATTCCAGACATAGGAGACAGCCAAAGAAAAGTCCCACAGCCCAGAGATGGAGTGTCTTTTTTCATGGAATATCCAAGAGTCCAGGGTCATTAGATCAAAGAGTACATGGTAGAGGAGGAGTAAGTCATAAGAAGACTAGAGGGGCAAGAGGAAGCTAGGTTATGAAAGGCTTTGAATGCCAAACAAGATTCTGTATTTGATCCTGGAGGAAAAAAGAAGCCACTGGAATTTATTGACTAAAGACTCAGATGAGCACTCTTTTCTCTCTGCATGGTAGATAGTGTCCAGTAGGAGGGAGAACAATGGAGTTGGAGTCAGAAGGTCTGGGCTCTGATCCATACTTTGCTACTAGGTAGCTAGGTGAGCCTTGAAAGTCATCTTACTACTCTGATCCTCCATTTCTTGCTCTATAAAGTGAGGGAATTGGACTAGATCATCTCAGAAGGCCCTCCCAGTTCTGAATCTCAGACCATGCCAACTGTAGACTGAATCCTAGTCATTAGCGCTATGCAGAACCACGAATGATATGGTCCAAAATAACAGGATGGCCAATTTTTCCGAGTACAAGAGGATATTTGTGGTGTTTTATAACTGCTTGCTTTGCAAATATCAAGGTTCTCCTTCACTTTCCTCTTGAGGAAACTGTATGTTCAGGGCTTACGGATGTGAGCTCAGCAGCAGGGCTTGTGTAAACTTCTGAATGATTATGGTTTGCAACAGCTTTCAGTGCAGCCATGGGTCCTACACCATTGGTTTAGTGGATCTGCTGAGTAAATAAAGAAGCAAGAATACATGATCCCATAAACACCTGAATTTTACCCTGGTGTTTATTGATGCCAGCCATATCGCTTCTCACATACTCCAGATGCTGCCAACAGGATATTGCTTAATAATAATGCCTTTCTGGATTACCAGGGAATAAAAATGTCTGAGACACAGGTGAGGCTGCCTAGCTTCTTGGCTATAAACGCCAATAAAGAGCATCAGAGTGACTCATGCCAAAGGCTCTTCTTCTGTGGACTTGTTACACAAGACTGCCATTGAGATGAGGAAGGGGAAAAATACCCATGTGAACGTTGCTCCATCAGTTTATTGGGTCATCTGTTCAACAGATGATGTTCCCTTGAGTAGGACTGCTGCTGGCTTAAATACCTCCTGCTTTGTTTCCTTGGGGCCAATTCTTGCCTTTAGCTTAATTTCTTACAATAGGACAATGGGGTGAGCTCAGAGTCCAAAAGAAGACATGAATGGTACCTGAGAAGCATTTTTCATGGGCACTAAATATGCATCCCGATGGCATGATGGGTGGAGTATGAAATAGCCCTTCCCGTCAGGAAGATGTTTAGTGTCAGTCTTGTTGACTCTTGCTGCAGACTTCCTCTTACTTCCTCATTCACCTCTCAGTGTGGGACCAGGCCAACCATCTGTCCCTAATGGACGTCTCTCCCTCAGATCTCCTGAGTTCTTAGTAAAGTTGATAGGATTTAGGGGGTGGCAAGACTTGCCACTGATGGAGGGGATGTGGCAAAATTGGGACACTAACACATTGCTGATGGAGTTGTGAATTGGTCCAACCATTCTGGATGGCAATTTGGAACTATGCCCAAAGGGCTATAAAAGACTGCCCATAGATCCAGCCATACCATTGCTGGGTTTGTACCCCAAAAAGATCCTAGGGAAAAAAAGACTAGTACAAAAATATTTATAGCACTGCTCTTTGTAGTGGCAAAAAAATTGGATAATGAGGGGATGCCCTTCGATTGGGGAATGGCTGAACAAATTTTGGTATCTGTTGGTGATGGAACACTATTGTGCTCAAAAGGAATAATAAACTGGAGGAATTCCATGTGAACTGGAAAGACCTCCAGGAACTGATGCAGAGTGAAAGGAGCAGAACATTATACACAAAGAAGGATACCCTGTGGCAAAATCGAATGTAATGGACTTTTCTACTAGCAACAATGCAATGATCCAGAACAATTCTGAGGGACTTATGAGAAAGAACATTATCTACTTCCAGAAAAAGAACTGTGGGAGTAGAAACACAGAAGGAAAACAATTGCTTGAACACATGGGTTGATGGGGATAAGATTTGGGATGCAGACTCTAAATGACCACCACAGCACAACTATCAATAATATGGAAATATGTCTTGATCAATGACGTATGTTAAACCCAGTGGAATTGTGCATCAGCTGGGGGGGGGGGGGGAAGGAGAAGAACATAAATCATGTAACCATGGGAAAATATTCTTTTTTTAAAGAAGCTCTTACTTTTATTTATTCTTTTTTTAGAAAAAAAAATTTTCCATAGTTACATGATTCATGTTCTTACTCTCCCCTCCCCACTAGCCCTTAGGCACTCCCCATAACTGATGGTGGAATTATTCCCTTCCCTTCCCTTTTCCTCATCAACATAGTAAATGAGTTAGCAACTGTTGTCATCTACTTCTAGAAAAAAAATAGTGAATGGAGGGAATCACAATACATCTATTTTCCCCAGCCCATTATCAGCAATTCAATTCAATTTAACAAGCATTTATTAAGCATCTAGTATATACAAGACACCATTCTAGGAATTGGTGGAGAGGGGTTGCTGTTCAAAAGCAAAAGATTTCTTGTCTTCAAGAAGCTTATATCCCATTAAGTTTTTCTATGCAAAAATCAAAAGACAACTTAAAGTTCCTTGCAAGCTGACATTGTTTAATTCAAACATTTGTATCTCCAGTGCCTACTATTTGGCACATGTTAGGCAATTAATAAATATCGACTGAATGGATTGATTTCCAGACCTCTTACCTGGTACTAAAAATGTGAGAAGTATCAGTTACCCACATATTTTCAGATCTCTAAATAGGGAACTACTCCTTCCCTCCCAACCACATCCTGAACTGATTAATTTAACAAACAGCAGAGGTACTTCTTTCAGAATAAGTTTAATCTGCACAAAATCATATGGATCCATGTTCCTCCAACAAAGTAGGAATTGTGTGTCATCAGGAGTATAGGATTATACATTATCCAGAACTTTCCACCCTCCATATTTCAAAGCTTTCATCCAGACCAGTACTTCAAGGTCCTGTGATTTCATCAAAAAGCATTCTCCCTCCACTCACTCAGATTATAACCAATGGTGTGCTAGAGCCAGCTCAGGTAAGCTCCTGAGAACTGTGAAATTCCAGGGGAAGGTTTTATACTTCCAAAATTGGCAAATCCTATAAGAACTCAATTTTTTGTTTTATTGATTTCTAGACTGAAAAAAGTGATGAAGAAATGGTAATAACACTATAGGTATCATTTTACAACATGGCAAACAGGGAAATATGTATTATATGATAATATATACATACTATATAATATTGCCTGCTTCCTTAGAAGGGGTTAGGGTGGAAAGGAAGGAGAGAACATAGATCATGAGATATCAGAAAATGAATTTTAAAATTATATTAACATGTTACCTGGGAAAAATAAAAACATTTATTTTAGAAAAAATATATCATACCAACATGATTTTTTCAGATAGCTTGATTGTTAAACACTGAATACCACACTACTGATTATAACCACTTCCATGCTTTAGTAGATGATATTCCTAAATTTCTGTGGATGAAAACATTCATCCTAAAAGCCAATATTCAATGCCTTTCTTCTATCTTGGTAAGACTTGCTTAAACTTGCCCTCTATTTGCATAAACATTTGAGAATCCCAGGATTATCTCCATGGCACAATAAGGCATCAGAGAACTTTAGTGAATAATGATAGTAATATATATTTGGACAGTATTTTAAAGTGTACAAAGAACTTTACACAAATTATCTCACTTGGGCCTCATTACTACCCTTTAAGGTCTGTTATTTTACATGAACAAAAGGAGTGAATGAAAAGGAGTTTGTTATTTGTTAATGTATTTCTGTGTATAAAGCACTGTGCTAAGTAATGAGGCTATCAGACTACAAATAGAAAATCTGAGGATCCCCTGTTTTCCAGGAGTTTAAATCCTAATAGGTGGTAGTAGGGAAAACAATTCATATGGAAGGTTTCAGTTGCTAGTCAAATAGCATATCCCACAATTCTTAAGTTATAGCAGTAAAGCAGATAGTAATTCATCTTCTTTGATATCACTGATAAAACCATGCTCCTTTCTCATGACAAACAATTTGAAAATGCAAAGGATTTTGATGACAAGAACATATTGGATGTTTCAGCTACAAGTTAATTTTACTAAATAGACCTTATATTGTTTAGAGTATGCAGTTACACAGTAAATAAGTGAAAGAGATAGGAATTGAACCCATGGTTTTCCATACTCTAATTCTGTTGCTCTATGTGGCTCTCAAACTTTTTGGTATCTGGATCCCTTTATACTCTTAAAATTTATTGAGGAACCCTAATAGCTTTTGTTTATATGGGTTATTATATCTATCAATATTTATCATGAAAGAAATTTAAATAATCTTGAATATGTTTATTAATTCATTTAAAATAACACTAAGGAAACCATTATATATGAACTTAACATTTTCATGAAAGATAATTATATTTCCAAAATAGAATTATTCTTAAAATATTTTGAAAGTAATAAGAATGTATATGCTATAAAAACAAAAAATTCCATCTTTTCATTTGCATGAAAAAGCTCCATTTCCAAAATCTCCCAAAAAAATAGTGAGAAGAATGACACTTTTAAATATATTTCACAGATTTCTTTTATGTCTGACTTAATAAAAGGCAGTTGGATTCTCATATTTGCTTCTGTGTTCAATATGCTGTGATATGCTTTTGAAATTTATAAAGAAAACCTAGGGGTAGCTGGGTAGCTCAGTGGATTGAGAGCCACGCCTAGAAATGGGAGGTCCTAGGTTCAAATCTGGCCTCAGACACTTCCCAGCTGTGTGACCCTGGACAAGTCACTTGACCCCCATTGCCTACCCTTACCACTCATCTGCCTTGGAGCCAATACACAGTATTGACTCCAAGACAGAGGTAAGGGTTTAAAAAAAAAAAAAAAAAAGGAAAGAAGAAAGAAAGGAAGA
>NC_058130.1:106733837-106795514 GCF_016433145.1 Gracilinanus agilis
GGGAGGAAGGGAGGAAGGAAGGAAGGAAGGAAGGAAGGAAGGAAGGAAGGAAGGAAGGAAGGAAGGAAGGAAGAGAAAGAAAGAAACAAAGAAAGAGAAAATGTCTCTGGGAAAAACTAGGGTTCTGCAAACTATGTTTTAAGAAGAACTTCTGTTCTAGCCACTTTTTTTCAAAAATCAGGTAAAAAAATCCATAAAAAGTATATTAAATGCTCTATTGTGGGGAAAACAAAATGTAAGCAATATGGCTAAGATTTAAAATGACTTTTAGCAGAAATAGAAAGGGGAAAACTTACTCCTTGGGTATTGCATTGTGTCTTCTTAATTCATCTGCTATCAGTGGAGATTGCTTTGTGGAAAGAAGAGGCTATTTCCAACTTTTCTAAAACTATCTTGGCTTTAACAACTGAACAGTGAAAGATCAGAACGAAATTTCAGTGTGGGAAAAGATGTCAGAAGTTATCAAGTAGAACTTATCCCCAAGAATAATTCCCTCTACAATATCCTTGTTAAAAGACTTCAGGAGTTGGAAAATGTAGTGGCTCCCACAACAGCCCATTCTACTTTTGTATAGTTCTATTTATTAGACAGTATTCCTTTACATTAAGCTAAGGGCAAGTGAAGAGTTAAAATATATATCTTATGAGTTTTGTTGGGGTTTTTTTTGTTTGTTTTTCCCACAGGGTAGGAGTTGAAGTAAAGCAGATTTGGGCTAAATCTAAGAAAAAACTTCCTAATAATTATTACTATCCAAAGTTGGAATGGGCCACCTTGATAGTTGGTATTTCCCCACTTATGAGAGAGAGAGATAGAGGTTGAGGTATCGTTAATTGTTGCCAGGGTTGTCAAGGTATTGAAATGAGAAGATATTTGTAAAGGGCTTTGCAATGCTAGCTATTATTACTAATATGCTTCTCCTTGGTCAACTTCCATCTGTGATACAGCATTTTAATCCAGAGGGTCACATTCTTGGAAGGACACTGGCAAAAGGAAACATATCCAGAAGAAAGTAACTAGAATGATGAGGGGACTAACTGTAAGTCATTCCAGACTTGACCAGTTAAAGCCACTGAGAATAGTTAATCTAGGGATGAGAAGGATTATAAGCATAATAGCAGAGCCAAGAAGCCTGTCATAGGAAAGAGGAATTGGATTTGCTTTACTTAGTCCCAGAGAGCAAAACTTAGAGCAGTGGACAGAAGTCAAAAAGGATAGTCTATTTTGATGTAAGATTTAAAAAAAAAAAAAAACACCTTATTAACAGAACCATCCAGAAGTACCATTAATTGCCTCATGATGAAAAGATTTCCCTATCATAAGTCTCCAAGCAAAAGTTAGATGGCGACTCATTAAGCATATTATAGAGGGATTCCTATTCCAATGTGGGTTGAACTGGATGTTATCATAGGTTCCTTCTAACTGGGAGAATTGTGTATGTTTCTATAAATTTAGTCAACAGAGTATGGCAAGAGAGCAAGATTAGGCTGTCCTTATAGTTTGCATCGAGCTTATATGGTCTTTATTACACTTTTGCTCTTGGATTTCTTTTAATTATCTCACTGATTTTCTAAACTACAAGTTTTTAGTATTGTCTAGGAATCTCATTTTTGCTCTTGAATTAATTTCTCTATATGACTTTTTTAATCACTCTTTTTTCTCCATAATATTTATTCAAGAGGAGCAAGCAAATAGAGGTCTAGTCTTGGAGGCAAGCTAGTCTTCAAGTTCTGCCTTGGATTCATGTAATTGCCTTATCATAGACACATCATTTCAACTTTAGTGTCCAAGGCAACTTTCTAAGACTTTAAGTTAGGCACATGTTGATTTGTCATAGTAATATTTCTATATAAAAGTGAATAATTCACAGGTCCATATTAAACCGAAATGTATTTCTTCTATTGGGGCCTCTCTTCAGTTGATATTGTTTGTTCTACTAATTTTTCCCTATCTCTTTGCTGGTTTTTCTATGAGGTTTTGTTCATGCTGAATTCTTTACTATTTATTCTTAGTTGATTGGTACTTTTATGTTATTGGTGCATCTCTTGCTATTTGTGGGTTAATGGTGTGGGAATTGGGCACAGGCACAGCCTCCTTCTCAGTCATCTTGCCAGAAGTTCCTCCACCCTAAAATCCCCTAACATTTTCCTTGAAATTACATTGAGATTTGACAGATAAAAATTCATTAGTGGACACTAGAATAATGCTACCAGATGAAACTCTTTAAAAGTTTGATGCTTTAGTTAAGAGCTTCTCATTCCCTAAAGTTCAAAACACAATTCATTCAGTAGCCCTCAGTAGGTATACATGGTCAAGTCATCATACTTAGTCTTCTTTTTTTTTAAACCCTTACCTTCCATCTTACAATCAATACTGTTTATTGGTTCCAAGGCAGAAAAGTGGTAAAGGCTAGGCAAAGAGGGTTAGGTGACTTGAAGAGGGTCACACAGCTAAGAAGTGTCTGAGACTATATTTGAACCCAGGATCTCCCATCTCTAAGCCTGACTCTCAATCCACTGAGCCTCCTAACTGCTCCCCTCTTCATTCCTTTCTGGAGAGACATTTGACCCTCTAGTATACACTTTCCACCCAAAAATTACTCCATGTAGAGGAATGGCTGAACAAATTGTGGCACATGACTGTGATGGAATATTACTGTGCCATAAGAAATGATGAGCAGGCTAATTTTTTTAAAACTTGGAAGGAACTACACAGGACAATAAACAGTGAAATGACTAAAACCAAGAGAACATCATTCACAGCTACAGAATTAATACTTGAAGAATAAATTATGAAGGCTACATCCAGAGAATAAACTGAAAGGTAGAAACATGAAAGACAATTTGTATAAACATATGGCTCTCCTAAACAATGCCTTCTGTGATGCAGAGAAGAGGATAAATTTTATTAATAGATCATTTTTTTAAACAAGAATGACTGTATGTGATCAAAGTTACTCTGCCAATTTTCATGGGGAAAACGTCAAAGCATCAAAGACTTCAATAGAATTTATTTTTCTTCACTGGCTTCTGCTTGATGTCAAAAAAAAAAAAAGATGGAAATTATGGTTTAGAAACCAGAAGCATTAATTAAGTACCTACTAAGTACAGAACCCACTTAGAAAAATATAAAATTTTAGGTAAGATGTAGTTCCTGTCTTCATGGAGCTTAATATCAAGTAATCTATGCTTCAAATAGAATAAAATGAGATGCATTACTCCTCAGATTATTTTGTCTTTGCCAAGATATGGAAAAGCTAAAATTTTAAATTACTGAGTAGGCCCTTCTACCAAATAAGCAATCATATTATTATGATGCAAGTCCAATCAGAAGGCAACTGAGGTCAGGGAGAATAAACCTGAAAGGAGGCACTAGGAATGAAAGTCAAGGCAGAAAAAACTATCCTGATATTGTTATGCACCTTAGAGATTACTAATTATAACATATGTGCCACTAAAGTCCAGGAGCATAAAATATAGGAGATATTTCACCCCCAATATGTATTTTTTCATGTAGTCTTCAGCAAGTCACAAAATCTGTAACTCAACAGTATCCTTATCCATCAAGGAACTGGATTACATGATCTTTGAAGTCCCTTCCATCCCTAAATCAATGATTCTCTGATGCTATCTAAGATCCTTGATAAATCAACAGGTCATTAAAGCAGCTCCCCCAAAACAATATATATTAAAAACCCAAACACCCTAAGTCTAAAGCAATATAAGTAAATAAAGGGAATGAACTAAAAACACCTTACTCTTATATACAAGAGCAAAATTAAACATGATCATAGAGATTTAGAGCTGAAAATGAGCTCAGAAGTTGTCTCCTCCACCCTTTTATTTTATAAATGGTGAAACAAAGGTTCAAGGGAGGAGAAATTACTTTTCCCAAGCCTCAGGAAAATAGATTAAAGAAATAGGATTTGATTCCACATCCTTTGACTTCAGATCTACTCAGGTCAAGTCAACAAGAATATATTAAACAACTCTACATGAGAAGCATGGCTCTAAGCACTGGACCCTTAGCTGTAAAAGGTGAAAATTATGCAACATAGATTTATGCTCAACTAAGGTAAAGCTTGTTAAAACAGCTGTCCAAAAGCTGGAATGGGGTGCTTCTTTTTTTTTTTTTTTATAAAGCCCTTACCTTCATCTTAGTATCAATATTGTGTATTGGTTCTAAGGCAGAAGAGTGGTAAGGGCTGAGAACTGGAGGTTAAGTGACTTGCCCAGGGTCTCACAGCTAGGAAGTATCTGAGGCCACATTTGAACCCAGGACCTACCATCTCTGGGCCTGGGTCTCAATCCACTGAGCCACCCAGCTGCCCCTGCAATGGGGTGTTTCTAAATGTCTCAGATTCTCCACTATTAGAAGTATTCAAACAGAAGTAGAACAGAGAATCTCTGTTCAAGTACAAGTTGGACTGACATCTCCCTGGGGTCCTTTAAATCCAAACATATTTTGATAATTAAATAAGACAATTTTATCATTGTGTTTTAAACTCGAAGAAGAGACAGCCTTTCTCCATCATTTTATATGAGAAAAGCTAATTGCAAACTGAAATGTTGAAGAGGGGGTTAATTGTATTAGATGCATGTTTTAATTAGTTCATTGCTAGCCACAAAACATTTCCCAGACTCCAATTACCACAGTACTTTTAGCAAAAAGATCAGAGCTGGACTTGCCTGACTTATTAATCTTTTGAGTGAAGAGCTGCACAAATGATTTCTCTTCCCCAATTAGACGCTACTGACTCATGTGACTCTGGGATTTTCCCAAACTCCTCATCCCCCAAGCACTTAGACTCTTACCAGAAATAAGTATCCAATACAAAGTACCTTTAACTCTTCTGCTCAGTGGTCACTGAATGAGGGAATGGATTATGTTCAATACCTTTCAGCAGCTGTCAGAGCCATAAGAAGGATGAAACAAACTGCGCCAAGTTTAGAGAGAATTCATGACGCTTGGAGTCTTTCATCAGTTTAATAATAATAGAGCTTACCAACTTATTCATGAGAATAATTAGTTAAAATAAGAAGGTATCAGATGGTGAGTTAAGTGAGCTATTCTCCCACCCTTCTTTTCCAACCTCTGGTCAGTTCCACTGCGCCCCTTACGGCTAGCCATGGTCTCACCCCAGTGTCTTGGAGTCATTATCCAATGTCCCTCCTTGCCATCAGAATGAGGGAGGACTTCTTTGAGGCTCACCTCAGACTCAGTTGTTTTTTGGACAAAAGCATCAAAATGTGAAGCCTATTTTTGCCAGAAAACAATGATTAAGTTCAAGGGATGAAAATGGTCTTGATGATTTTATGTTTATGGTGAACCCCACCTTTAATGCACTCCAATTTCGCATTGCCCTAGCCTCTTTCAACCCAGACACCTAAAGCCATCTTCCAAGAGTGCCTCAATAATTCACAGACCATCTTGATGAGTTAAGTGACCCCTTAATGTAGTCTGAAAGATCTGGGTTCAAAGAAAAGTGCTATTATCTTCTTTGCCTCAATTTCCTCATTTGAAAAATGAGGTTATTAATAACAACACTAATACCTACCTCAGAAGGTTTTTCTGCAGCCCATATGAGATAATATATTACAAAACAAAATGCCTTTTTTTAATTTTGAGACTATATAAAAAATCAGCTATTATTCTTTAATTGTACTGCGAGATGACCAAATCCATCAATTCCCTGGAGTTGCCACTGGGAGCTTTATTCCAAGGACATCGTGTTTTTATCTGCTGTAATCTTAGGGCCCAAGATTTTTCCTTTTTATGAGCAAGTATATAGATGCAATGAGAGCTGGCATTTCAGGACATTTCAGGAAACAGAGGCTCAGACAGGTTAAGTTCTTGCCCAGGAACATCCAACTAGTAAATGTCAGAGGTGGACTTTGAATGAAAAACTGCCTGACTTTAGGTCTAGTACTCTACCCACTACATCACAGGATCTTTCTGAGAAAGCATCCACCTTACTCTCTTCCATCTGTATTAGAATAGCAATAGTATTCTAGACAGTAAGACTCAATACAGGTTCCATATACATAGATGGGAAGAGGGAGAAGATGGGAGATGAGAGAAAGAAACCAAATTTCCTTTTGGCAAGTAGGTAAGGATGGATGAAACTGGGGGATGATCCATTATGGACTGTCTGGGCCCAAGCTGGAGAGAAGACAGAGCCAAAGAAACCATGGCATGGACCAAGAGGTAAATGTCCTGGAGCCATAGATGGGGGTAGGGAGGAGGGATGCCTCTGGCCCACTAGCCATGGTACAAATTTACTTTATCGTGATTTTCTAAACCATAATCATAAATACTCCCCATAATTTTGGATAGGGTAAGTGAGAAAATGGAGTATTACTGAGCAGCATGAGTTGTTTTCTCAGTGCTTACTGTAGGGAGGAAACCATCCACCCCTGACATGTTCTCAGCTTGCACTAGTTACTAAACCATAAGTGAAACAGTTTGCAAATATACAGTGTTCCATGAACACATCATGCTAATGCTGGTTATACTAAAAGCATCCAGAATCCCAAATGATTAGCAGAAGGCCCCAGCCTGTGAACTAATTTAAAGGATAGACAAACATGTCACTTTTAAAAAGAGGAATGCAGTACTTTAAGAACTTACTTCATTATTCAAAAAAGACCTCCTGTTTCAGATTGGAGTAATGCCATGTCATTAAAAGAAATCACAAATGTAGGAGGAGACAAGTGGAGGTTAGGTGAAATAGGATTGAAGATAAGCTTCTAAGAAACTACAGGATTATAAACTCCTAAAGGTCAGGGATTTCTTGGAATTTCGTCATTGTGCCCCTAGGCCCTCTAGCATCCTGGAGGCAGTGTGGTCAAGTAGAAAGAGCACCTGCCAAAGAAAAAGCACCAGCCTTAAGTCTGAAAGGTTAGGCTCACATCTTGACTGGACCACTTAATTAATTTTGTTACCTTAGGGAAGTTGCTCCAAACCCAAGAACTTCAAAAATGTTTGTTCCTGAATTGAAACAATTTTTTGAAACTTGGGTTTGATCTAAACTGGAAGGACACTTTAGCCTAGAAGTCTTTTCTGACCACCCCTCACCCATGACCCGCCACAAGCATCCCTTCTTGGAATAAAGTTTGCTGCTTATTTTTTTTCTATTCACAATTTAAAATAATGAAAAACTTTAAAGGTTAGTAAAAATAAAGATAGAGAATTGTTGGGCTTTTTCCCCCTATCTGACTTTACTGACCCATTAAAGTCTATCCATAGCTTGAGTAGCCATTAAAAATTTCTGCTCTACCATTTGGAATTATGCTCAAGAGTCTAAAATTGCAAATTCTTTGATCTCTTAATACCATTACTAGGTCTATATCTCAAAAAGATTCTCTTAAAAGGGAAAAGGATCTATTAGTTCAAAAATATTTATTGCAGCTCTTTTTATAGCAGTAAAGAATTGGAAATTGAGGAGATGTCCATCAATTGAGGAATAGCTGAATAAGTTATGGCACATGATTGTTATGGAATACTGTTGTGCTATAAAAAATGACAAGCAGGATGATTTCAGAAAAATATGAGAAGACTTACACTAATTGATGCAAAATAAAATGAGCAGAACCAGAACATTGTATATAGTGACAGGAATATTTTTTGATGTATAACTGTGAATGATCTAGTAATTCTCAGCAATACAATGATTCAACACAATCTCAGAGACTTATGCTGAAAAATACAATCTGCCCTCCAAAAGAAAAGAACTGATGGAATCTGAATGCAGGATGAAACATGCTATATTTCACTTTCTGCTTATTTTTCATTTGAAATCTCTTCCACAAAATGACTAATTTAGAAAAATATTTTTCATGATTACATGTGTAAAATCTTTATCAGATTGCTTACCATCTCAAGTAAGAAGGAGTGAGGGGAAGAAGGGAGGGAAGCTAGGGAGATAGGAGAGAATTTGAAACTCAAAACTTTAAAAAGCGAGTGCTAATGGGGATGGTTAGGCTGAGTAGATTGAAAGCCAGGCCCAGAGATGGGAGGTCCTGGGTTCCAATCTGGTTTCAGACATATCCTACTTGTATGACCCCAGCCAAGTCACTTAGCCTCCATTGCCTAGCCCTTACCACTTTTCTATTTTGGAACTAACACACAGTATGGATTCCTTGATGGAAGGTAAGGTTTTTTTTTAATGAATGTTAAAAAATTGTTTTTGCATGTAATTGCAGAAAAAATAAAATATTTTTTAAACTCCACCCCAAAAGGTATACAGCTAAACCTTTCAGGAAAAAGAGTTGGTTGCATGTGATAGGACATTTTTCTACTTAATCTGAACCTGTGATAGAGTTTTTCTTCATGCTGGACTGATCCTGTACAGGTTAATCACTGCCGATGTATTGGAAAGCTAATCAGAGAAAGTGCTTGTAAACTTGTATAGATCCACAGAACTTTAGGTATCTTTCAGAGAAAATCAACATCTTTTAAAATGAAACATTCTCTTTGATTAACTTATTAATTTAATAAGTTCCATTCCTTATGGCCATTTCTTTGTTGCTTATTTAAACCTAGATTAGAAATTATGGCATACTTCCAGGAATTAATCCTTAGTCTTCAATGACTTCTGTTATCTTTATTTATGACATAAATAGCCCCTACCTCTACCATCTGGGTAATACTAACCACATTGCCTAACAATGTTTTCCTCTTGCCCTTAATGATATTCCAAGCCAGTTTTACAAAGAAAAGAATCCTCAGCCCTAATCAAAGTAACTAGATTCTTCCATGTGTCACATGTGGATGAGACCAATCCTAAACCAATCCACAGGACCCTTAGAAACCATCCATCTATTCCTGACAAAACCTCTTACTTACTGTAGCATCCATGATCTTAAGTGGGGTCAGCCTCACAGAATTCCATAGTGCCCAGGGGCAGTACAGTCATGAATGCTACAATTCTTATACTGTTCCAACAAAGCTCAGTCCACCTCCATTTAATAGAAACCAAGTATACCCCTAAGGATGCCAATCCTCTTCACTAGAGCACACCTCTTGGTTCCATTCCCCATCTCAATTCCATTTCTAGTGGTTGAAGAAAGAATTGGTAAGGATGGAGCCAAGATGGAGGAGTAACTAGGGCAGTAGCTTGCTATTTCACCACAAAAATCCTCTCCAACCCAGAGTAAAATATCACCACAAAATGAAGACAGGAGTGAAAGAACCAACGGAGACAGAGGGAAACAACCTTCAAAAAAAGAAAAACCTAAAAGGTAGGCAGAGATCATCTAGAGAATTGAGGTAAGAGGGGAGCGGAGCTAGCAGGAGGTATAGCAGTGACTGAAGAGCAATCCAAGAGTAAACTGCACCTCCAACTGTCTCATACATCTGCTTTCATAGGTCCTGAACTTAAGTCCAAGCTAAGTCAGATCCTGAGATCCTGCTGGGCAAATAGAGGTCCAAGCCAAGTAAAACCCCTTGAAATTGCAAACTTGTGGAGATGTCCAGAGTCCCAGCCCAAGGCAATCTGGGCTGAAAGGGCTGATCCACATAGGCTCAGAGTGAAGCCAGGAATCCCAGTCTGAGCTTGGGGTAAGGACATAATCCACAGTTTGGGGTAAGGACACAGTTCTCAGGGGAAGCCTCCCTGGGATCTTTTTGCCCAAAACTAAGGATGGAGCTCTAGGAAAGGGTAATCAAGGGTGTGTCTGATTGGATCGAGAGCACCTTGAGATCAAAATTGTGAGCCTAAACCTGGGGCTAGAATCTGATCAGCACCTGACATGATCAAGTTCAGACTTAGATCAAAAGCTTACACCCAAGCCTGAGGAAAGTCTTTAAGCTATCAGCATCTCAAGGGTCAATTGAATTAACAGGGGGAGGGGGCTCTCAGAGCTCTCAGCCCTCAGACCATGTGGTAAACGAGTAATAAGCCAGAAAATAAGCCAAAAATAACATCAAGGAAGGACTGAAATTTAAAAGGGTGCCCCAACTCCCCAGAAAACAGAACTTATCTATAATTAGATAGGAAAAATGAGCAATCATAAAAGCATCTAACTCTAAAGACTATTTATGGAGACAAAGAGCAAGGTATAGACATAGAAAAGGACAGGGAAAGCAAAGGAAACACACCCAAAATCCAAAAGAAAAATATGGATTGGACACAGATACTGGAAGACCTCAAAAAAGACTTCAAAAACCAATTATTAGAGGTAGAGGGAAAGTGGGGAAAAGAAATGAAAGTGATGCAAGAAGAAGTGGGCCAATTGAAAAAGGAGAACAAAAAACTGACAGAGGAAAACCAGGCCTTAAAAATCAGAATTTACTATGTAGAAACTAATGATTTCATGAGAAATCAAGAAACAATAAAGCAGAATCAAAGGAATTGGGGAAAAAACAGAAAAACATCAAATATCTTATTTTTTTTAAAACCCTTATACTTCGATGTATTGTCTCATAGGTGGAAGATTGGTAAGGGTGGGCAATGGGGGTCAAGTGACTTGCCCAGGGTCACACAGCTGGGAAGTGGCTAAGGCCGGGTTTGAACCTAGGACCTCCTGTCTCTAGGCCTGACTCTCACTCCACTGAGCTACCCAGCTGCCCCTCAAATATCTTATTGGAAAAAAATAATGGACCTAGAAAACAGGTCTAGGAGGGACAATCTGAGAATTATTGGATTACCTGAAAGCCATGATGAAGAAAAAACCTTGGATATCATGTTACAAGAAATTATAAAGAAAACTGCCCAGAGATCCTTGAACAAGAAAATAAAATTGAAATTGAAGGCATTCACAGATCGCTTCCAGAAAGAAATCCTCAATTGACAACTTCCAGGAATGTAATAGCCAAATTCAAGAGCCACCAAGCCAAGGAAAAAATACTTCAAACAGCCAGAAAGAAATCATTCAAATACATAGAGCTATAATCAGAATCACTCAGGACATAGCGACTTCTACATTAAAGGACCAGAAGGTATGGAATATGATATTCAGAAAGGTGAAAGATTTGGGTTTATGACCCAGAGTCAACTATCCAGCAAAACTGAATATACTTTTTCAGGGGTGAAAATAGTCATTCGATAAGATAGATTTCCAAGCATTCCTGAGGAACAAGCCAGATCTAAATAAAAAATTTGAAGGCCAAATACAAGATACAAGAGAAACCCAGAAAGGTAAATAAGAAAGAGAAAATTTAAGGGACTCATTAAGGTAAAAATGTTTATATGTCTATATGGAAAGAAGATTTCTATAATTCTCAAAATTTACCCTTAGTAATAGAGAAGATAGAAGGAATTTACTCCGAAAGAGGGTGGAAAAGTAAGCTGATTATGATAATATGATGTATATAATGACATATGATAACATGATGTATATAGGAAAATATGATGATATGGAGCAATATGTATGTATGATATGATACGCATACATATGAATAATATGTAAAAAAAATCAATCAAGGGCTAAAAGAGAGGACTGCATTGAGAGGAAAGGGAAGGGAGAGATAGAATGGGGTAAATTATATAACATAAAGGGATAAGAAAAATCAATACAGAGTGGGGAGGATAAGGATGGTAATGGGCAATGCTTAAACTTTACTCTCTTTTTAACTAGCTCAGAGAGGGAAAAATGAGTATACTCAGTGGGGCATAGACAAGGAAGGTAGGGGGTAAGAAAAGGGAGGGGAAAGTGGGGGGATGACAAAAATCAAAATACTGGTGAGAAGAAATAGAGTGAAAGGGAATAGAGAAGGATATAAAGGGAATAATAAGATGGAGGGCAATACACAGTTAGTAATTATAACACTTAATGTGAATGGGATGAACTCATCCATTAAATGGAAGTGGATAGCAGATTGGATTAAAAAGCAGAATCCTACTATATGTTGTTTACAAGAAACACATTTGAGGCAAGGTGACACAACAGATTCAAAGTAAAAGGCTGGAGCAAAATATATTATGCATCATCTAAAATTTAAAAAGTAGGAGTAGCAATCATGATACCAGACAAAGCCAAAGTAGAAATTGATCTGATTAAAAGAGATAAGGAAGGAAATTACATTTTGTTAAAAGTTACTATAAACAATGAAGTAATGTCATTACTAAACATCTTTGCACCAAATGGTATAGCATCTAGATTTCTAAAGAAAAAATTGAAGGAGCTCAAGAAGGAAATAGATAGTAAGACCATACTAGTGGGAGATCTTAACTTTCCCCTCTTAGAACCAGATAAATCAAACCAAAAAATAAATAAGGAAGAAGCAAGGGATGTAAATGAAATGCTAGAAAAATTAGAGTTAATAAATATCTGGAGAAAACTGAACAAGTACCAAAAGGAATATACCTTCTTCTCAGCAGAACATAGTACATATACAAAGATTGACATGGGCATAGAAATATTGCAAACAATGCAGAAAAGCAGAAATAATAAATGCCACTTTTTTGGATCATAATGTGGTAAAAAATTAGAATTAACAAGGGTCCATGGAAAGGCAAATTTGAAGTTAATTGGAAATTAAATAATCTAATTCTTCAAAACAGGTGGGTCAAAGAAGAAATCATAGAACCAATTACAGACTTCATTAAAGAGAATGACAATGAGAAGACATCACATCAAAACCTATGGGATACAGCCAAAGCAGTACTCACTGGAAAATTTATATATCTGAGTGCCTATACCAACAAAATGGAGAGGGTAAAGATCAATGAATTGGGCTTGCAACTTAAAAAGTTAGAAAAAGAACAAATTAAAAATCCCCAGATAAAAACTAAATTGGAAATCCTAAAAATCAAAGGAGAAATTAATCAAATTGAAAGTAAAAGAACTATTGAATTAATAAATAAGACTAGAAGCTGGTACTTTGAAAAAACAAAATAAATAAAGTACTAGTCAAACTACTAAGAAATAAAGAAGAAAATTAATTAACAGTATCAAAGATGAAAGGGGCAATCTCACCTCTAATAAAGAGGAAATTAAGGCAATTAAGAACTACTTTCCTCAATTATATGGCAATAAATATGACAATCTAGGGGAAACGTGTGAATATTTACAAAAATATAAATTGCCCAGATTAACAAAAAAGGAAATAGACTTTTTAAACAATCCCATCTCAGAAAAAAGAAATTGAACAAGCCATCAAGGAACTTCCTAAGAAAAAATCCGTAGGGCCAGATGGATACACAAGTGAATTCTATCAAACATTTATAAAGAACAACTAGTCCCAATACTATGCAAATTATTGACAAAATAAGCAAAGAAGGAGTTTTACCAAATTCCTTATATGACACAAATATTGTACTGATTATAAAGCCAGGCAGACCAAAAATGAGAAAGAAAACTACAGACCAATCTCCTTAATGAACATAAATATAAAAATCTTAAATAGAATACTAGCAAAAAGATTCCAGCAAGTGATCACAAGGATTATTCACTATGATCAGATGGGATTTATACTAGGAATGCAAGGATGGTTTAATATTAGGAAATCCATCCACATAATTGACCATATCAATAATCAAACCAACAGAAATCACATGATTATCTCAGTAGACATAGAAAAAGTCTTTGACAAAATACAACAACCATTCCTATTGAAAACAGTAGAAAGTATAGGAATAGAAGGGTCATTCCTAAAAATAATAAACAGTATATATTTAAAACCATCAGCAAGTAGCATCTGCAATGGGAACAAGTTAAAAGCCTTCCCAGTAAGATCAGGAGTAAAGCAAGGATGCCCATTATCACCTCCTCTATTCAATATTGTGTTCGAAATGCTAGCAGTAGCAATTAGAGGGAAACAAATTGAAGGGATTAAAGTAGGCAATGAGGAGTCAAAGCTATCACTCTTTGCAGATGGTATGATGGTATACTTAAAGAACCCCAGAAAATCAACTAAAAGGCTTAGTGGAAATAGTTAACTTTAGTAAAGTTGCAGGGTACAAAATAAACCCACATAAATCATCAGCATTTCTATATATTTCCAACAAAACTCAGCATCAGGAGTTAGAAAGAGAAACTCCATTTAAAATCACTCTAGACCATATAAAATATTTAGGAATCTATCTGCCAAAACAAACACAGGAATTATATGAATACAATTAAAATTAAATCTAAACAATTGGAAAAACATTAACTGCTTCTGGGTAGCATGAGCTAATATAATAAAAATGACAATCCTACCCAAATTAATCTATTTATTCAATGCCATACCTATCAAACTATCAAAAAACTTTTTTATAAAATTAGAAAAAATATAACAAAGTTAATCTGGAAAAACAAAAGATCAAGAATATCAAAGGAAATAATGAAAAAAAAAAAACAACAACTAAAGGATGGGGGCCTAACAGTACCAAATCTTAAACTGTACTACTATAAAGCAGTGGTTAGCAAAAAAATATGGTACTGGCTAAGAGTCAGAAGGGTGGATCAATGGAATAGACTAGGGGTAAATGACCTCAGTAAGCTAGTGTTCAATAAACACAAAGGCCCCGGATTTTGGGACAAGGACTCACTATTTGACAAAAACTTCTGGGAAAATTGGAAAACAGTATGGGGAAAATTAGGTTTAGATCAACATCTTACACACTATACCAAGATAAACTCAAAATGAGTAAATGACTTAAATATAAAAAGTGGGCCAATATGACAGCAAAGGAAAGTGATAAATGTTGGAGGGGATGTGGCAAAATTGGGACACTTAACACACGGCTGGCGGAGTTGTGAATTGGTCCAAGCATTCTGGAGGGCACTTTGGAACTATGCCCAAAGGGTTTTAAATGAATATCTGCCCTGTGATCCATCCATACCACTTTTGGGTTTGTACCCCAAAGAGATAAGAAGGAAAAAGACGTACAAAAATATTCATAGCCGTACTCTTTGTGGTGGCAAAAAAAATTGGAAAATGAGGGGGTGTCCATATACTGGGGAATAGCTAAAAAAAATGTGGTATATTTTGGTGATGGAATATTATTGGGTCAAAGGGAATAATGAACTCGAGGAATTCTATGTGAACTGGAACGACCTGCAGGAATTGATGCAGAGCGAAAGGAGCAGAACCAGGAGAACCTTGTACACAGAGATTGATACATTATGGCACAATCAAATGTAATCGACTTTTCTACCCATAGCAAAGCAATGACCCAGGACAATCCAGAGAAACTTATGAGAGAGAACACTATCCACATCCAGAGAAAGAACTGTGGAACCAGAAACTTAGAAAAGTATATGATCAACCACATTGTGCGATAGGGATATGATTAGGGTTTTGATGTTAAAGGATCACTCTACTGCAAATATGAATAACATGGAAATAGGTTTTGAATAATGATACATATATAACCCAGTGCAACTGCTTGTTTGCTTTGAGAGTGGGGTGGGGAGGAAGGGAATCATGAATCATATAACCATGGAAAAATAAAAATAACCATGGAAAAAATAAAAATAAAAAAAAGAAGTGTGGCTACAAAGAACAGAAGAAATAAATGATGATGATGGGGGGGGGAGAAAGAATTGGCATGGTTTTTGCTTCTCACTGCCACTTTCAGATAACTCCTCTAACTGTTCCTTAATAACATTTCTCCCTTTTAAGTCTATCAGTTTATTTATACCAATCTTTCCCTATTGTAGATTCCATCATGGCCTCTTTTCTTGAGTCTCATCATTCTTGATCTCTTTTCAGCATTTGACATTCTCAACTCATAAGCCACTCCAAGATTATAAATTTGAATTTTTCACCTCTGACCATCTTTCAACCTTTCTCAAACTCTTTTTTTTTGTCTCACTTTATCCCTCATTGTGCCTAAAATAAACTTGCTATACCTCCCACCCTGCCCTTAAAAACCAGTTTAAATGATATCTCTTCCATAAAGCCAATATTGGCCCTGAGACATTACCTAGAACTTTGTTTGCACCTCTCTAGTGCATATGTAACAATGTAAAGAGAAAAGGGATTTGCTTCTCTCTTACACTCTCTTACACAGCAGGTTGATAGAGTCACAGCAAGAGGTAGATAGCAGAAAAAAGGATGATGTTAATATACCAAGGAAGTTCAAAGATTATCTATTTCTGCCAACCTTTTTGAAAAATGATTGAATTAGAAGTGGAGATGGCCATTAGTTAGGAAGAAATTTGTCACACCTTTGGTAACCCTTCAAAGAGAAGCCCATCAGTTCTGGAAAATAGTTGTGCTGTTCAAGAGCTTCAGGCATTCCTGGAAGAAAGCAGCTTTGCCCAGTGTGATCTTTATACCACTACCATTAAAGGTTGGGAGATATTCAGGTAGGAGATATTCAGAGGTGTACTAGTAAATGTTTAACAATCAGTTCTCTGGGTGGAATCATACACATGACACACTTTCTGGTTTAATCTGTATTACTCTTTCCTCCATCATTTTCTTAAGTCTGGACAATCAATAAAAGCATAAATCAAGCCCTGAATGGTAGCATTTGCTGATTTCCTATGTTTAACTACTCAGAGTGAAAATTTAGCAATTGACTCTTGCAAACCAATATGTACTAGTTGCCTCTATCATATCCCTGACCTGCATTTAGACAGGAAGATTTGGAGTCAGAAAACAAAGCTCCATATTCTTTAGACAGATTTGGATATGCAGAAAGGCAACATTCCAGGCAGGAAGTAGTTTCCAGGATCACGCCTCCCAACAGCAGAGAAGAGCCTAGGTCCCATTCAAGAAAGAATTAGTCCTGGAAGTCGGGAGCTAACCTGTAGAAAGAAGCAAGATAAGAGAGCCCATTTGAGTAACCCATCCAGCAGAGACACTGTTCCTAGGGGAGGGAAGAGAAGTAGTGGGAAAGGGAGCATCATGAGAACTCTACAAAGAGAAAGAACACTCGAGTCCCTACAGTGACAGAGGCATGAATTGTTTGGGCCACATGCTGTGTGCCTCAGAACCAGTTTCCTCCTAGTTTACACCTGCTCTTCCCAAAGCAGTTTGTTTATTTGTGGGTCAACATATCCCAGATGGTCATGAAGGGAAGATATTCCATAGCTCAGTGAAGTCAAACTCAAATAGAAAGGAGGGGTGCTAAATCATACATAAGTGTGCCTGAAGGGTAAATATTGACTTAGATTAATATATATTAACATTATTGATTCTATTTTTACTTAAAATATTGTGAAATATTTGCCAATTACATTTTAATCTGGTTCTCACTATCCATATGCAGAAAGCATTTCACACTTCTACTTTTCTGCTTTCTCTGAGCAAATTCTGTCTTCTGAATGACTGAAAAGTAAACTTCCCAATATGATCTCATTAGCTGCAGTTTTAGGAGTGAGGATACACAAAGTACCCTTAGAAGTTGTAAGGTAAGTTATGTGCTTAAGGACCCAAACTGTAAGTCTGCATCTAAGATTGGAGGCTCCCAGTGGAGGGTACTATAACAAAAAACTATAAATATCTAGATAAGAATCTGATGTCCCTTCCAGGTCTAGATCTATGACCCTACAAAACTTCAAGCTGCACAAGACATAGATAACATCTTATCCAAACCTTGTTTTCTCCAACCCCAAGAGCCTAGCATAATGCTTTGTAAACAGTAGAAGCTTATAAATATTTGTGGAATTAAATCAACCCAAAGATATTTACGATTTAAAATTCACAATACCTAAGTTTCAGATGAACATATACTCATTCAAGAACCATATTGTTTGTTGCAAGAATAGCCCAGAACCTAGAGCTGGAAGAAATCTTGTTATTGTTCAGGCAATTAGTCATGTCCAACACTTCACGACCCCAAGGACCAGAGAACAAAAGGCTCTTCTATTTCCTCCACTATCTCTCAAAGTCTGTCTGAATTCATGTTCATTATTTCCATGTTATTTATCCATCTCTGCCATCCACTTTTCCTTTTGCCTTCAATATTTCCCAACATCAAGATCTTTTCCAATGAGCGATGTCTTCTCAGTCTATGGCCAAAGTATTTAAGCTTCTGCTTTAGTATTTGACCTTCCAATAAGTGATCTAAATTCATTTTTAAATTAATTAAATTAATAATTAAAGTTAATCTTCTTGCTGTCCAATAGGACAGCTGTCCTGTTGAAGAGACTTTAGAAATCATCTAATCCAATGCTCTTATTTTATAGATGAGGAAACTGAGGCCCAATGAAAGGAAATGACTTGTTTGAGATCATACAGATAGTAAATTACAGAAATGGGATTTGAATTCAAATCCCCTACCTTCAGATCCCACTTCACCACCTCTTCTTTCAATAGAATACTCAAAAGAAACCAAAATATCAAGATCTTGTAGTGGTGCATCTCATGCTCTACATACTGGGCTAGGCCAGAGCATAGTTCATTTTTGTGCTTCAAAGTAAAACTTTGTCTAAATAATGAGAATCTCTCTTATTTTTTTAAACAGTCCTCTCTATTCATTTTAAATGCATTTTAAACTCTCCTCTCTATTCATGAAACACATAACACCTATATAATAATTGCCATAGGAGTCTTTGAGATCCAAATAAATTGAGTTTTGTGCCCAATACTTTTTTTTAGCATCAAAGTAGAAGGAAGAAAGAGAAATAGACTTGGAGGTAAAAAGAGGCGGGGGGGTGGGTATTGTCATCAATACACACAAATCATTTTACCTTCAGTTTTCTATAAAAATAAGAACAAGAAATAAACTTGCACTGTGTACCACAGAGAACTGTTGAAAGGAAAACAGACTCCAAAGTGCCAATAGAAAAGAGACATTATTGTTATTGTTTTGTTGTTGTCATCTTTGATGGCATAATGATCTTAATGAGGAGAAATAATCAGGTTTTTCTGGCCCTGAAATAGTTTTGATCTTAAACACAGGGCACACAGACCTGGAGGACACATATCAGACATCATCCTCAATCTCACTAATATTCTATCACCTCTTATTTGTTGGCTACTTCTCTGCTGCCTACAAGCATATTCATGCTTTCAAAACTCTCATTTGTTTGTCCTTCCCCACCAGCTATCATCTCATATCTCTCCTCCCTTCTGTGGCTTACCTCTTTGAGAATGCAATTCATTACTGGTATTCTCACTTCTTTATCTCTTGCTCTCTTCTTAACTCTCTGAAGTCTAGTTTCTGACCTCATCATTCAGCTGGAACAGCTTTTTCCAAAGTTGCCAATGATCTCATAATTGCTCCTTTTCCTGGACTTTTCTCAATCCTTCTTCTTCTTGACCTCTCCGCAGTCTTTGACACTGTTGATCACCCTCTTCTCCTTAATATTCTCTTTTTTATACGTTTTCATGACTCTACTCAATCCTGCCTCTTCTCGCCCTGATTGCTCTTTCTTGGTCCCCTTTGCTAGATCTTCATTCAAGATACACCTGCTGTTTGAAGGTATCCCCTAAGACTCTGTCCTGGGGACACTTCTTGTTTCCCTCTGGACTGCTATCTTGCTTGGTGATCTCATCAGCTCCCATGGATTCAATTATCAAATTATCAGAATATTATTACATCCATTTATCAGATATCTAGACAGATCTCTTTATCTACTGCTAACCTCTCTGCTGACCTCCAGGCTTGCATCTCCAACTGCCTTTTGGATATCTCAAACTAAATGTCTTATAGACAACTAAAGCTAACTATAAACTCCAAATTATGGTTCTAGTTATCAAGTGAAGAGAAGGGCTTACTGGAAATTGGTTATCATATATGAATCTATATTGAATAGAATTGCATTATTTGGGAAATGGTCATAGTCCCATGTATTTCTGTGCCACAGAGGTAAAAAAAAAAAAGACTTTAAAAGTCAGCTAGCACAGCTCAAATACAAATCTCTTCTATAATATCCCTAGAAATGAGGACCATTTGGTCATCAAAACAATGAGGAACTCGATAGAAGACAAGAAATTTGAGGTTGCTTAACATGATGCCAGGCCCATGTTTTTGTTGTTGTTGTTGTCTCTGCGGGTGCCTACTACTATTTTAAATGGGTCTGTGATTTTATCGATGTGAGGGACTCCAAATGATTAACTTCTTCCACCTCCCCCTGCAATTTATTGTTTTAGAGAATTACCTAGGACACTGAGAAGTTGAGTGACTTATCCAAGGTCACATTGCCAGTATATGTCAGAGGTGGAATTTAATCCAGTTCTCCTTAACTCTAAGGACGAATTTATGTCCACTATTTCACATTTACTCCCAATCTGGCACACCAGAGGCTTTTAATAAATTGCTTGATGATTGACCACCTACAAAAAGCACTTTGGGATAGCTTCATTTGTTAGGAAGCTTCTCCTTGCATCAATCTGGAATTTATCCCTCTAACTTCTTCCCATTTGCCCTAATTCTATCCTCTGGAGTCAAGCAAAATAACTGTAATCCTTTATCCATGTGGCAGCCTTGCAAATGCTTGAACACAGCCATCATTACTCCCCCCTCCCACCCCCATCTCAGTTTTCTTTTGTTCAGACTAAGTTGCCCCAGTTCTCCAAATACTCTCCAGTTCTCTCACTGTCCAGGCCTCTCTCCTATGGAAAAGCTCCATGTCAGGTTCTCCGTCTTGTTCTAGCCATTAAATCCACCAGCATCCCTCTTACAAGTAGAGTTATTTTCTAATGAGTTCTGAAAGATGTCCAAGATAGAGCAGAAGGCAGGGGATGTTTCACTGCTGAAGTATGCCTCCCCCTGGGAATTATATCACTCTTCAATTTAATTCCTCCTGACGTTTTCCCCATTATACCGTGTGCTCCTCATTAAACCAAAACCCTCCTAGAAACTGAATGCTTCTAATTGACTCCCCTGGATGGATTTTAGAAACAGTTGTAATTTGTACAAGGAAAGTTAATAAACACTGGAATAACTTGCCCGTAGACATGTTCAATAAATGTGCATGAGAGTAAAAGGTTCCATTTGATGTCAGAAATGGTGTTTCTCATGAGACCCAGCTCAGCCATCCCTGTGACCAGTGCAAGACAAGGAGAGATTCCCTATTTTTTTTTTTTTGGCCATTGTCAATTTTGTTTGCTCAGGCTTAGTTGTTCCCGGATATCTAGGAAGCTCAGGAGGGTAACTCTCTGTTTGATTTTAATGACTCCCTGAGCTTGGGTTTCATTGAAAATAACATTCTCCCATTGAGAACCACCACCTGAGAAATTCACCTGGAATTAAACTATACATTAAAGCCCAGCTGATCCAGAAGAATTACCTTTATATGAGGTGAATGGATTTGTTCAAAAAGACCAAAGCTGGGAGCCAAGAAAGAGGCCGGAGAAGGAAAGTGACTCTTGCTAGTCAGAAAGGAAATTGTTTCACTCCAAAGCAATTGCAACCCTGCCACAGACANGGAAGGAAGGAAGGAAGGAAGGAAGGAAGGAAGGAAGGAAGGAAGGAAGGAAGGAAGGAAGGAAGGAAGGAAGGAAGGAAGGAAGGAAGGAAACTGCTAAGACTTT
Organism: Gracilinanus agilis; assembly: GCF_016433145.1. NCBI lineage: Eukaryota > Metazoa > Chordata > Mammalia > Didelphimorphia > Didelphidae > Gracilinanus > Gracilinanus agilis. The sequence goes on from NC_058130.1 coordinate 106,755,195, forward strand.
TTATTTTACCAAAACGATCTTCATATAACTAACACAGCCCATCATAAGCAACTTTGTCAAAGTTTACTTTCTTCCAGAGCTAGAGATTCATGAGCATTACCTCCATGACACAAGACATGAATTTGTGAACACTTCTAAAAGAAATGGGGCAGCAAGGTGGCACAGTGGATAAAGGGCTGGATCCAGAATCAGAAAACCTGAGTTCAAACCTCATCTAAGAAACTTACTAGTTTTGTGAGCCTGAGCAAATCACTTAGCCCTTTTTGCCTCAGTTTTCTCCTCTGTAAAATGAGCTGAAGAAGGAAATGACAAGCCACTCTAATATTTTTGCCAAGAAAACCCCAACTGAAGTCACAACCAGGTATGACTGAAATGACTGAACAACTAAAAAAAAAATAACATAAAATCCCTCACTGAATACATCTTTGAAGTCATTTGCTGGGTTCTACTGCATCAAGTCTCTTTCTCCAATACCTGTTCCTAAGATTTAAAAGCTAAATCTAAGTTACAAAACAAAACTCTACTCTAGAATAACCATTTTGAGGGATAGGGCATTTCTATCTGTGTTGTTTTGTTTTGCTTTGCTTTTCCTGGAAGTTCCCAATGGGGACAATTCCCATGAAACTATGCAAAACCATTGGAAGGTAGTGTAATGTAATTCTGGATTTGGAAGTCAAAGACCTGGATTCAAATCATAGTTCAGACATTTAGCAGTGCTGGGTGATTCACACCCCCTTCAGGTTTCATCTATAAAATCTAAGAGTTGAACTACACAGTTTCTTCTACGGCCCCACATGGCTATAAAGTTCTAAGATTCTTGTAACATGGTGCTAAGCAACACATGACAGTAATAGTAACCACTGAGGAGCTACTAGGCTCAGGGTAGCCTTCCTTCATATGCTTCTCATTACGAAGCCATAACAGCAGACCTAGCCAAAGAGCTCAGAGTCATTGACACAAAACGTGCGGAGAGGAGGAGGAAGGTTAGTCTTCCCACTTCCTTCTTACCTCAGAAGCAATGGGCTGCAGAAATGTCAGACAAAGGAGCAATTTGAAAAGAACCATCTGGGTGATAGAGAATTCAATGACAAATTTATTAAGTGTATATGATATGTGAGGCACTATACTAGGAGCTCAGGACAGATATAAAGTCAAACTGACAAAGATCCCCATCCTCCAAGAGCTTACATTCCCCTGGGGAAAAAAAAACAGAGAATAATAGTTAATAGTCTCAGAAATAAAAAAAGAACAGCTCATTTCAACTGTATTTTGTTTCTTTACACTAATTTTTCAGGTAGGGAACGGAAGGCATTATTGTCTCCATTTTACAAAAGGTGGAACCGAGGCTAGGGAAAGCAGCTTGAGGAAATGCAAAGAGCATCCTGACTCTGGAGTCAAAGGACCAACCTAGGTTCAAATCTCACCTATGGCACTAGCTGAGTGTCCCTAGGCAAGTCATTTAGCTTCTCTAAGCCTTGGTTTCTTCATCTGTTAAATAAGGGAGTTGAACTAGTTATTGATATTACCTTCTGTCCTAAATTTCTTTTTTTAAAAATATTGATTGAAGAACGACCAGTGTATGTAAGCAATTAGAATTAACTGACTTGCCCAGGGTCACCCAGTCAGGAAGTACCTGAGGTTAGATTTGAACTCAGGACCTTCTAATATAAATCTGGCTCTCTATCCGCTGAGCCACTTAACCACCCTATGCTAGACTTCTTTTACTTAGTATCATGCTCACACTATTTGGGTCCTTCATTAACATTCATCAAGGATGATAAGGATGATGATGATGATGACAATGATACCTGATATGGATGCCTTTAAGGTCCCTTCCAGTTCTAAATTTATGGTGCTATATCTTTGCACACTTCCACACTATTCTTGCCTATAAGTTAGGTGCAGAGCTGAATAAAAATTTGTGATTTGAAGAGTGGGTAAGCTTCTAAGATACTATCAATTCTAAGACTGCTTGGTTGGGGGAATATCCTAGGAAGAACAACACCAATAGAGTCATAGAAAACTCCCCTATTTCCAGCAGAGATCAGCTACTGAATTTCCATGAGCTTGAGTTCCAATTTAAAAATCCAAACTCCTAAGCCTGGCATTCAAAGCCCAAAGCATCCTATTACTCCCTTACCAGCTTTCTCTCAAAATATTCTCCCTACATAGGCTACATTCTAATTTGATTGAATTACTCTCTGTCATTCACATTGAATATTTCTCTCTCTTCAACCCTCTGTGCCTTTGCATCCAGCTTTCTGCACATTTAAAAGGTCCTCCCTTCTTTCTCTACTTTTTGAAATTCTGCCTGCTTCAAAATTTACTGATATGCTTCCTTCTTTAGGAAGTCTTCCCTCATTTATTTAGTCATAAGTGATCTTTTTTTCTCCTTAGATACCTCCCTTATGATCCTGTCATATTCAAGAATTCATTACATTAATCTTAGAATCATTGCAGTTATTTATTTTCAAACCCTTCTGTCTTAGAATCAATACTAAGGATCAGTGGCAAGGCAGAAGAGAGATAAGGGATAGGTCATTGGGGTTAAGTGGCTTGCCCAGGGTCACACAGCTAGGAAATGCATGAGGTTAGATTTGAACCTAGGACCTCTGATCTCCAGGTCTGGTGCTCCATCCCCTGAGTCACCTAGCTGGCCCTAGAGTTATTATTTATATGTGCGGATCACCACCATCCCCAGCTACTGGATTATAAGCACCATGGGAGCCAGGAAAATCTCAATAATCTTTGTTTCTTATCCAATAACTAAATTATACTTTCTAAGTAGTTGATCCTCAGTAGATAATGAATCAATGAATGGGTAAATGTATGGATGAACATTGATATTACCTTCCATCTTGAACTCCTTGGTGAACTTAAACTTAGTATCATGCTAGCATCATATGGGTGCTTCATTAACATTCATCGAGGATAACAATGAAGTTACTACAGTTCATCCCTGAAATCACTCACATAATAGAACCCCATTATAGTACAAGGGCTCAGAAGCATGGGCTTGGCACTGCCACACACTCCAGGCTACCTCTCCAAATCACACATACACCTGCATTCAGTTCTACTATCCTTCCGTATCTAGACAAAATCACAACCACATGTAACTGCTCCCTGTGCTTTAAAAGACACTTGAGATAACTGAGCAGATGGAGTGACTGCCGCGTAAAGATTGGCCACAAATGGGGATTATCCAGGATGAAGAAACAAAATAAATTAAAATGGAGTTGCTAAAACTGTGAAGAATTTGGAGAGTGACCATAACCTGTTTTATCATGTTAATATCCCTGTGATAATAACTATCTATTAGGGATACTAATGATATCCCTACTGTGAAGTAGGGAATTTCAGGTATTTTTATCCTCATTTTACAAATGGTGAAACTGAGGCAAGGGAAAGCAGTATGATCAAATACAACTCCAGAGTCAAAAGGTTTGGGTTCAAATCTCACCTCTGACACTACTTAACTGTCCCTGGTTATGTCATTTAACTTCTCTGGGCCTCAATTTTTTTTCATATATAAAATGGGAGTATTGGACTATTTGGTGTTTGAGGTCCCTTCTGGTCCCAGATCTATGGTCCTGTGTCTTTTCCACACCAACATAGCTGGGAAGTGTCAGATCCAAAGACCTACATTAGATCTTCTGACTCTGATCCCTTTCCCTTACACCAAGATACCTCTTGGGATATTAAACACTGCAGTATACGTGCCCCTCCATACTTGAAAGGAATACCTTTGGGCCAGATAATAAAAATCTTTCTTTTGTAAAGCACTTGCTCTTTTTGAAAGCATTCCCACATTCATGATCCCATTTGATCTTTTCATTCCAGTGATACAGATAGTACAGGTATTCCACTGAATAGATAGATAGGGAGCATCTCCAGATGCTGTTATCTGTGGATAACATTCTAGTGATTGCATTGAGTCCCAGAACATATAGGACCTCATCAGTCTTATCTATAGCCATTCAGAAGAGATTAACTTAATGGTAAACACAAGAAAATCCAACAGAGAAAAACTCAGATTATGTCATGTACTTCGATGGGCAATCCTTGGAGTTAGCTTCAGTACAAATACCTTGGACAGGTACAATCAATAACAATGAGCTCAGAGTAGAATAAGGAGAAAAACATGCTATATTATTTTGGGGAAAAGGCACTGTGACTCTTTGATCCCAAGTTACACCTAACCTCCCCTCTGTCATCACCACCACCAACAACAACAAAAAAGCCCATGTTTTCAACACCATTTTCCCCTATATTATTCAGCTTCTAGTCATGGAATATTTTCATCTCTATAGAATCTAAAAAGCAGATGATCTAAAGAACAAGCAAGAGGTGCATGGTGATTGGACAGATGGGTGGTTCCGTGGATACAGAGGTGGAAGGTCTCAGATTCAAATCTGGCCTCAGACACTTCCTAGCTGTGTCACCCTAGACAAGTCACTTAACCCCAGTTGCCTAACCCTTATCACTCTTCTGCCTTAGAACTCATACTTAATGTTGATTCTAAGAAGATAAAGGTTGGGAAAGAAGAGGAGAAGTAAGTATAGTTAAGATAACTCCTTGAAAACAGGGACTCATTCATTTTGTCTTTGAATCTCTAGCATCTAGTACAGTGCCTGGCACATAGTAGGTGCTTAATAAATGATTGATGATTTATTGAATTAGTATATTACAGAAAGTAACCTGAGTGCCATAAGTGGCATAAAATGTGTCTCCAAGGGTATATATGACTGGAAAAGTAATTAGGCCATGTCATATAGAAATAGAAAATGGATAACCTGAATGTTGCACTGATATTCATTAAATAACTAAAGACTTAGACAAGGGTCTCCAATATATTTGCAGATCAAATGGAGGCTATATAAGATGCATTTAAGAATTCTGCAGGGTGAAAAGACACAGATGGAAAATAAATAATCAGCACTTAATAAATGCTTGTTCATTCATTCATACCAAGGAAAGGAATATCCATGCTGATGCGATCATGAATTTATCCAAGTGTCATAGGATCATAAACTTAGTTGAAAAGGACCTTATAGGTCATAAAACCCAACCCCTCATTTCAAAATTGGGGAAATTGAGGCTAATAAGGGTAAATGACTGATTCTGCATCAAATTTATGGTAAATGGCAGAGCTGGGGTTTGAATCTAGAAATCCAGAGCTCCATCTTAGTTTACTACACTGCTTTGACACAAGATAAAGGAGGATGCTAAGGCCCAAAGAGTAGAAATGATTTGCTTGAAAGCATAAAGCACACCAGACTAAAAAATCCACATCTCCTGGGCCAATATTTTTCTGTAACGTTAGGCAGTCTCACCAAGGAAAAAGCATATTCTTCTATACAATATGAAATAAACTTTACCAAAGGTAGTACAGCCTAAAAATTCATGAGACTCAAGAGAATCTGACTGATTCATTAACAAATTTATATCAGGATTAATCTACATGTCTGAAACCCAGTGTTCTTTTTATTATATGATACTACCATTGCTATGAACTAATAAGGCATTTCTTGTGTAAGGCATATATAGGGAGAAGCTAGGTAGTACAGAGGAGAGAGAGCCAGGCTTGGAAATGGGAGGACTTGGATTCAAATTGGGCCTCAAACACATCAAAGATGTGTGACCTTGTGCAATCACTTACCCCCAACTGCCTAGCCCTTACCTCTCTTCTGCCTTAGAATCGATACTTAGTAGTATTTGATTCTAAGGCAGAAACTCTTAGAATATATGTGCATATATTCTAATGTATATTAATAATTCTAGTACATATATAGAATATATACACATACATATATATGTCCTTTAAGGTTATTATTATATATAAATTATATATCATAAAAGACTAAGACAGCAAGATCCATATACTTCCCAAAGATGTTTATCACTATCACTGAGATCAAACATGGAGTCTGTGCAGAAGATACCCTAGAGATGGTAAGGCCTTTTCTAATATTCTTTTTTGCAAAGCATTGATGATAATGTGATATTTGCATTAGGTGCTGGAATATTGAAGGGCCTCCCAAATGAGATCCAAAATCATTCAAAAGAATTTGACCTACCTACTGTCTCAAGAAGAATTATGTGGATAAATAATTGGCCAGGTTACAATTGCAGTTCAATTAATGGACCTATAGAGCTTGCTCATTCTTTTGCATATAAATGCCTCCTTAGACCCTCACCTAAGTGCACCTCAGTCAACACTTTAGGTGAGCTCATGGAAACTTGGGGTGGACACGTTTCCAGGCATTTGTAATAAAGAGACCCTTCCCCACCGATTTCAGAGCAACCACCCATGTCCTCTGATTGCTTCCTTCTGGCCATGATGACTCCAGAGTCATGCCTTGTATGGTAATGAAAACTATTTCAATTGGTTATTGAACCAGAAGTCCATGGATATACTAGGGACAATATCTTCTCTTCAGGTCTTTTCTACAAGCTTTGAAGTACAAAGAGGTCTAGATGGTCAAGTAGACGTCACATTTCCTCTCCATTCGAGCTCATGGTCTTCTATGCCTGAGATAGAATTATCTCATTTGTGTCTCATTTCTTGGTATTGGAACTTAGAAAATCTCTCAAAGAAGCTGGCATCTTCCTTGTCCCAAGGACCTAGCTGCAGTGTCCACAACAGTAACAAACAGACTGGTCAAAAGGGAATCACCTAGAAAGAGAGAGACAGACAGAGACAGATAGACAGACAGACAGAGACACAGAAAGACAGACAGGCAGTGAGAGAGAGAGAAAGAGAAACAGAGACAGAGACAGAGAGACTACAGAAGGGAAAATACAATTTGGAATTGATTAGGTTGTATACTCAGTAAAGGTGAATTGTAAATTGGCTAATTAGGACACCTTGAAGAGAAAGTCTTTTCCCAAAAAGGCTTCCTATTCTGTCTTTCAACTGATTGTCCCAGTAGTATTGGGTTGTTTAATTCTATTGAAATTAAATGTTGGTAAATGTTTTAATAACTGGCTCTCCAAAAAAACGTATACAACCAGACATATTTTTAAGTTTAATCTGCATTAACACTTTCTGTATTTCTTTCTTAAATCTGAACAATTAGTAGAACAATAAGTCAAACCCTGATTTATAGTTTGCCAATTTCCAAGATATAAATGCTCACTCTGAAAATCGTACAGTGGACTCTCTGGAGTCAGTATGAGCTCCAGAGTTCCATGGACTCTATTTTAATCATTCTATAATGCTTAGAATTTCAGGTGAAAGTTGGGTGACAAGTAGACACGAAAGGTAGATGAGCAGCCCTGAAAAGGACTTGGCAAGCCCTCAAACCAGAGATGCTGGTCCTTCTTGAACACCCCATAAACCCACCCATGTAAATGTAAATACTAGTAAAATGATCACCTAAACAAGTGAATGTATATGTTCTAGACCAGGGGGTTCAATGAACTACAACCAAAGGGCCAAATCCATTACTCTGAATGTTATTGTAAGGCCAGTGACCTAAGATTTTTTTTTTCATGTTTAAATAAAGTAATTAAATATGCAAACACTATTCTTAACACTCTGGGCTGTACAAAAGCAATAAGGTCCATAAACCCCATAGTTTGCCAACCTCTTTTCTAGACTAAATGCTTCACATATAAATGACAATGAGCAGCAATGACTTTGGTAGGATGTGCTATTCTTCTCTCTATATATAAGCCAGTTCAATCTTCATTTTGTCTCATTTCAAAGTACAAGATAAAGGAGATTTAAATAAAGTTTTAAGGGAAATGAGAAATAAATTTATTGTTTTTAATGGCTAATAATTTAGGCTTTCCTTGATTCCCGTCCAGTATAAGGCTGAATGTCTGTCTCCTTTAAACTTTTCTCCATTCATTAGAAAGAAGGAAACACCTTGTCTCTGGTCTCTTGGGTCTTAAATCTTGGTCTTTTCATGAATGTGGCATAACTGAACCGTCACTCAAAAAATGACAACAAAGAAAAGTAGCAGCCTATGGCATAGCAAAGGAAGGCCTTATTTAAATGAGATCTTGTAGGTTAGGAAATATTTTGGTACAGTAGAAAGAATACTGATTTTAAAGTTAAAAGGAATTCATATCAAAGTCAATTTCTGAAATTTATAGCCTTTGGGGCTAATATGCCTTAACTTCTCTAGGCCTCAATTTCTGCACCTGTATAATTAGAAGATTGGTTTAGATAGTTTCTAAGGTCCCTTCTTGTTCTAAATCTATGGTCCTGATTAGAAATAGCATCTTGAAATAATCTTCAAAGCAAATAGAGTACTGGTATATATTCCAGCAAACCAGTGCAATATGCCCCTTTTCTTAAACTACATCTAGCAAAAAAAACAAACATTAAATTCTGTATTTTTGCAATCCCAGGTCAAAAAATTACGGAAGAAATTTAGGAATCACTGAATCAAACTACTTCATTTTAGATATCAGAACCTGAAACTTAAATAAATAAACTAACTGGTCCACACTTATGTGATTCACAATTTGAACCTGGGTCATCTATTTTTCTAGACCTCCAAAGAAAAATGCATACCTAAGAAGTACATAGGATAGTTAACAAATTTTAAGTGGAACATGACAGAAGAAATGAATAGCTTTCAAATGATCCTCTAATTGCTTTTTATGCTGTTAAATATGCAATAGCAACATTTAATTCAACACTCATATGTAAAAGATGTTTCTCCAGGAAAGATGATTTGATATAAAAATCAAATCCATTATATTTCCTCTCTGCCCCAATGGCCCTTTCTATATCAAGTATTATTATCTGAGGCCATGATAAAGACAAAAGCACATGGACATTCATCAAAGACTAAGCTGAAGACCTCACAATTCATCTAAGAGTACATCCAGCCTACAAAGGACTGGCCTCTTGCTCTACATGAAGGACATTTCCTTTTAAAATTAGGAGTTGCCAGGTACCAAGGATCACAGATTGTTAAATGCAACATGATAACACTGGGGTGGAGAAGACATGGCACTCTGAAGGAACTTCAAGCATCTCTGGAGAAATATAAAATTCTCAGATCAAAGTTATAACTAGAGGGTACAACTGAGGGAAATGGCTGTATATAAAGGACTGGGAGGAGGGGGGAGAAGGGGAATGATACTTACCATCAACATCGAACTTTCCTCTAAGGTTATTATTCTACTAATTACTGAAAGCAACTTGTGCATGAATAACAACCACATAATAGCACCCTTGGTTATTAGGATATAATGGGAGCCTCAGTGACAGCTATGATGGATGCTCTTCTGAGCAGGAATGTCCAGATGAGTAACAACTGTAGAATGAAGCTCATTGGGAAAACACTTGAAAAGTCTATTGATGAACATCCCCAACCATAAATATTCCCTGGATCACTTAAATAACGTTTGTAATTGAATTGATTTGGGTTTCAAGACCACCTCTTTTTTCTTCTGAATTGCAGGATCTGATAATAGCTTAGTGATATAAAATAATACTAATTTAACCTCTATCATCTTCAGTTTCCTCACTAATAAAATGAAATTACATAGCTAACTTGTACATTATACTTTGAGGTTGACAAAGCACTTTATAAATATCAACTCGTTTCATCCATGCAACAACCCTGGGAGATAGGTTCTGTTTAAATTACCCTCTTCTTACAGTCAAGGAAACTAAGGCAGACAAATTAAGTGACTTATTCATGGTCGTACTGCTAGTAAATATCTAAAATCATGTTTTAACTTGGACTTCCTTTAGATAAGTCCAGGACTGTATCTACTGTACCACTCAATGGTGTCTAAGATCCTTCCAACTCCAGATGTATGATTGTACAGTCCTAAAGACTTGCCTCCCTTGAAACAGGCTGTATCTACCCTGGGAATGCTGACTTTGTCCTGCCTGTTGCCTCTGTTCTGGCCCTTCTCCTCCTGGTCCCTTCTCTCTTCCCATTCTTCCCCCATGCATATCCCTTTCCAGTAAAATTTAACTCTGTAACACCTAACTAGGCTGGGGACAAAAAGAGGCATCTGCTAGTATGCAAAGCATCACTTGTAAAAGCTCATGTGTCTTCAAGTGAATCATGGTGCAAGGATATCAAGGTGCAACCACCCCCAGGAGCTCTGAGTGCTGTTAACTACTTAAGAATGGATATGGGTTATTGGCCAACTCATCCCAATACAAGGGATTCAGTGTGGGAAAATCAGGGCATTATGCAGGCATGATACCAAAATATGGCACAGGACAGAAATGGGTAGGGCCAGTTGGCATGGACAGTTAGCAGATTCTGGCATGCTAGGACCAGTTTTTTTTCCAAATCAAGCTACTAAGGAATGTGGCTCAAAGCAGATGGTCAACAACCATCCCAAGATATCCACACAGATCCAAGAGGCATAATGAGAGCTTGGCATAGCCTAACCACCTCTCACTACCATTGATTAATCCTATTCCTGATCTGAAGATTATCTCATCTCACCCAAAGCCTAGGCACTTTTATAATGATTGAATCATGTATGTATCCTAAACCTTATGGATATCTGCTTCTTTTCCTTGTCTGTCTGGATGCTGAGACCTGAATGTGTCCTTGTCTTCTCTTCCCATGCAACTTTCAAATTGTCATCTGCCTTCCTATGTGGGAGTTAAATATGCTGAATAAAGACCTATCATTTTCAGGGGAAAATCTGTCTCTTCCATGGAATCTTCTACATCCCCAGATACAGAAGTCAGCACAGATTCAGACAAAATCCTCTAAGTGTTACTAGCCTTTTCTTAAACCAAGCACTTTTTTCTCAGGCTTCATTTTTTTGTATCATGTATGAGAAATATGGGGATTGGGTTTCTGAAAGGTAATAATGTACAAAGCTCTACAAAAGTCCTCCTCCAATGCCTCATGGTGGTATACAGGTGACATCCTGGATTTTTGGAGGCTAGACCACCAGAGTACAAGCTCCATTAGCTTCTACCACGCTGGAAATACTTCAGGTATGGGCCTGCCGATGGTCTTTCTGTCGTGGAAAGCCCAACTTAGCTAAGTTCAGAGGTTCAACATCAGAAGCTGATTATCCAGTGAGGAGTTTCTTTCAGCCACAGAAACTCATGAAGATCTTTGTAAATTGTAGCCATGAGAAAGAATACTCATCCCCATAAAATTGCATGTTCTTTAAATAATGCTATGTAATAAAAAGGATACTGGTTTAGGAATTGGAAAACCTAGGTTCTAATCAAGATTCTTTGACTAGTTCAGCATGTGATCCTATCACTCTTTCAGAAACTCAGTTTCTTCATCTATACAATGGTTAGACAGTGTCTAGAATCTTTTCTAGATCTATGTCTTAGATCTCAAGTTCATAAGCTCATAGTTCTAGAGCTGTTTGGAACTGCAGAGACCTGCTAGTTCAACTGCCTCGTTTAATACACGAGAATATTGAGTCCTGAGCAATTAAGTGATTTGTTTAAGGTCACAAAGGTGATAACAATCAGAGGAGGAATTTGAACCCAGGTGCACTGACTCCAGAATCATTGCTCTTGCCACACTCTCTTCCACAGGAATAATTTGGACAAATCATCTATTTTGTTAGATGCCTTTTTCCCCTAGTAAGGAATATCTGATATAAAGGAAACTTTTCTCCTTTTCAACAAGAAAGGGGCATCTTGCCAAGAACAATCACACTAGAAGTTTTCAGCACAGTTGTGTTTTTTTTTTTAAATCAGCTCCAGCCCTTTGACATGGCAAAATCTTTACTCTGATTCAGATCACCACAGAGACACTCTAAATTAGGTGTTATTTTTATCCTCATTTTATGGCAGGATTCAAATTCAGATCCTTCTGACCCTGGATCTAGCCCTCCACCCTCTATGCCAAGCTAGCCAATCAGATTGAAAAAATGTTCACAGATCACCTTTCTCTACCATCATCTACAGCATCAAAGAGAGATATGGCTGGTAAGGTTTTTCAGTGGAACTAGGAAGTCAACTAAGTGACATAGTGGATAGAGCACTGGGCTTGGAATGAAGATGATTCATCTAAATAAATTCAAATCTGGCCTCAGACAAGTAGTATGACCCTGGGCAAGTCACTTAACACCATTTGTCTCAGCTTTCTCATTTGTAAAATGAGCTAGAGAAAGAAATGGCAACCTATCCTAGTATATTTTCCAAGAAAACCCCAAATGGGATCACAAGGAGTCAAACACAACAGAACAACAAAAAGGAAGACAAAGTTTAGCATGACATTAATGAGAAAGAAGAAGAAATGATCATGTCGATGTTAAAAGACATAGATCTGGCTCCCAGTTCTACTACCTTAAACAAGTTACTCTTATTCTTTAAACCACAGTGTATTCCTCCAAAAGATGAAAGGGTTGGACTAAGTAATCTCTGAGGCCCTTTCCAGCTTTTATAATTTATTATCTTCTTCCTCTAGTATGAACTTTTCTTCTGGTATTCTGATAGTTCTACCTTGAATTGAATTCCAGGGATAGGAATGGGTTTTGTTTTTTTCTTCCCTACTCCTAGGTTGTGTTGATTGATTACATATGGTAGTAAGCAGACATACTGGCACGACTAAGCTGAGAATGGATTCTCAAGGCTCTCCCAAACCTTTCTGCTTTCCTTTTTTTTTTTTTCCTCCTGGACATAGGTGACCAAACCACAGTTCTAAGAAATGAACTTTTCAACTCAATGGCTATATTCAGAATTTGGGAATTTCCTGGCTAACTTGTGAAAATTAGTCAGGCAACAAATTTTTACTAAGTGCTTATTACGTGGTAAGCATTGTGTTAAGTGGTAGAAATAGATATAAGGCAAAAACATATCTCTGTCCTCAAATAGCTGCCATTCTAATGAGGGACACACCAAGCCCACAATTAGGTACAACAGCACTTTTCAGGGGAGAAGAGGACCACCAGCAGGAGAATGAGCTGAGGCCATGCCCTAGATTGCCTGAAGATTTAGATCTTGAGTTAAATGTTTGTTCAATGCAAAGCCAAGGTAACTCCCTGCTCAGTAGCCCCACAAACTGTTATTGATGTTTTAAGTATCAATTTGCAAAGAGAGTACAATAGGCTACTGCTTCCTTTTAAGCATTCATCTGGGCAATGATGCTTCTTTCAATCTTTAAGCATTTTATAATGATGAAAGTAAATTGCTGGGGGCAACTGGGTTGCTCAGTGGATTGAGAGCCAGGTTTAGAGACTGGAGGTCCTAAGTTCAAATCCGGCCTCAGACACTTCCTACCTCTGTGACCCTGGGCAAGTCACTTGACCCCCATTGCCTAGCCCTTACCACTCTTCTGCCTTGGAGTCTCCAAGGCAGAAGGAAAGGGTTTTTATTTTTTTTTTTAATTAAAAAAAAAAGAAAGTAAATTGCTGTCCTGTACCTGACGGGGAGGAGTGGAAAACTATTTTATGATCTTATGCGTTCTCATTTATTCTTTGCATAGAAACTAATTGTTACTGGATACTGGGAGATTGGGGGGTGGGGAGGGTCACATCTATATAGTGCTGGATCTTCTTTAAGTTTAAATCCTAATATATCTATCTATGGGAATAATACATTTGGTAGTTGGAATTACCCAGATAATTCTTGCAATGAAAGGAAAAATCTGCTGAGAAAATAAAAGGATCTTCTAAAATCAAGGGCAGCAAAGGACTCATGAGAAAGAATGCTATCAACATCCAGAGAAAGAACTGTAGAAGTAGAAACACAGAAGAAAAAAATATAATTGATCCCATGGTTCAATGGGTACATGATTGGGGATTTGGGCTTTAAATGATCACTCTATTGCAAACATTAATCATATGGAAATAGGTTTTGAAAAATGATACATGTATAACCCAGTGGAATTGCTCATCAGCTCTGGGAGGTGGGAGGAAAGAGGGGAGGGAAAGAACATGAATCATGTAACCATGGAAAAATATTCTAAACAAATTTTTTAAAAATTTAAAATAAAATCAAGGGCAGGCCTACATAAGGGCATTCATTGGATTGTGACTCCTCTTTTTACTTGGTTTTGTTTGTATCAATAAAATCTTAAGTGAAGTTACACATTAATGGAAGCTTTCAGCAGAATTTCAAGTTTGATCTTTCATATCAAGCTGAGTATACCATAGGGTTTTATGTGCAAAGGTTTGGGCTTATAATCCAGGATCATGGAAGTTGGACAAAATCTTAAAAGTCATCTGATGCAACCTCTTCATTTTGAAGCTGACAAAACTATGGTCAGAGATGTTAAAAGACATGCTGGAAGGAAGGAATGAACGAACGAACGAACGAACGAACGAAGAAATGAAAGAATGAATGAACAAAAAAAAACAATTGTAGATACTATGAAAACTCACATCCTATATTCTATAATTCAGGGCTTAAGATAGAGTGGAGTAAATGGGTGGAGATTTGATAGTTTCCAACTTCTTTTACAGGGGAAGGCTTTCATTTCATTATATTTCAAGCAATTGCTCTACAAAGACCTCTAAGGCCCATTTCCCCTCTTCTTTTGTTTCTTCCTTCTCATCTTCTTTCTGCTCTCTCTTGAGTGAGGTATAGGAGGAGAAATGGTTAGGGTGGGGCAGTAAAAGAAAAGAGGAGAGAGGAAGAGAACCATCCAAGTTCCCTTTTTTATCCCCAGATGAAACTCTACTGCTTATAATTGTCTACAAATTAATGCTGACCCTTGACTTCACATGACATTTACTGCCTAGAGTATTATGTGCATTATTGAGGGTCACATTTTAAGAAGAACATTCACAAACTGAAGAACATCCAAAGGAAGTTGTCCAAGAAAGTGATGAGAAAACATGTTCAAGGAACTAGTTTTGTCAAGCTTAGTAGAAGGAAGATTTAGTGGAGAACTTGGCTTAAGAGACACCCCCCACATTAGACATTCTCTAATAACCCCAATTGTTGATAATATCTCCTTGAACCCAACATTACTTTGTTTCTTATCTTACCTTGCTTTATCTTATCTCCATACTAGTTATTTTCCAGAACCACCACCACCACCCAGTAGAATGTAATCTCCTTGAGGGCAAGGACTTCTTTTTTATGTCTTTGAAGCAGAGTATCTGGCACATAGCAGATACTTAATAAATATTTGTGGAATTGGACTAAATTGAATGACAGCTGCTTTTAGATATTTGAAGACTTGTCATAGGAAGAGAGAAAGCCAACTTACTTCTTGCTCCAAGAGTCAGAATTAGAATCAATGGATAAATGTCACAGGAAGGCAGATGTGAGCTCACTTTAATAAAAATTTTCTAACAAGAAGTACTCAAAAATAGAATGATCCACCTGAATAAGTAATAATCTCCCTATACTGGCAATTGTATGAAAATTTCTGAACCAAAGGACCAAAAGTCACAGAACCAAACCATTTTCAGATCTATTCCAGAGAACCCTGTCCCTTGAGTCCAAGGATTTTCCAAGTCAAACCATTGCTGATTTCTAAATTCTGGTTCAAAATGGAAGCAGTCTCTTTCAGAAGTTGTTTAAGCAAAGACTAGATACCCATTTTTTCAGAATGTTACATAGAAAAACTGGACCTGAATACCTCCATCACCTCTTTTTACTCTCTTGCTCAAAGGGAATATTTGTAGTATGTGATTCGTATTAAATGATTTTAAGAACTAGTGGAAGGGGGCAGTTAGGTGGCCCAGTGGATTAGAGTCAAGAAGTCCTGGATTCAAAACTGGCCTCAGATACTTCCTAGCTATGTGACCCTAGACAAGTAACTTAACTCCAATTGCCTAGCTCTTAGCACTCTTCTGCCTTGAAATGATACTTAATATTTATTCTAAAATAGAAGGTACCAGTTAAGAAAAACAACAACAACAACAACAAAAAAAAAAAAAAAAAACTAGTGGAAAAATAGCCCTGGCTACTTGGGAAATGAAGTTATGCCAAACACACCATTCGAAAGGACTGTATCATCTCCATTAGAAGTACAGAATCACTCATTACTTCTCTATGACCTCTAAGATCAAATATAAACTCCTCTGTTTGACATTCAATGTTCTTTGTTGCCTGGCCTCTTCCAACCTTCCTGTTCTAACTACAGATTTCTTCCTTTCACAAACTCCAAAATCCAACCACATTGACCCACTTATTGTTCCCCACATACACTGGTCCATCTACCATCTCCATGCCTTTGCCCTGGCTGTTTCTCATGCCTTAGAATGCTCTCCTACCTCACTTCTGCCTCTTAGAATCCCTAGGTTTACTTCAAGATAGCTCAAACACAGCAAGGTCCCCTTTCACAGTCCGCTTTTCTTTTTCCCTCTCAAATATCTTGTTACTTTCCATTTGCTCTGTAATTATCTTGTATATGACTGTGTTTCACATTAGAATGAAAGCTCCTTGAGAGAAAAAAATTCATATGCTTTTTCCTCCTATTTCCACTGTCTAGCATGGTACTTGATACTTAGTGAGTGTTTAATACATAAATACTCGCTAATTGATTGATTCCATGGAATTGGAGAATCTCAATGAAACCTAGAAGTCCATTCCTCTAGGGTAACCCAGCTATCCCTGGGAAAGGTTCCATCCTTAGAGGACCAGAAACCCTAAAAATATGCTTTTTATGATTTCTGCAGGTATCCCAATTTTCCAGTGCAAACTAGATTGGAAGGTAGGGAAAGGGATTTTCATAACTTCATCTAGCTCCTTATGCAAGAAAAAGGGTACCATCCTGCACTAACCACGGCAGGAGTACAGTTATCTGGTCATAGGAGCAAATTGTGCAACCTTCGCAGCTGTGACTGCAGATGGATCACTCACCAAACATGACCCCAAGTTTCATTTCCAGAGCCCAGAAAGAGGACATTTCCTGAAAACTACTTTCTATAGCTTAACATGGGGCTGACCTAAAAATGGTCCAATGTCCCTTGTCAGTGTGATCATTTGCTTGTTACAGATCCTACTCAAGATTTTAACAACTAGACCTATCCTACAGAAAGGGATTTTCAAACTGTTTCATGTGTCCATGAGTTTCCTATGACCAAGAGGTATTCAAGCAAAATTTAGATGGCCAACTATACTGTGGAGCAAATTTCTGTTCAGGGAGGAATGAGATTAAATTCTCTTAAAGTTTTCTTTGAACTCTGAGAGTCTATGATCCTATACCATAATTTTTCTTTCATTACTATGCATTTCATATTTAATCTGTTTACTGAATGTTTTATT
Source organism: Gracilinanus agilis (assembly GCF_016433145.1). Taxonomy (NCBI): domain Eukaryota; kingdom Metazoa; phylum Chordata; class Mammalia; order Didelphimorphia; family Didelphidae; genus Gracilinanus; species Gracilinanus agilis. The sequence goes on from NC_058130.1 coordinate 106,772,335, forward strand.
AATCTTAGTAAAAGTCCCAACTTGTATATCCAAAAAAATTTCAATAGAAATTAGTCAATAAATAATCCATTTGTTTGTAATGCCTTTTTTCCTATTTAGGTTATTTGACTCACCTAGGAGTCACTAGGAAACACTTAGGAATCAATAATTAGATTCCCATAGAATGTATACCTGGCTTTGATTTTTAAGCACTTGTTGAATTAAATTCAATTCTATTTTATTTTTATGGGGCATTTTCACTCAAGGACATACAAGTTTATGAGAAAGGATTTCAAAATGGTTTCTAGTTGAGCCATCTAACTTGGGTGGGATGCTACTAAGCCATGCAAGAGAGTTGGCTACCTAAGCTAGTCTTAAGGTAAAACTACCTTTAAAAATACAGGAAAAGATGGAATATGACCTCCATCAGCAGCTTATGCCCATATTTGACAGTCTTTGAATTAGAAACCTATTCACTGTGTTTATCTTAAATCTTTCTTACTCCACTCAAACCTCATTTCCTATTGTTTTCTTTTATGTCGACAACTAATAAAGCTAATTTTAGCAAGCAACCTCAGAAGCAGACCATTGTTAAATTCTCCTGGGACTGCCCTAAGGGCAGAAAATAGAAGTTATCATTTGGAGCAAAGGGGTCCTGGAGACTATCAATTAACTGTAGAGTTGCCAATTTCCCATAATCCCTAAAAACCATGACTTGAGTTGCTAGTTCCAAATTGCACTATAGGTTATATTAAGTTCAGAAAAAGCTATAAAGTCCTTCTTGAGCTTGTCAGTAACAATCCTGGTAGAACCATTAGCACCAGGAACACCTATTAGAGCCAACATCCTTTGTCTTCCCAGTGAGAAAGCCACAGAAGCCAACCAAAGACAGAGGCAACCTGGAAAACAAAACCAGCCTTCTTTGACTTCTATTCAAGAATTGTTCCTTTACCTATGGACTTAGGCAACCAAATATATCAGCCTTCACCATCATGATCACAATGCCCAAAAGTGATACCTTTAGTATAAATTCACACACGCACACATACAAGGAGCTGAGGATTACAACAGTAGGACTTAATCAGCTTTCTCTGACTTCTTTTCAGTCTCTGCAGCTCAAGAAACTGAAGCCCAAGTTCATGTAACTGAATAGAAATGCATAGCTTCTAGGACCAGGGAGTTAGTATGGTAATCTGTACTTTCCCAATCAGTATTTTATCTAGTTCTTGGCAACACATATCCACAAAGTCATGGATAACCTGGAAACAAAAAGTAAGAATTTGTTAAATACCTACTATGAGTCTGGTACTGTGCTGGCTGCTGCTGACACAAAGACAAAAACAAAATAGTCTTAGCCTTCAAAGAGTTTGTGTTCTACGGGATTGGGGAGCACAGATATTTTATTGAGGAAAAAAAGTCAAAGAAAGTTAATCAAAATGGTGAAATACTATTAAAATGAATAATGAAGGGAACAACTAGGTGGCTCAGTGGATTAAGAGCTAGATCTAAAAATGGGAGGTCATGGGTTCAAATCTGACCACTTCTAAGGTGTGTGACCCTGGACAAGTCATTTAACCCCACTTGCTTAGGCCTTAGCACTCTTTTGCCTTGGAATCAATTCACAATATTGATTCTAAGATGGAAGGTAAGTTATCGTTTTTTAGTAAATAATTAAAATAATGGGAATATTTTAGAGAAGGAGGTGAATGTAGAGAGAGACATATACTAACTGATTTGATATATTCAAAGGAAATTGAAAAGGAATGAGTCTTGTTTGGCTTGATCACCAAAAGAGAGAACTAGGAGTAATGGGGAGAAGTTGCAAAGAGGCAAATTGAGCCTCAGTGGTTGGAAAAACTTCCTAGTAAATAAAGAGATCCAAAAGTGGAATGGACTATCCCAAGTAGGTAATGAATTTCTCCTCATTTGAAGTCTATGATTCAAGCCTGATGATCCCTTTTTGGGAATATTATCAAGGGAGCCCTTGTCCAACTATGGATCAGACTCATTGCCCACTGAGGTCCTGGTCAACACTGAGATTCTATAATTCCATGAATTTCTTTTACCATCAAATCCCTATTTTCTTATGGAATCTGGGCCTATTGCCCCAACTCATGTTGAGAAAAATTCTTAGACTCAATTCTTATTATAATAACCCTGAGAAAAGATATTTTATTCTATTGGCATCAAAATGCGATTTTTTTCTTCAGTCAACCAATCATTGCTTCTGAAATTTTCCATCTCCATTTCCGATGAGTAAATCTAGTCACCCCTTGGGGTTTTTTTTTATACATAAAGCAAAGCTAGTTTGTATTTGCATGTGGATCCTACTCTAGTGCCTCATAGTGGCATAGAAGGAAACCCATATTCTCAAAGGCTTCAACAAAGCCCAAACTCTGGCAAGTCCTACCCAGTTGGGAAGTCTTTAGCTACAGATGACTAAATTTTCAGATGCTCATCACTAGGTCAGCCAAGGTGGGATGGATTTTTTGACCACTGAAGTTCTCACAGAACATCATCACAGAACATAAAGAAGTCACAATCTGCGACAATAGAGGGAGTACCCACAGTGATGAAATAATGGATCTTTAAGTTGAAGTATGAGATTTTCAAACCTCAAGAAAATATTTCAAAAAGGATGTGTTTATCCTTGGTGAGCTGAAAAATAAATAGCTTTGTGTCCCTCTCTGAGTGATAAGCACACTCTCAGAGAGAGAAAAAGGGATCATACCTAGAATGACTTAGCTACTCTCCTGTGCTTTCCTTTAGCTTTCTCTACAAGGTGGAGCAGAATCCCTGAAAGAGAGGTATGGACTAATTAAATTAGCAGCTGATCTAAATCCTATGATTCTATAGCCTGTTGGTCACACCCAAAAGTTTAGAATTTTAGTTCAAGATACCATTGCACTCCAATGCTCAGTGGGGCTTTCTCTGATTAAACTCTATAAAAATCTTTTGTCCAGTTTGAAAAACTGGATACCAGGCAAGAATGCTTCTCCTGGTCGCCATCTGTGACTTCCAGACTGACCTCTCTGAAGTCTTTTGGCCTTTGGTCTTCTAATGTTCTCAGGACTTGCTACAGGTTTGGGGGGAATGAAAAGCACTACTGGGTCACAACTTCCTGGTTTTTCCCCAAATGTTAGCCAAGGAAAGAAAAGAATCAACTGTGAGAATAAAATAAAGATTTGAGGCACTGAATAAACAAGCCCGGCAATATCTAACTGACATAAACAATGAGTGACCTTCAGCAAATTCTTTCTGGATCATCCAAATCCTGTATTCATGAAGCTTTAATGCCTTCCATATTTCTGTCATTAGACTGCATTCGAGCACTACTGTTGCACATTTGGGTGATGAAAGACTGAGATATGATTCAGTCGCTCATGTTACATGAATAACTCATGCTCCTTGTCATATCCACTTGCTCCTCATGGTCTCAATCGAAATTTGGGCTGTCAGTCAAGGCCAGCTGACCCCAAGGGCTCTTTGAACCATCTTTTCAGACTGGAGAGGCTGTCTCAAACTGGCCCACTTAGAGTCTTGGGAACACAATTTTGTGATGGCCTCCCAGACACAGGAGAAGGGCTTCACTGGCTCAGTGTGTTCAGAACCACCCTCAGTGAGGCTACAAAGTGAAATCATTTTTATTTTAATATCAGTTTTTATAAAAAGGAATGGGGGTGGGGGCAGTGAGCGGGGGAGATGGGTTGGTCAGGAAATGCCAGTTTAAAGTTAGCTCCAACCTATTAATCAGCACCGGAGACAATGATGCTGAGGTGACAGGAAGGGCTGACATGTGATAAGTTAGGATTTATGTGGCATATAACAAAGGAGAGGCTGCTCATTTAGAGAGTCTCTTTCCCTTTTCCTCCGGCAAAACTAGAACATTGTTTGAAAAGCCCAAAAGAAAAAATATTCAAAAGACTGAGGTCATTTCCAGAGATGCAACCAGTCCTGATCGAGATCCTTACATATACGCTTTGAGATGGAAAACTACTGAGGTGTTTTCACATTACTTTGGGCCCTGGGCCTACCACCAGGGAAGAAAGGCTCTAAATGACCCACTACCTGGGCACCTGAAGGACCAGGGATAGTGGATAGATAGCAGATAACAGCATGCGGGGTCCCAGATTAGGGTGCTGGGGAAAACTCCAGCAGGGCTGTTTTGCTGACTGGCATCATGGAATTCCACCCTCCTACACACACCAAAATATTTTCTGGTAAATCCTTCCATGTGGGTAGGATGTCTGCATTTCTGTTGGCTGAATCCTGCCTCCATAGAAATCCATGAGAGGAATCTTTCAACACTCTTCTGCTACCTTTTATAAACTAAGAGTAAAATAAGGATACAAGAAGAGTGGGAAGAAGAAAAAGGAAAAAAGTTAGTTGGACAGATCGCAAAAAGGACTTTCACATGTTTCAGCGATGATTTTTTTCTGGTTCTTATTGTCTAAAAGCTGTTGAGAATAAGCCCATGAAAGGCCTATTTAGGCTGAGGTCTTTCCAGGCTATCATCTGATCATCGTTTCCATTATTAATTGGGATGATTTTGAAATAAGATTTATTCTATGACCATGTGGTCTCCCTAAAGTCCTCACCTAATACCTCCTCATGGCATGGAGATAATTCCTGGATTCTCAAAGACTATAGCCAGGAGGCAAAAACACTGGCAGGTTCTGCCTTTCCCAAAAGGTCTCTAATATATTCCTGGAAGCAGACAACGGCTGCTTTCTGAGGACTAGCCTAACTAAATACAGAGGAGTCCATCACCAATAGGCTGGCCATTTGGTAATAAATTCATTGACCATGGCAACCCATGAAACAAACAAAACACAGTATGGGTCTTAGTGCTGGGGTGATTGATTTTGTTAGGGATCGTAGAGTTGGAAAGAACTTTAGGATCATTAGAAGAGGATGTGAATTATTCAGTCACTAATTATATTACAATACAAGATATATTAATATATACTGATAATAATATAAAAATATTAATATACATTAATATATTGTGTTATAGATGCAATATATTAATGGTTATATTCCTATATTAAATTATGTAATATGTTAATGGTTATATTAATGTATTAAAATTAATAAATGTATTGTACAATTATATATGTGATATATTAATGTTATATTAATATTAATCGATACTAATTCTAAGTTACAATATAAGATATATTAAGTGTGGAAAAGACTGCACATATATCTTGGTCTTGTCACTAGTACTACTAGACTCAGATAAAACTAGTAATATTGGAACCACGTGTCCCTCCATGTAAGAAAGGCACCCAAACCAATCAAAAACAGAGGCAACTTGAGAAGCAAAGTTAGTCTTTTTTAACTACTACTCAAGAAATTTGCCCTCTCATGGAGTCTTAAGCAACCAGCTCTATCAGTCTTCACTGCCACGATTACAATTCTCAGAAGTGATACCTATAACGTAAAAACAAAAAGAGGGATTGTAGAGTCTCGTTTTGTAGTTGAGGAATTTGAGACTCACAGAGAGTAACTTCCTCAAGTTCACCTCGGTAGTAAAGGACAAAGTTGTCATTTGACTTCAATAATTTCCTCGGCTAGATGGCATAGTAGATGGAGCACTAGAATTGGAATCGGAAGATTCATCTTCATGAGATATTGTGTGACCCTGGGCAAGTCGCTTTCTTTTAAACTCTAATTTTCTGTCCTAGCAAAAACTCCAAGACAAGAAGAGCAAGAGTTAGGCAAATAGGAGTTAAATGACTTGCCCAGGGTCACACAGCTAGGACATCTCTGGGGCTAAATTTGAACTCAGATCCTTCTGACTCTGGGTCTGGCTCTCTATCTATTGTGTCACATAGCTGAACCCCTAGGTCAGTCACTTAACCCTATTTGACTCAGTTTCCTCATCTGTAAAATGAGCTGGAGAAAGAAATAACAAACCACTCCAGTTTCTTTGCCAAAAAAATACTCAAAATAGAGTCACAAAGAGTCAGAGCTCACCATTTCCTGATTCCTAATCTAGTGTTCTTTCTACTGTTAGTACTTTGCCATCAATGGTGGCAAAGCCAGTTGATTATTGTCCTTCATACTCAGAGAGCTCTAAAATGACATCGCACTCTCGGGATCCCTGTACAGTGTGTCTGACTATGGCTGACCAAACCAATAAAAGTTTGGACCACAGGTCGGGCATAAATAACTCATATGATCATTTGAAATGGAGATGTCTTGTCTCAAATTTTTGAATATCACATTTCTTTTGAGTTGCTGCAATTCTGTTTTGCTCGTGGAACACAGTGCCTTCATTGATATGGGTATGCCAGCCCATCAGAGTATCAGAGTAAGAAAATAGGGAAGGAGAAATTAAAATTACATGTTTTAGACCTTTTGTAAACATTAACATACCTTTTGGTAAGGGTAACTAAGTAGAACAGTGGATAGAGAACAAAGGGAGTCTAGAGGCAGGATGATTTGCATTCAAATCCAAAATCAGATGCTTACTAGATGTGTGACCTTTGATAAGTCATTTAATCCTGTTTGCCTCAGTTTCCTCATCTGTAAGATGAGCTGGAGAAGGAAATAACAAACCACTCTACTACTCTGCCAAGAAAACTCCACATGTAGTCACGAAGAGTCAGACAGGACTCAAAAATGACAAAACAAAACCGAAAGATATTAGCCTTATTGACATCCACTCCATTTAGTCCTGCCCAAGTCACTTACCCCTGTCCAGGCTCAGTTTCTTCCTATGTAAAGTTAAGGAATTGGGCTAGAGGATTTCTAAGGTCCTTCCAGTTCTAAATCAATGACTCCATTTCTCATCTCTGCATAGTGATGAAGCAGCCCAAGCTGGAGACAGGAATGGAGCAGATGCGCATTGGAGGGTTCTTTCAACTCTAAGATACTGTGTTTCTATGACAGTATACTTGCTTACAAGTCTGGGCTGCCGGATGTTCTGTAGTATCTTCAGAAGCGTAATGAGGGCTGGCTCCAATGTGTAGTAAGGGGGTGTCATTATGTATCTTAAAGGGAGGCAGAAAAAGCTTCTCCAGCCTCTTCTCTAACCCTTCTCCAAAGGAGACTTGATTCTTGGGTTAAAAAATTAAAATTAAAAAAAAAAAAAAAAACGGATTGAGGCCAGAATTTTGAATTCTCCTGTTCTTCTCAGAGAAAGGGGATACTGGGCTAGAATTTTATCTCTCTGCTTCCCTAAATATCATTAGTCTGGGAGATGTGATTTTCAGGTTCAGGCTAACTTCTGATTTCTCATTCATTCATTCACTGAAGGGAACATGAGCCCAAGTTTCATATCCAAAGCTTAACTCCTTTCCACTCTGAATACCAATTATTAATAATAAATGATAAAATAATTAATGAACACACATAGCAATTATCAAAGAAATCTATTTACTCAATTTCATAGCAAAAGAGAAGTCAAAGAAAGTATATACAGAACAAATATATAACAAACAATTCAAAGTGAAAGAGCTTTGTTGGTTCCCTAATGCTACAAGGAACAAATAGAAAATTCATTATGTTACTTTTAAAATATGTCACAATCAGGCCCCAATTTATCTTTCCAGACTGATTTCACATTCTTTTTCTTCATATATACTATATTTCAAGCAAACTGGTGTGCAAAATATTCCATCTCTTACCTTTCTGCCTTTCCATAGGCTTTTTCCCCATGCCTGGAATGCTCTCAATCCTCAGCTCTACCTCTTAGAACATCAAATTCCATTCAGGGCTCATCTCACGGGCTCCTTCCTACAAAAGACCTCAACTCATTCCCTTAGTTGGTAATACTGCCACTTAAATTACTTTGCACTTAGTTTGTACATATTTTTTGCATTGACTTACCTAGGTACATGTTGCCCAACCTCCCCCTCCACCAGTAAAATATAATTTTAATTGACAAGTAGACCAGTTTGTTGTGTTTAGGTTGGCTTTTTCTTTTGTCTTTGAATCCTTTGAATCTGAAGCTACCTAGACAGTGCCTAACATAAGAGCATTTAATAAATATTTATTGAGTAGAGTCAAAATCAGAAAGAGCTTGTATTGATACACATAAAAGTAAAGTTTGGACTATATTTGTTGGACAAAAAGGTATTCTTAAAGGTTCTTGAGAAAGAACAAAAAATTGACATGATTAGAGTTACGCCTTAAGAAGAATCATCTGGCATTGATGAATAAAATTGATTTGGGAAGGGAAATGAGGAGGGCAGTTACAAAGCTATTGAAGGACAACTAGGTGGCTCAGTGGATAGAGTGTCAGGCTTGGAGTCAGGAGGTCCTGGGTTCAAATCTGGTCTCAAACACTTTCTAGTTGTGTGACCCTGGGCAAGTCACATACCCAGATGCCTTACCACTCTCCTGCCTAAGAACTGATACTTAAAACCTAATATAGAAGGTAAGGGTCTTAAAACAAGAAGAGGAAAAAAGAGGAGGAGGAAGTCTATTTAAATTAGGATAGTAGAAATGAGAAGAGAGAGAAGAGAAGGTTGCTATAGAAACAACAGGACCTTGCAACTGATTGGATGTCCTCAATGGTCCTCAAATGTCCTTATAGACCAGATGGACTTCCTTAAAACATTTAGCTTTCTATAGTGTAGGCTCTAAGATAATCTGGTGAAGTGGTGTCCTTTTTCTAAAGTACCCGAATATCCCATACCAAGAGGTGGTAAGTAAACAAGCATCCAAGTTTAATGTTTTGTTTTGTTTTCTAGATTCCAAGACTCTAGAGGTTCTTTCATGGTCTTTATTGCATTTTCCCTCTTGTGAATAGCAGTTACCAAAATTTCTGACCTCTGCCCTGATTTCCTGGTTTGCAAAATCAACATAATGAACAGATTGGGCAATGCCAACAAATTTGAAAGTTTCTCTCAATGATAGTATTGTGTGCTTTTAGAACTCTCTGCTGTTCCCAACCATCTGCACTCAGCTCCAGAAAGCTAAGCTTGAGCAGGATGGTTTCATTTGGGGACTGAGCTGGCTCTAGTCCTTTCTATCTTTTCCTAACTTTGTCATCTATTTCCTCAATTTACCAGCATAGTATCCTAAATCTGGGGCCAGAAACAGTGGCAAGCTGGTAAATGTTTAACAGTTGGTTCTCCCCAAAAAATTAAAATGTAGAGATTATTAACATTTTCTCAAGTCTAGAGTCAAGGAAACAATAAATCAAACCCTGATTTTACAGAGTTCGCTGATTTCTGAGATGTAAATAAATGTTCATACTGAAAAATGAGCTGAGTTGTTCAAGCTAGTTTGGGCCCATCTCTGGCTAGAAGGAAATTTAGATGTCAATTAGTCCAGCATCTTCAATTTGGGGAAATTAGAGTCTACTAGAAGTAAAGTGACTTGTCCAAGGTCCCACAGGTAGAAAGTGATGAAATCAGGATTTTGAACAAAGATCCTTTGTTCTTTATATTGCAACATAGCTGTCTCATCTCTTAGAAGCTGTAACTTTCTTCAAAAGATGAGTCCTTGGGGCAGCTGGGTAGCTCAGTGGATTGAGAGCCAGGCCTAGAGACGGGAGGTCCTAGGTTCAAATCCGGCCTCAGATACTTCCCAGCTGTGTGACCCTGGGCAAGTCACTTGACCCCCATTGCCTACCCTTACCACTCTTCCACCTATAAGTCAATACATAGACGTTAAGGGTTGAAAATAAAAAAAAAGAAAAGAAAAGAAAAAAGATGAGTCCTTCCTTGGTACCCCCAATCATTACTATTCTTTCTCTCCTAAAATTACCTTATATATTTAGTATTTGCTTATACATGTATAGTACTGCAACTCCTCTCTTCCAGTGGAACATAAATTCTCTGAGTATAAGGCAAATAGGTGACACAGTGGATAGAGTTCTGAGCCTAAAATTAGGAAGATATGAGTTCAAATCTAGCCTCAAATACTGACTGTGTGTGATCTGGGGTAAGTCATTTAACTTTGATTCGCTTCAGTTTCCCCATCTATAAAATGGAGATAATAATACCATCTATCTTCCAGGGTTGTTTTGAGAATCAAATAAGATAATTGTAAATCTCTTTGCACAGAACCTGGCATATATAAGTGCTATATAAATGTTAACTTTTATTATTATTTTTTTTATTATTATACACTTATTAGCTCTGTACCCTGGCCAAGTCATTGAGCCCTATTTTCCTCAGTTTCCTCATCTGTCAGATGAGCTGGAGAAGGAAATAGCAAACCATTCCAGTACTTTTCCAAGAAAACCCCAAAAGGAGTCATGAGTCGGACACCACTGAAAATGACTGGACAACAAGATTATTATTATTATTATGCTTTTATCATTCTATCTCTCGTTCCAGCACAGTGCTTGGCACACAATAGGAACTTAATAAATGTTTATTGACATGAGTATAATTACTGTCCTTGAAGACATTAACCTATCCCTTTAATTTCTCTACATTCTCACCTATAGAATCCTATTTCCCAGTGATTCTGTGAGGTTCTACAAGTCTTTTTAGAAGGTGTGGAGTTCTTAAGTAATTGGATCAAAAATAATTCCTGGGGGCAACAATTAGATCAAAAATAATTCCTGGTCAGGCCTAGAAATGAGAGGTCCCATGTTCAAATCTGGCTTCAGACAGTTCCTAACTCTGTGACCTTGGACAAGTCATTTAACCCCATTGCCTAGCTCTTGCCACTCTCCTGCCTTGGAACTAGTATACAGTATTGATTCTAAGATGGAAGGTAAGGGTGAAAAAAAATTTTTAATTAAAAAAAAAAGATTCCTAGCCAAATTAATCATTATCCCATATTGTAGGGGTTCTTAGCCTAGAGTCCATGGATTTGTTTTTTATTTAAATATTTTGATAACTGGCTTTTCAATATAATTGGCTTCCTTTCAAATGCTATATCTTTTATGCATTTAAAATATTACTTTAAGAAGGGTTCCAGAGGCTTCACCAGACTGCCAGAGAGGTTCGTGACTGAAAAAGGAGTTCTTGATCTATGGTGATGCCTCCTTACAGCACTCAATGATATCAAAAGCTTTGTAACATGGTGAAGAATTTGAAGAGAACTGGGTTCAAATCTAGTCTCTAAGATCCACAAGTTATATAACTTTAGGAACTTCTTGGTCCATTTCCTCATCTGTAAAAGTGAAATAACCTTCATTTAATGAGGGTTGCTGTGAAGATCAAGTGAGACGACTTTGCGAAATTTAAAGAAGTATAGAAATGTCACTGGAGTGTAGGGGAGAAATATGAAATTCATTTCCTTCCTGAAAATAAATGAAACTCAAAGGATAATGATCCCATTTAAGATTAGCTTTGAAAGTCATTATTTTAAATATCCACCAGGTCACAACCCCACCTGGGGCAAGTATCTATTTTTTTTTTCTAAAACACTTGTAATAAATGGTTACTCATCCTGGGAAAGTGATTAAGTGGTTTTTTGCAAGTCTACTTAAAACAGGTTCTCAACCTCAGCTTTCTCTCTTAAAACATTACAAGAAAGCAGTCTTGTCCACTATTCTCATTGACAATAATATGTCCCTTCCCAAGATTGCATTTACAGTCTTTTAAGAAAGGAAAATGTAAAATCACAATTATTTCTTGAAGGACTCTCTTTAAGAAACCTTAATACATCAACAAACACTCATTAATACCTGTTCTGGGCCAGTCCCTGTGCTATGAAACAGTCCCTGCTCTCAAGGAGTTTGAATTCTATCAGGGGAAGCAACATATATATTAATAAATACAGTATATACAAAATAAGTGTAAATAAATACAAGGTAATTGGTGGGGAAGCATTAGCAGCTAATGGAATAAGTCAAAATATTTCACCTGTGATGTGACAGAAAGAGCCTCAAAGCAGCTAGATGACCTGAAGATGGAAGGTCCTGTATTCAAATTTGGCCTTCTATATGTTCTAGCTGCATGACCCTGGGCAAGTCACTTAACTCAAATTGCCTATCACTTATTTCTCTGCTGTCTTAGAACCAATATTAAGTATCACTTCTAAGGCAAAAAGGTAAGGAGAAAGAAACAAGCAGCAAGAAATAGAGAAATAAAGGGGGAGTGAAAAAGATGTCTGGCCTCAATATCAAGAGACTTGGGTTCAAATTCCAGTTTTGATATGGAATAGAAAAGTGAGAGCTTTTAAGTAAGGAAGCTAGTTAAGATCTATTGCAGTGGTCAATTGAATGGATATTTTGGTCTTTGGGCCTCAGTTTTCTTCTCTTTATTTTTTTTTAACTCTTACTTTCCATCTTAGAATCAATACTGTACATTGATTGATTCTGAGGCAGAAGAGTGGTACAGGCTCGGCAATGGGAGTTAAGGGACTTGCCCAGGATCACAAAGCTAAGAAGTGTCTGAGGGCAGATTTGAACCCCAAAACTCCCATCTTCAGGTCTGGTTCTCAATCACTGACCTACCTAACTGCCCCCAGTTTTCTTCTCTTTAAAGAATATGGCTTATCCACCCACAAGACTGCTGAGAAAAAGCCAGAGTGAGTAAAGACGTCATTAGACTTGCAATCAGAACATATCAGAAGATATTTACTATTTGTGAAGCCAAAGACAATTTAATGAGATTCTATATGCAAAGTATATCCCCTTCAAACCCTTTTTTAAAAAAGAGTCATCATTTCCGTGGGAGGCTTTATATTCTAATATGGTACAGGATACTGACAAGAATCCCAAATTTTAAGTCGGGAAAACCCTGGGTTAAAAAACTGTCTCCATCACTTTCTAGTTTTGTAACTGGGGCCAAGTCAGTTCTGCTTCTCTGAGTTTCCATCTGGTAATCTGTAAAATGAGGATAATAAAATTTGCATCCATTTTGCCAAGGATGCTATAAAGAAAGCTCTTCATAATTCCTGATGAATTTGGAGTTGAATACAGATTTGTGATCTATTCTCTGACAAATAATGTTCTCAACAAGGACTCTCACTCCATTATTTTCATAAACACCTACCTTCTACCCTAGTATCAATTCTAAGAGAGAAGAGCAACAAGGGCTAGGACACTGATGGTGAACCTTTTAGAGACTAAGTGCCCAAACAGCAACCCTCATGCCACATGTGAGCCCCCCCCCACCTTATCCCAAACAGGGGAGGAAGGAAGCATTCCCATTGGGCTGATGGGTAGAGGGGAGGGTCATGTGAGAAATGTCCTCACTTACACATGAAGAGGGGGAGCAAACAGCCCCCTCTGATACTCATGCCTTAGGTTCACCAACATGAGGCTAGGCCATTGATTCCCAAAGTGGGTGCTACCTCCCCCTGGTGGGTGCTGCAGCAATCCAGTGGGGTGGTGATGGCCACAGGTGCATTTATCTTTCCTATTAATTGCTATTAAAATTTTTTTTAAATAATTTCCAGGGGGCTAAGTAATATTTTTTTCTGGAAAGGGGGCAGTAGGCCAAAAAGGTTTGGGAACCACTGGGCTAGGAAATTAGGGTTAAGTGGCTTTCCCAAGCTCATAAGCTAATAAAAGTCTGAAGCTAGATTTGAACCTAGTTCCCTCTGACTCCAGGCCCAGTACTCTATTCTCTGCCTAGATGCCCCTTGCTTGATTATTTTTGAAATAGTTTGTAAAGTTTAGTGCAAACTAAGCAGGTTGGGTTGGAGAGTGCATAGGAAAGAAAGCTAGACAGAGGTCAACAATTTTGTAGATGAGACAATTCACCATTTTTCATTTGTTATTCCTCTCCCTTAATTATCTATTTTTAATTTTAAAATCAATTCAAATACTGCTGAACTGTGGGTTAGAAATGCATTGGACCATCCATGTTTCATAAAACAACTACCACTACTATGAGAGTTTCAACTATAAGGAAAATGACTGACTTTTGCCACCTCCCAGAATTAATCCTAAGGATGAGTTAGTTAAGTAATCTTAGGAGAAGTTTAGTAAGACCAACTCTCTAGTTTCCATGGGGGGAATATGATATGATACTAAAACCCCATTCTAGTTGAGTTACTTTCTACAATAATAATAAGCTCCAATGTTCTCATAGCATTTGACAATTCACACAGTGCCTTCATATATTTTCCCCATTTAATCCTTACAACAACTTTTTGAGGTAGATAGGACTAAGAATGTCTCCATTTTGCAGATGAGAAAAAAAGTCCCAGAGAGGGGAAGCAACTTGTCTCGGGCTCTACGAAGTGTGTCAAAAGAAGTACTAAAAAAACTCTCTCAACTTTCATGCCAATGATCTTGAAAATTATTTAGGTTATTCTTTTTAGGTAGTATGGTCAAGTGGATAGGGGAACAGCTTTAGAATCAATTTCCCATTTCCAATCTCTCACTTCCAATAACCAATCTTCTGTGAAGATCCATCAACTTTATAACATCTCTTGCATATGTCACCTTCTCTCCTCTGTTATTGCTACTATTCTAGTGCAACATTCATCATTTCACAGCTATACTATTGCAATAACCTGCTAGTTGTCCTCCTTGATATAAGTCTTTCTCCAATCCAATCCATCCTCTATTTGCCTCAAATAATCTTCTTTAATTATAGGTCTGACCATGTTACCTTCCTATTCATTAAATTCCAATAACTCCTTAGTACCTTCAGGATCAATTATAAAATTCTCTGTTTGGCATTCAAAGCCCTCCACCTCTACCTAGTACCCTCCCACTTTCTCAGTCTTCTTATACTTTACTCCTTTGTATTCTATGATATAATGACATTGGCTTCCTTGCTCTACCTCACATAGGACATACCATCTTCAGGTCCATATATTTTATGGGCTGTTTCCCATGCCTGGAATTCTCTCTCTCCTCATCTCTACTTCCTGGCTTCCTTTGAAACTAAAATCACTGAAAGACATACCTACCAAAGGAGGTCCCACTAAGTTGGGCCAAAAAGGCACACATATGCATGCAATTCATTAATCTATATAAACATGTGGGTGAACAGCCCTTAAAAGAGCTCAGCAAGCCCTCACACCAGAGATACTAGTCCTCCCTGAAAATCTGTACACTCCATCCTTCTGTTACCCAACTCTCACTTGTGACTTCAAAAAAATGTAGAATGCACAGCATCTACACCCCAATAAACCATCTCTGCAGACAGGTTAAATTCAGGTAGAAGGGAACTGATGGACCACAAATCCATCAATAAGTTAGGGGAGGTGTCAACTCCAAGCATGTGAAGATTTCCCTTGGTGGAATAGGTGGATAAAAATAATTTGTTTCAATGGTCATGAAGGTGATTTAAGCAAGTACTGGGGAATGTTCAAGATTTGGCCAGACACCAAAGATTCCAAGGTTTTCCACATGCCAATCAGCCTGAATTTTGTCTTCCAATTTATCTTCAATGACTCTGTAGAGAGTGGGGCTGATGATATCATGCAACTCTCCCTCATTTAAATCCAATTCAGAAAAATGTTAAGATCTCATCCTATGACATCATTGATTCTCTTCAAAAACGAAGGACAAACAACAACATAGATAGGCATGTGTATATGTATACACATGTGATATGTATATGTATTATTTATTACTACATATGAATGAATATTCGTGCTTTATGTATATGTTAACAAACTCAACTACTCCAATAGGTTTGTTGTTATCAATTCAGAAATTCCCTGCAATGATGCAAATTGGAACCTATTCATACCTATCCTGGCTTACTCCATGCCTTCTGATAATTTTCATCCCAGCATGTTGAGAGGCTTCTTTACTTTCTCCTAAAATGATGGGAATAACAGGGGAATACTCTGGATTTCCATCTGTCTTCTTTTGCCCTTTCCAAATGATCAATATATTTTATCTTCCTTTCAAAAATATATTTGAAAATACATTTTCTTCTTCATCTTCAGTGAAGCTCCACATTGGTTATGTCTCAGCCTCCTCACACCCACGGTGTTTCTATTGCCCTCTGTGTGATATTCATTTTTAATTCTTTGGAGATTTATATTTCATGTTCAATTCAATAGAGTAAAATATGCATTTTGTTGCTATTGAAAAGATGGGTCCCTTTGATCCAGTCATATCACTGATGGGTTTATACCCCAAAGAGATAATAGGGGAAAAGACTTGTACAAAAATATTTATAGCCGTGCTCTTTGTGGTGAAAAAAAATTGGATAATGAGGGGATCCCCTTCAATTGGGGAATGGCTGAAAAAATTGTGGTATCTATTGGTGATGGAATACTATTGTGCCCAAAGAATAATGAACTGGAGGAATTCCATGTGAACTGGAATGAACTCCAGGAATTGATGCAGAGTGAAAGGAGCAGAGCCAGGAGAACATTGTACACAGAGACTGATACACTGTGGTACATTCGAATATAATGGACTTCTCTACTAGCAGAAATGCAATGATCCAAGACAACTCTGAGGGACTTATGAGAAAGGACACTATCCACATTCAGAGGAAGAACTCTGAGAGCAGAAACACAGAAGAAAAACAACTGCCTGATCACATAGGTTGATGGGGATATGACTGGGGATATTGACTCTAAACAAGCACTTTAGTGAAAATATCAATAATATGGAAATAGGTCTTGGTCAATGACACATGTAACACCCAGTAGAATTGTGCATCAGCTATGGAAAGGGGTAGAGAAAAGGAAGGAAAAGAGCGTGAAGCTTATAACCAAATAAAAATATTCTAAATTAAATAGTTAAATAAAATTTTCCAAATTAAAAAAAAAAAGATGGGTCCTTGCCTTCATTGGAAGATTGGAATTATTAAATGAGTTTAGCAATTTCTTATAGAACATTCAACCTACTTTCCTCTTCCTCCCCAACTTTGGACCCAATGTGTTGTCCATTTAAACAATCCATCCTAGATAGATATATGTTGTACAAGCTCCGTCAGTTGTCTAAACCATGAGTTCTTAACCTGGGATCATGGACTTAATTTAGTTGTATATTTAAACTAACTATAATTGATTTCCTTTGTAATCTTGTGTATTTTATTTGTAAACTTAAAAATCTTCTGAGAAAGGGTTTATAGACTTTTAAGAGACTTCCAAAGAAACCCCATGATACAAAAAAAGTTTAAAACTCCTGCTCTAATGCATGTTATTATCTGTACAATAGAAATTTTTCATCTATTTGGTTTTTCCTATATAGAGAGACAGGACAAATTCCTTTTAGAGATTATAGATCCCTTCTTTAAACTTACTTTGCTAGGATTTGACTCAACCAACACAAGGACATCTAAATACATGACCCTCTGAAGGCCTTTATAATCCACAGGGAATCCCTTTCACTGGGCTTTGACAGGAGATCACCCAAATCATAGAATGTGCTTGGCTTAGTTTTGTTTTTTTAGGTTTTTTTTGGAGGGGGGGGTTGGTTTTTGACTCAACTATTGAAGCATCATTGAGCAAGATTATTTCTATTATATTTTCAACAAATCTTGAATTATTTTGATGTATTTTTGTGTACAAGCTATAATTTAGTATTATTATTCTTTCTTGGTCTTTACTAATTCTGAACTTAGCCCTAATGAATTGGTGGCCTGACTATAAACAGACAGCAGATCAAGGAACAACTCCTATAATTTATTTCCTATCTATAAACATACAATCTATTTCATTCTTTATGGTGATATTTGGTGCTCATCATATCCAATACCTACCTTTAAAAAAAAGGCATTCATGATATAAAGGTATAAGCCTATGCAATAGAGGAAGGCCAGCAAGGGCAAAAATCTTAGAGTATACATAAAATATTTTGCCTGATATTGAACCATATTGAGGCTTGGTAAGTCTGCTTCTAAAAATGCATGATGATCTTTTTCTCTCTTAAAAAAATTTAACTGGAGAAAGAGTGAAATAGAAAGATTGTTCAATGGTGGCCCAGTCCTTAGAACATAAACAAAAGATTTGAGAGAATAATCTCTATCTATGTGTCTCTTTCTCTGTCTCTCTCTTTCTGTCTCTGCCTCTCTCTCTTTCTCTCAATGACCTATAATTGGTGACTCTAATGCAAAGATAGAAAAAGATTAGAGAGGGAAAATACATGTGAAAGAATGAATAAAGAAGAAAGAATATACTAATATGTTATATATTAATAAATTATAGAGCAGTTACTAATCTATATTGGTAGAAGAGGATTCCTTACCAAGAGTACAATACAACAATAAAAATCAAACATCTAAACCAAATACATACATACGTATGTGGTTATTATCATTACAAGAGAATTCTATCAATTATTTTTGATAGATAATATCAAATAGGAAATTCCCTCAGATTCAGTAGACCTGAATTCTAATCCACCTCTGCTACCAGCTATCTGTATGACTCTGGGCAAATAAATCCCTTTCCATCTCTGGCTTCAAAGTGGAAAAGAGGCTCTGGATTAAGAAGCTTTGGTCTCAAATTTTTAGTTATATCCTTTACAGCCTTAGACAAATCACCTAACACCCCTGAGCCTCAGTTTTATAGGAAGGAAGGAAGGAAGGAAGGAAGGAAGGAAGGAAGGAAGGAAGGAAGGAAGGATTGTGAAATGCCTACTATATGCCAGGCACTGTGCTAAGCATATTACAAATGTTAGTTTCTTTAATCCTCACAATAACCCTGTGAGGTTTTTTATTATCCCAATTTTATGGTTGAGGAAACTGAGACAAAGAAACAAAAATTAAGGGGTTTTCCCCAAGATATACAGCTAATAAGTATCTGAGAAAAGATTCAAACTCAGGGCTTCTTGATTCTAGATTCAGCATTCTATCTATTGTACCACCTACTTATATAATATAAAATAAGGAGGTTGAACTAGATGCTCTTTATGGTCCCTTCCAACTCTAATTCTATGATCCTTTGGATCTGTGAAGTCTATGAATTCTATCCCATTTTACAAATGAAAATATGCACATCCTAAAAGGCTAAGTACCTTACTCATAGTCTTACTATAAAAATAATCAAAATCTGACTAATTCTTAACCTACTATTGCCTCCTTGGACCACACTGGCTAAGATTTGCATTCATCATTCTCCCTTCTTTACTGACAAACATGTGGCTCTTTAAGACATGACCAAACCTAAAAATGGAAAGGAAGCTTTTTGTTTCTTACATTTCTCTTTATTTCTTGATAAATTGAGAAAACATGACTTTGTTCCCTTTGGCTAGAAGTTGTTTGTTGCATTCTTAGTGATGTTACAATGAGGGCAGAGAGCACAAATACTTTGAGGGAAGAAAAAAAAGTTTTGGTGCATTTGTCAACTTCTGATTCTCATAAAAAGGCAAATGATTCACTGTGACCACAGTAGTTAAAGATGGAAAAGACCTATTAGATCATCTATCCATTTCCCCTGTCAGAGTGGAATTGCTCCCTATGGTATAGTCTCTAAGGACTGGTCCCAACCTCGCAAAAAAATATCTTATGCAATGGGGTTCCATCAATAGATGAAACTATTTCCCTTATTCTGTTACAAAATATTTCTGTATATCCAGAGTATTCTAGTTACACATCTGGACTTAAGTATCATAGGAATTGGTTAACAAAATGAATGAGCCACAAAAATGACAGCAACTTTGATGGGGATGGCAGAAATTTGAGAAAAGTCAGAAAAATGGAGGGAAGGAGCAAAGAAAACATGGAAATCTTTTCCCAAGAAATACAAGTGAAGGTGCACAGTAGATAGAGCATCAGGCCTTGAGCAGAGAGGACCTGGGTTCAAATTAGATCTCAGATACTTTCTAGCTGTATGAACCTAGGTAGGTCACTTAACCCCAGCTGCCTGATCCTTATCATTCTTCCACCTTAGAACTGATACTGAGTATGGATTCTCAGATAGACAATAAAAGTTAAAAAAAAAAAAAAAGGAAAGGTGACTTAATTCCAGACATCACTGCTTCATTGTTGTTTTAGGTGGTAGGAATGGTGGTGTATGAGGGTATGTGAGTTCATACACTTAATAGATTAAGTAGTAGGAGGAAAAAATAAAATTCATATTTATGGTTATTTAATAAGCAATCTTGATGTCTTAAAAAGAAGCCACACAAAGAGTTTCTGTTTAATATCATTTCAGTTTAAGCAAATGAAGAATGTCATGTAGCCACAAGATCATAACATTATAGCCAGAAAGATCTAGAAAATAATTTAGTCCAGTCCTTACAATTTCCAGATAATGCATAGAGTTTGTTTAATTCATTCATTTAACAAGCATTTAACAAATGCCAATTTTGTGCCAGATACCATGCTAATCACTGGTAATAAAGACAAAGCCAAAACAATCCCCATCCTCAAGTAACATATTCTACTAACTTGGATTGGGAGGATCAAGCCACATTGGCACTGGTAAATCAGTACAAACTATATCCAAAATAAATACAAAGTAATTAAAGTGGAGGAAAAGTTTCATGTGGCAAGTTATTTTACCTTATAAAGAAAAAGAGTCAAAGATCAGAGTGCATCAAGGATATTTAAGTTTCAGGAAGTAACCAAATTCAAACTTCTACATCTGATTCTGTAATTTGGTCATTCTATTTATTATCCAAAAAAAAACATAGTTAAGGAACTCTCAAATGCATCATGGTATTCAAATTATTAAACTCTGAAATTCTGAAACTTGGTGTCACCCAGGAGGCTACTCTCAGGTTGATGTTACCCAAAATATTTCCATTCTCTGACTAGAAGGCTGGATTCTGAAATCATCCCGCCTCAGGAATTCAAAATCCTCCCTCTTCTACATGACAGGTTAGGGTTCAAGAACAATGTCCTTGACCTCACTTTTAGTTTGCATGTAAACATATATCTACCACTACCTTACCTATATGCTCTAAATTGCTGTTATTACAAGAGTAGGAGGAGAGGAAATACCCTTCCCTCTGCTGCCACCCACTTTTTCACCACTTCACTGGAGAAGGAACAAGGGAAGAGATGAAGAGGGAAGAGTTCAGGAAATTGAAGTGCCTGTTGCACTCACTTTTATTGAGAGGGTCAGTCCCCAAGTCTCAGACACTGGGAACCAAGCACAAAGGTTCAATGTGTCTATTTTCACATTTGGTAACTCATCAAATGACTCAGACTCCTCATGCTGTCAATATGCCCTAGGTTAGCATTGGCAAAGTATTGACACATGTACTGGGCTGGCACAGGAAAGCTGCTCTGTTCCCCCTCTTCCCAGTGTCTGAGGATATTTTTTGCATGTCCCACCCCACTATCCAACCACCCAAAGTGAGTCCTTCCTCCCTCCACATTCTGCGGCAATGGGGTGAGAAGGAAGAATGGCTCACAGGAGGCTTGAAGGTGCAGTTTGGGCATGCAGACTAGAAAACGTTCACCAATACTGCCCTGGGTTGTTTGACTTTCAGGTCAACTGATGTATATTAGATGAAATAGTTGTTTAAATCCCTTTAAGCATCATCAATATGTTTATTCTCAAGTCAGTGTACTTACTGTGTATAGTCTTAAGCAATGCAAATATAAAAAGAAGTCAAAAACAGACCCTGTCCTCAAGAAGCTCACAGTCTAATGGAAAAGACAATATGAAATCAATTATGTACAAACAAGATATATTCAGGATAAACTAGAGATAATATCAAAGGGAAAACACTGACATTAAAGAGAAGCAGGAAAGATTTCCTGTAGAAGATGAGACTTTAGCAAAGACTTGAAGGAATTCAGGGAAGCCAGAAGTGGAGATGAGAAGGGAGATCATTCTGTGCATGATGAACAGCTGGTGAAAATGCCTGGAGTCAGGAGATGGAGTATCTTGTGTAAGGAATAACAAAGAGGTCAGTGTAACTCAATCATAAAATGGAGGGGAGTCATGTTTAAGAAAGAAGCATAAAATTACATAGGACTTCCACCTAGGTATTCCAGCCTAAAAATTTTAATGAGCTGGTCTCTGTCCATGTGTTAGAAACTGGCTGGGGGAGTGGGGGAAGTGGGGGTCCTATATTTAAAAGGAAATACTTTGGGTCCAGCTGGGTGGAGGTGTCTAGTGGGTACCTTAGGGATCTATCTTCAGTCTGCTCTCATTTACTATCTCTATTAATGATCAGGAAAAGGGTGTAGCCTAGGTTTTAATGAAATTCACAGATGCTAGAAACATATCGTAAACACCAAGGGGTGTGGATGTTTGGGAAAAGGGGGTAAGGATGAAGAGGAAAAGAGAAATCCTCACCAAAAACTTAGAAGAAAAATATGCATATTCATATGCACATACACACACACATATAGTCACATTCAAACACATGGTGTTCTGATGGACTGGATGGAAAGTTTTACTAGATGGCATCTAAGGACAGAATAATTAGAAACCTAGATGCCAAAGATGATGAGGCACCAGAAAAGAATCAATCACCAAAACTGAAGAATTAGAGAAAAATAGGTATACATGCAGTTGATTTAGAAGACAAAATTACAAAGTACCTGTCAAGTTATCACTCCTCCAATCAGAAGGCAGTTCTTTGAAGGTAACTGCGTAAGACACTCAGCTTCTTACCAGGTTTAAAAAGTAGATGGTGCAGATTAAGAGCATGCCTCCATGTACTGAGACAATCTATTAGGGACCGTCTATTGCCTTAGTAATTTCATATTTCTCCTTTCAAGGATCTAAATGTTACTGAAAATTTTAAACAGGCAGGTGTGGTATCACACACATGTAATCATAGCTATTGGGGAGGCTGAAGCTAATAGATCACTTGAGGTCAAGAGTTCTGAGTTACATTATTTGAAGTCAGTTAGATTTCTAAGTCCAGCACCAATATGGTGAGCCCCAAAAAAGAGTGGGCCACCAGGCTGCCTAAGGAAGAGTAAATAGGCCTAGGTTTGAAAAAGAATAGGTCACAGGTCCCATACTCATCAGCATCAGGATTAGGCCTATGAGTAGTCTCTATACTGTTACCTGGATGAAGTAAAGAAACTGGAGCTCAAAGAAATAATAATCAATAAAGAGATAGAAAAATAGACTAATTATAAAAATAAATAATCAAAGGCTGGAACACAGGAGGTAAATAATCAGCCCCTAATCCAAAATTATCTGAAAGAGAGAAGAATTCAAAACAAGGTCAAAGCAAGAATAAATGAGGGGGAAGGGAGGTAATTAGGTGATTAAGTGAATAGAGAGCCAGATCTGAAGACAGGAGGTCTGGGGTTCAAATCTGTCCTCAGATACTTCCTAGATATGTGACTCTGGGGAAGTCACTTGACCCCAGTTGCCTAGCAAATAATTCTTAGACAGAAGGTAAAGGAGAGGAAGGAAGGAAGGAAGGAAGGAAGGAAGGAAGGAAGGAAGGAAGGAAGGAAGGAAGGAAGGAAGGAAGGAAGGAAGGAAGG
>NC_058130.1:106795866-106810814 GCF_016433145.1 Gracilinanus agilis
GAAAGAAAGAAAGAAAGAAAGAAAGAAAGAAAGGAAGGAAGGAAGGTTGGAAGGAAGGAAGGAAGGAAGGAAGGAAGGAAGGAAGGAAGGAAGAGACACAGAGAGACAGACAGGCAGACAGACAGAGATGAGTCTAATTGTCTCAGCCTCCCTAAAGATATGTTACTTGATAGTTGCTGACAGAAATTCAAATAGAATAGTCTTCTTCAAATGCCCAAACTCTGGACTTAACATCATTTTTGCTGTCTCTGATCACATTCTTCTTCCCTTCTATTACCAGGAATGTTTTGAAGTCAAAGTCCCAAGCACTAGTCTGGAAATAGACATCTCAGTCTAACCCTTCATTTTCTGTGCAATCTTTCTCTCATCCCCAGTTCTTTTACCTTGAAAAACTGGAACTTGGCCTTAAAAATCTCCAAAATCCTTCCTCTGTGATTTCAATGAAAACAGGCTTGTACAGCTTTTGATTGGAGCAATGGTTTTGTGCCCGGGGCATGCCTGGAGCCACATCCTGTTGTTGTAAGCCTCTGGGAGCTTCCAGTCATATTTCTGAGTTTAGCAGATAGAGGAAAACATTTATCTGGTAGAAGATTGTGTCTGCCAGTGATGCACCCAAAGCATTCTTTTTTCAAATTTCATATGTGAAAGCCTATCGTCAGGGATTGAGATGGGAAGAAAAGAGACCACCTTCTACTACCGCGCAGCATACAACCATGAATGGCTTAGAGCTTTGGGGGAAAGGAAGAATAAAAAGAGAAGGAAGAGGAAGAGAAGGGAAAGTGAAGGATCTCCGTAGAGGAAGGAAAAGTGGGAGAGAGAAGTGGAAAAAGGCTGTTTCCAAGTTGGTTCCTGGGTCCGAATTAAGATAGGGTCTTTATACAGAATCTCAGAGCTACACATGACTTCAAAGGGCATCTAATCAAACCCATACATGAACAGGAACCCTCTCCACAGACATATCCAATAAGCAGTTGTCTAACCTCTGCTTAAAGATCTCCAGTGAGGGGCAATTGGATTACTCCCTGAAGGCAACCTATTCCATTTTGAGACAACTCAGTGCTGGCAAGTTTAAGACTCTAATTCATTAGGATCTATATTAATCTAAATCATTAAGATCTCCCTCCCTCTCACTTCCATCTCATGGCATTTCTTTTTTTTTTTTTTTAAACCTTGCTTCCCATCTTAGAATCAATGCTGTGTATTGATTCCAAGAAAAAGATAGGTAAGGGCTAGGCAATGGGGTTAAGTGACTTGCCCAGAATCACAGAGCTAGAAAGTATCTGAGACCAGATTTGAACCTAGGACCTCCTGTCTCTAGACCTGACTCTCAATCCACTGAGCCACTCAGCTGCCTCCCAACCCATGACATTTCAAGACTCACCAAAATATTGTCCCACTAAGTTCCTTTTGACCTCCTCTCCTGCTATATCTGATGGGGGTAGAAATATTTAAAAGCGAAATGGCTTCCTTTACCTGGGAAGGGAAGAGTCATCAAGACCAAGAGGATAGCATGAACAAAGAGAAATAGGATGTTTGACATCAGAAAACTTTTGAGTGTTGAGAGCAGGCTCCCAGGAGCAATAGTGAGAGCCCCAATCCCTGACGCATTAAAAACTAGTCTAGACAAAGAACTTGAAAGTATATTGTCAGGAACTGTTCCTGCACTAATAAGAGATGGGCCTAGATGACCTAACAAGTCTTTCCGTCTTCACTTGCTCTGAATCTGTGTATTTTGTTTTTCCTTAGTCATCGTTTCGGTGAGTTTTTCATACTTAGGCTTGCTCTTTTTCATCTGTCCTCATGAATCAATCCCTTCAGTCCCCTAATCAAAGCCATCTTTGCAAATGAAACTGTAGCTGGGTGTTTAACAAATGAAACATTCCACATTCACCCCCATCCTCCCATATCCCAGTGACTGACAGAAAAAACAAGGTGAATAGATGCTGTCTTAATAATCTGCCCCATTTTAGCAAATATACCCAGTCAAATGCTTAAGTAGTTTCTGGCACAATTAGGAGATCCAATCACAGGTCTGGGTTTGGTTTATATTTTGCCTTCCCTCCCCCCAAAGTTAGGGACAAAAAATCTACAAGACCATTGTATCTCTTCTTCTCTGTTTCTCTAGGACTACAAGTGACAAGTCATTTCTACTGCTCTCCTCTTCTTTACAAGGGAGAACACTGAGGCATGGATACAGACAGGCATTTCACATTTGTCCCTTGCCCATGGCTGATCCATTTAGCCTTCAGGGCTAAAGACTGCCAACAATACATTTGGTCTGTCAGGCCATCATCATCACTGCCAAATCCTTTTCATTCAGTGGCCACATGCCCAGGGCACTGCCTCCTCCTTTGGGGTCACAATAATATTTACAGAACAGCAAAGAGGCAATATGGTATTAGGCTGTTGGGCCCCCAGAGAGACAGGACACTCTCCCCTCCTTCCCTTCCCACCAAGGACCTATAATTGAGAAGTCTTAGCGATTTCTCTGCTCTGTTCAATTCTCACAACTGCCCTGAGGCTCTGTTGTCAACAATATGCTATAATTTCCAAGGTTCTAGAGCTTGAAGTAAAACAATGTCTGAAATTGCCAAGTTGGCTGGTCCATTCTGGTCCTACTCATCGGAAGAGATCCGCCAGCAAGGGGAAAGGACACTTCCCACAAAGGGAAGCTTTCAGAGGGGTGACTCAGTCTCAGGGAAGCCCTAAGATCAACACTGAGATGTCAGCCTTAAAGCTTCCACCACTAGATTCAGTAAACAATGGGGAACTACAGGTTTTAGAGTAAAGGAATGACATGTTAACAGTATAGTCAGAAGTCTTTCAGTTGTGCCAAGAAAACTAAGACTAATATTTTCAGAGGGAGATTTGATGATATGGTCATACTGATTTAGACAGCACAGGCACAGGGACAGGAGTGACACTTAGATCAACCAACTCATATTTATTAAGAATTCTTTTTTTCTAACAGAAAAATTCCTATTAAAAAGACAAAAAGACAAACTACCTAAAAGTGTCTACTGTTGACTTGAATTGAAATGAATTGAATTGAAACTTTAAAGTTATTTTCCCGATCACAGAAGAAGAAAACTTAAAGGTCTTCTAATGCAACTCCCTTAACTTACAGATAAAGAAACTGAGCCTCAGAGAGATAACACAGTTTATCAGGGGTCATAGAGGTGACAGGGCAAGGATTCAAATCTGTTTCTTAGACTATATTAACAAACTTACTCAAAAGCAGTCAGAGGAGCAAATTTATCACTTAGCCTCCCAAATCTCTTTTTTCACATGCCTCCCCATACTCCACAGCTGACCCCTTTTCATAGGTTGCGGTCACTGAGGCAAAGGATCAGGATATAACATGGCATGTCTCTATCCCTTGTCCCATTACCACCATGAGGAAGTTCTGGTCCAACAACTATTAGGAAGAGAAATCCGTCAAATGAGTGGACCTTGGGCTACTGTAGCTTCATAGCCTGTCCTATGAAAATCAAGCTGATTTTTAAATATAAACCCATTGGATGTGTTTATATCTGATCTCTTTTGATTACTAGACAAGTGGATTTGATTTTTTAAATTTCCATACAAATTTGAGGAACCCAGTCTTTGCATCAAAGTAGCTGATGATATGAAAGGCTGTAAAAAAAAAAAAAAAGTTTTTTTCTAAAGATAAAATGAGCCAAAGAGTTTCCTGTTGATTTCCTTCCTTTTTTAATGTCTCTCCTGGCCAGACTTGTCTAAAAAATCACTTGTTTTTCACAGTCTCTGCCTGATATGTCCCTCCTCTGGATCTCCAGCCCTACATACTTTGTTGTCAGAATGAATCCCTGGACACAGTGAGCTCTTGCTGTTTCTGTGTAATAGCTGCACACTCCCATGTCTCCCTGATTGATTTGGCAACCTGCTCCCACCAACCACCATCAAAACACACACACACACACACACACACACACACACACACACACACGCATTCCCTAAAAAATTCCCTATTTCATCACCTTCATGGGATTTAGGGAAAGGGGAGGCATACTTCAGGGAATTTCCTGGCTTAGCAGTGCTGTTTTGGAAAAAAATGAAAACAGGCACCAAGAAGCAAAACTCACCAACTCCTTTTCCCAGCTCTCCTTCCCTGATTCTCTTATTTCTCTCCTCCAAAATTCTCTACATATTCTCTATCTACAGTCACACTGACCCAGGGGTATACTGATAAATGTTTAACAATAAAAATAGAAATGTATTGGGACACATTTTTAAGTTTAACCTGAATGGCTAACATTTTCTTAAGTTTAATCTGAAAAACTAACATTTTCTTCACCACTTTCTTAAGTCTGGATGATTCTTAAGAAATAAATAACAACAAAAAAGGGCAACATATCAAGCCCTGATTTGTAGTATTTGAATATTCACATTGAAAATTTAACAACTGGGTCTCCAAATTGTAAGAGCTGGCCTCGGTACGTGCTTGTGCCTGACTCTCTTCATTTTACCCACAACTCCTTGTCTCATTCTTTCAAGTATATCTCCTATGGTCCTGCCAACCACATCTACTTGCATATAGCCTAAAACACAGAAGTAGATGAGAAAAGTGATCATTCCTAAGGAAGAAAGGGTATGTACCAAGGAAGCTCATAAAGTGAGATATTCTGGCTACTAGAAGAAAGATTAGTTCTATTCTTTCCTGCTTTTGCATGAGTTGTCTGGAATGCAATCCTTCTTCAGATGCTGCTTCATAGATAGATGTTTTAACTTCGTTCACAGAATTCCTACTCTAGATCTTTCCTGACTCCTATTCCATTCCACTCCTATTTAGCCCTCTCTCCTTCTTGAAATTTGTATTACTCTGCCTATGCTTGGCATTTCGTTATCTGTGTACATATCATATCATACTGTAGCCCCTTCAGTTAAATGGAAACTCTTTGAGGGCAGGAATTATTTTGGTTTTACATCCCTAAAACTAAGTACACTAACATTAAATACTTAGTAAATATATATTGAGTTAAAGTGAATTGAACTGTGATATGGATTAAGAAAGGAAAGGAGGAGGCCAAAAGACAACAGAATGGGTACTATCATACCACTGTAGCCAGAAACATGGCCCTTGTGGGGAGAGATGATAAACACTGGGTGGCCTGTGGTATCGACTGGAGGGGTTGACTCACTCCTGCAGCACTCTTGGCTACCAAAAACATATATGCTGTAGAACTGAGGGCTATCTCTGAATTACATTTCAGTCTCTTGCTCCATGATGAAGGGAATAATTTTCTGGCCTTTTTCTTATTCCTAAGTGATATGTATAATAGTCTGCTTTTCTCAGAGAAGCCAATATGGAAAAACAATACATTATTCTGATCATATATATGTTCTCCTAGAATTTATGAATCACCTAGAAAAGTATCTCCATCGCCAAGTCCAACCCCCTCCTAAAGTCCTTCCAGCATTAAAATGCTCTGTAGATGAAGAAAATGCAGCTCAGGAAGAAATGACTTATCCAAAATCATTCAGTTACTACAGAGCCATAACTGGAACCCAAGTCTACCAACTGCCAATGTAATTCATTTCTTACTCTGCCTAATTGTCTTCCTATGTCTTAGGGTAGATGAGCAAAAATTGTGAAAACTTGGGTATGGAAATTTGGCAAAGTGATAGATACTGGTACCCTGTTTACTTCATAATACCTTTCCTGATCATCTCTAGCACCTTAAGACCACAACTCAATCAGATTCTTCTTTGGGTGACTCCTAGCAGCTGGCTTATAATCACAAAACTAGAGCCATAAGCTCAATTCTCCCATTTTATTCTAAAGGAAACTGAGATCCAGCTAAGTGTATGTTGTGACCCCAAACAATAAAGGTAGTAAGGAGTAGAACTGGAAGTAGAACTCAGAATCTGTGCCTCAAAGTTCAATGTTCTTTCCATTATGCCACATTTCTTACCATGGCTGTCCCGATGTGCTGAAAAGAATTCAATTCAATAACCATTTGTTGTTCATTCATTTCAGTTGTATGCAAAGCCATCATGACTCTATTTAGGGTTTTCTTGGCAGATACTGGAGTGGTTTGCCTTTTTTTTTTCTTCCAGTTCATTTTATAGGTGAGGAAACTTAGGCAAACAGGGTTCAAGGATTTACCTACAGTCATATAACTAGATGATATATCTATATCTATATCTATAAACTGATATGAACTCAGGAAGATGAGTCTTCCTGGCTCTAGACCTGGTGCTTTATCCACTGTACCTCCTAGGTGCCCCAATAACTGCTTACTGAGTAGTCATTGTGCTCAAGGCTTTGTGCTTAGCAGATGTAAAAAATGAAGATCTTACTTTCAGGTAGTTTATGATCAAATAGAGAAAAATACATAATGATGTCAAAGGAATAAGTAATGCAAAGAAAACTGACTTTGGAGTCTGGGGACCTAGGTCAGAATCCCACCTCTGTGCCCTACTACCTCCTGGATGTTAGGCAAGTCAGATAGCTTCTATGAACATCAGCTTCATCATTCCTAAAATGGGGATGGGAATAACTAAAACATCTACCTTTCTCGAAGGGTTTTTGTGAGTGTTATGTGAGATATTAGAGATAAAGTAAGGTATAAAGGTATAAAGTATATGAAAGTATAAAAATAAATAGCCATTACTTCAACTAAAGGACAAGTTCCTTCACCTCAGGGAGACTCAATTGTCCCATGTGAAGTACCTAACATTTAGATGGCACTTTCCTCATAATGACCTTATACTGTAAATAGTTTAAATATTTTTGTCATCTCCATTTTACATATGAGGAAATGGAAGCTCTAAGGGTAAGAATCTTATCTGTGGTCAAACAACTAGTAAGTTTCTGAGGAGGCATTTGAACCCAGATCTCCTAACATCTAGGAAAGTGCCAAACTTCCTGTCATGTGAAAATGAGGGCATTGGCCTAGATTGCCTTTAAATTTCTGCTTTGTTCTATAGCCTATGATCCTCTGAGCTTCACAAAGGTTAAACATAGGAAGAGAAGGGAGGACTACCAAACCCAGAGTGGGAGATAACACCATGAATATGCAGTCAAAGTGACCTTCTGCTCAACCTTTGGATATTTTGGGATTGATTACAGTGTTGATAAAAGAATAAAGCAGACCCTATAGGGGCTTCCCCAAGACCCCCAAAGTGATCCCTGAACTTGTCCCCAGCATACTGTGAATGGTTCTATAATTAAAGTTCTCATTTCTAATGCCTCTGGTCTGGCTAATGAGAATCAAAGTGAGATATTATTTTCAAAGGTAACCATGAGTCAAGACCTGGTTCCAGTCTAAGCTTTGCAACTAATTAACTATGCCAGCTTTTTTGGAAACAGGTGAGGCAGAAGACAGAAGTAAAGAAGTAGCTGTGTGAGATCACAAAGCTATCTCATCTCTCTTGGCCTTGATTTCTTCCTCTCTACAATCAAGGAATAACAAGACCTCTTCTAAAAGTTTATGATACTATGATTTTAAATGCCACTGTTCCCAGGGAATCAGCAATGAGCATGGCCTCTCTTCATCCAAATATGGGTTAGGAAGCTTCTTGACTCAACCCCAACACCATCAGTGCCAGAACATCATACCTTTCTCCATTCCAAAAATCATGTGCTACCTGGTCTCTCTATTTGAGGATTGATTTTCTAGTTTGCCATAGTGATGGGCTTGCCCTACATGAGCTCCTGCTCAAACCTGGCTAAATGACAAGTGAATTTTTCTTTGGGGTGTGTTGACCTCTTTGTTTCCCATCAACATTCTGAAGAGCTGGTTTCTGTTCAGCTTCACCAGAATCTCAGTCATGAGCATTAGCATGAGGCCAAGGGCTCTGTGGCCGCTAAGAAAAAGACAGGAAGCAAGAAAGAAATCCATTGAGCTATTTAATGGTAGTCACCTCTTGAGATTTCACAATCAGAAAACATGAAATTGAGTCCTGTCTTGGTAGCATACCAAGTATGTGACACTGCTCAATTCATCCAAGTTTTCTCACCGGTAAAATGGGGACATTAGTACTTATACCATATATTTCAAAAGTGAGGAATATGCACGTCAAATCATGAAACACTGAAAAATGCAATCTATTAGGGTCTTAGATTCACAAAGTCATAGGACTTAGAGCTGGAAGCAATTGTAGAGATACAAACCCATTCATTCTATGATTAGGAAAACAAAGCCCAAGAAGGATCAGCAACTTGCCCATAGTTAAACAGGTAGTAAATAGTGGCATGCCTGTGAGAAGTCTGATCTGCCCCATCAAGGTTCCATAGACATATGACAGCTCTCTGTTGATTTTAATGAATGTAGATTATCAAAAGTGGATTTAGGTACTTGGATCATCTGGACTGATGGTTTACATTAACTAGGTCATTTCCAGATCTCTGCTTGCTCAACATTTGAGTATTTGTTATAGGAGATGCCTGTGTTTTCTTAACTTGCTGTCATAAGGAAAAACAAGAGGGAGGTAGAGGGTGGGGGAAGGGGAGATTCTGATCTTTGTGAACTAGTGAAAATGTTGGCAACCCAATTTTCTTTTATACCCCAGCGAAACTATCCTTCAGTTCCCTGGAAACATTTGACAACTAGGCTTAGAATCCAAAGATCTGGGTTTGAAACCCAGCTCCCTAGCTTGTGCGACATTGACCTCAGTTCCCACATCTGCAAAAGTGAGGGCAATCCAATTTTATAAACCCTAAGATCCTTTCCATCTCCAAAACCCTATGATGCTATGATCTCAAGTGCATGTTTGTGAAGATGCCTGTCATCATCCATAGACTGCTTCTTTGATGTATAAAGAGTTGTTATTATCTACCTCTTGCTGGATTTTTAGAATCATAGACAAGTTGAGCCCACTAGGATACGACCTCTTCAATCCTTTCAAACATGTAGGGAGAAGCAGAATGAGGAAGGAGTGCTCTCTTTCAATCACAGTTCAGACAAGGCACAGAGAAGCTAGGCAACTAATCCAAAGACACACAGACAAGTCAAAGGCAGAGCTAGAGGAGAACCTGCTGACTTGATTTTTTACCAAATTTCCCTCTGGGCTGGAAAGGTTTTTCTCCTATTTTCTGTAGTAAGTGGTTGTGTATGTGTTTTAGTTTTATTAAACATTTGCTCCCATAAAGAAGGCTAGGCAGAAACAGCTGTAGTGATTAACTGGGTGGCTGTGTGACATGAAACTGGGGAAACATGCCTGCCTCATGAAGTATTCAGAAATGTCCAGATTCTTTCAAGGATTTTTTCCCCTTTTCTTTTTGTGAGCTTGTTGTTGGTCAATGCATCTTGTTTATTTCCAGGTCCTCCACATGTTTTCAAATTATTCCAATGTGTGGTTTCAACCAGGGGTAGAATGAAAGGAGGAGGGAACATTTGAGAAGAGAAAGCTGCTCCCCCATATTTAAAAACCGTTATTTTAGAAGCCTCCCGGTGGGTAGGGGGAGGGCACAATAAAGATGATAGAGTTAGAGTTGCACATGAGTCTTACTGAGCCCATTTTCATTTGTTTTTGGTTTGCTGTTAGTTGTTTGTTTTCCCCCAGAAACAGAAAAAAAGTAGCAAAAAAGAGAATTGAAAGGAAAGAGGAGACGCGAAAGGGGAGAGGAGAGAGAAAAGAGAAGAGGAAAGACGAGAGAGGAGAGGAGAAACTTAGGCTGCCACGGACTTGCTTCCTACCATTGAGAAAGGAGCCAGTTTTTCACAGCTGGCTCCGGGCTCAGGAGCTTTTAAGGGTTTCTAATCTTGGAAGGCTGTCTGACATCACCCCGTTTCTTGTCGGCTGATGTTTCGTACAAGCCTCTCATTTCCTTAGTGTTTTCAGAGCCACCAATTATTGCAACAATCTTGTGTTTATGTTGTTTCCCCCCTCCTCTCTCTCTCTCTTCTGCCTTTTTGGCTGGCCTCCCGAGAGCTTTTGCCTTCCCTGGGACGCACCAGTGCCGAGGGGGGTGAGCTGGACCAAGTATTTACAAAAGGGAGTGAGAGAGCAAGAGGGAGAGGTTCCCTCCCCCCTCCCCTTAATTTTTTTTCATTGACTTCAGCATCATGTGATCAGGAAGCCTGGACTCTTTCCATTTCCCCTCCCGACTAAAGGGAAACATTGTGTAGCTGATGCTTCTGCCACTGGTGGGATGGCCTTTCGCAGCATTACGTAGGAAGATAAAAATAACCGGCATATTTAAGGCCGGCTGTGGAATCCCAGCGCAGACCCAGTGCGTCTGGTCAGTTCACGGAGCACAGCAGCGCCTCGTCGGGCTCCGCTCTCGCCCAGTCCCCACACACCACGCACTCGCACTCGCACACGCACACGCACACGCACGCCTCACGGCTTCCCAGCTGCTGCCATGTGCCTTCTGGGATGCCCCTGGGTGAACTTTTTGAGATGTACCTCCCCTCCCCATCCTTTCCCTGAAGGAATATTTAACCAGTTAGTTAGCTCAGGGCTGTGATTTCTGGAAGCGGAGAAGCGAGTCGCCTGTCTTGGGAGTTGGGGCGCCCAGGATGCTTTACGGACAGGGGGGGCTTGGGGGGAGCGAGACATTGAAATTAATTGACTGACGCTGAGGCCACAATCAAGGGACCAAACTTGATCTTCTACATATGACATGGCCCCCTAGAGAACGAAGGAAGAATTTGGATGAAGTGCAGTGGGAAAGGGAAGGAAGGGAATGAGCCAGAATGCTGATTTGCGTTCTTCATCTGCGCTATTGTATTCGGCTTCGGTTTGGAAAACTCAGCAAATCTAGGGGCCCTGCCCTGGGAACCCTAAGAAGCTATAGTCTTCATATTCTCTTTTAAAATACACACCCCTGCCCCCACCTTTCGAAACAGAATTTTCAAAAGGAAAAGAAATCTGGAAAGGAGAGCGATATTTCCTGCCCTTTTTTTTTTCACACCCCTCCTAGCCACGAAAACGCAGTTAAACACAATGAATTTTTTGTTTGTCATCAAAACTCCAACGCAGCTCATTGCCTGTTAGGTGAAAGGCAGCTTTTTAATTTTTTTTTTTTCTTTTCCTTCTGGGGACCATTAGCTTTATTTTAAGACTCGACTTGAGTTCCCCTATGTTGTACTCTACAAACCTTGACTTTATGAGCAATGCCTTAACTACAGACCTGCGTGGTTTGCCAGGCCTCTAAAATTAACTCCAGGTTTGAGGATAAAAACACAAACATACCATCCTGTGTTAACAGAGATACCTATGCAGGTCAGGCTCCTACTAAGAGACTCTAAGAAGCAGGCAGGCAGGAATTCAAAGGACACCACAGAACCCAGGAGAATGGAAACTAAGAGGTGGTGGGTCTATTCCTGCCAGGCCCCTTAGCTAAGAACTATCAATCCTTAGGGTGAAAACAGCCACTGATATTGAAGCAATCATTTTACCCACAGGAAACCACCTTTCATTTGCTATTCCTCCCTAAATGAAAATAACTTCAAGCAAAAGCAATGTAGAGTACTTTTAGCAAGCCAATGAAAATGCAAGGTTTCTATTGCTTTGTGGAAGACAATCGTAAATTTTTAATTAGCAATAAGGGATGTTCCAAGCTTCAGATAATTATTGAAACAACAATAATTCACTTTTCCTACCATATTTGTCTCCAAAAACACTAAGAGTTGATAAGAATTCAGCTTAATTCAACAAACATTTGTTTGCCTAGAGCATGGTCAATAAACACAAGAATTACAAAAACCAAAGAATGAAATTTTAAAAACACAAGATAGGAGGTCCATTCCTGACCTCACAGAGTTTATATTCTTTTGGTGAGTTTGCAGGATTAAGGCAAAGTTTAGAAAAAAAATATATTAAAACCAATAGAAAAGACCCACACAAGTTCATAGGCAATAGAGATTGAATCAGAAGAAAGGGAAAATTTTAAGATCAAAGGGAGGAGGAAATGAATAGTGTTTTCTATAAATATCTATCTTTTTTATTATGAGATAAATGGTAAATATTATCATAATTCAATATCTTAGTCTCTTCAACAGAGAAGCACTGTGACTTACAAGGGGCATCATCCTCACTCCCTTACTAGTTAGAAAGAGTAACAGAACTGGACCACAGCAAGACAAAGAAGGAAAATTAACAGTTCATCTCTTCCCTGGCAGTGTGGACCAGGAGGGTAATATAGTTTCTAAAGAACCTCTGGCCTGTTTCAGCAAAGTTTTTTACAAGGTGAAGTTTAGAGTCTCAGGGATCAGGAGATCTGTGTGGGTACACAAGGCTACAAGGGGATATAGGAATATTTGGGGGATACATATTTGGGGTATCATTCTAGGGTAAAGACAGAAATCTGAGGAACAAATAATGATAGTCAGATATGGGGGTTTGAAAGAGTGGATTATGTTACAGCTTATTCAATAGTTCTTGAAGTTTTCATGAAAAAAAGCCAATTTTTCCTATTTCTCCACTCTTCTCTTTGCTCTTTCCATTCTCCCCACCATTACCAAGACAAAGATTATTCTTGTTGACTTTTGTGTTCCTCATAATGTCTAGCACTTATTTCTGCATATAATAGATTCAAGAAATGTTTGTTGACTTTAATTGAATTAATAGATATGCCAATACCTGTTGTGAAATTTCTATCTTCAGAAACACAAATAAGAGAAACAAAGTCTCAAAGCCAAAAAGAATTAGGTTTATTGAGATAGGGCATCCCAAAATCAAGCTGGACTCTGATCAAGACCAAAGACCTCAAGCCTATTAGGATGGCTTCCTTTATACCCAAAGAAGTATCACAATTTATACACCAATATAAAAATAATCTGGGAAAGCTTATATACCAGGATAAAAATAAAGAAAAGGGGAAGTAATATTCATTGGTTGAATCAGTCACTTGATGGCTATGTAGACAATATATTGCATCAGAAGAGATGATGTATACAACAGGGGAGAAGGGGTGCTAAACCCCACTCCATAAGAAAAAGACAATTATGTGATTAATGCTGAAAGTTCTGCAGGAAACATGGTATAGCAAGGTTACAAGTTTAAGATCATATTGACTAAATGATGACTAATAATGACTATATTAAAACTGTTATTTAATTGAATCAAACCTTACAACTTATTAAAATCATAAGGGATATTATATTAATTTACTTATACTAACATTATTTAACTCTCCTAAAATCACAACTATGATTATCTAAAGACTACTGGTGACATTAAAATCTAATTGTCATATAAAATGATTAGGGGATTTCTCACTCACATATCTGTGCTAAACTGGGGATACAAATACAGGGGGAAAAAAATATGTATATAGTCCCTGCCTTCAAGGAGGTTACCTTTGAATGTGGAGAAGTCAGTACTTAAAGGGGACCTGAAAGGGATGCTGGGGCTGGTGAATGTATGTACATGGAGGCAAGATTTGGAGAATTAGAAGCATAGCTAGGAGGGGAAAGAAACACATTGAGCTTAGGCCCATTCCCAAAATGGAGCACCCCATCCCACTGGAACTCACCAATGAGAGGAAACTCACATGGTTAAAGAATGTTCCAAGGTAAGAAATCCAGGATAGGCAGGCCCCAACTACAAAGGGATTTTCCAAAGTGAGAAGGCCACTGAATAATTGGGGGCAAAGTCCAAAAAGCCAGATGAGTAGAAGTTAAAAAGAGACAAATTTGAATTTAATGTCTGAGAAAACGTTCTTAGTAGCCAAAGTTCTGTAGTTCTGTAGTTCTGTAGTTCTGTAGTTCTTAGACATACCTAAAACAAGTTGACTCATTGTATGGTAAAAGCACTAGATTTGTAGCTCTAAGATGTCAGTCTAAGAAATACTAAGAGAACTTTGTTCAAATCCCAGCTCTGCCACCTATAATAACCTTTATGACCTTTAGTAAATAATCCGCCTCTCCCCCCCCCCCCATTAGGTCCTTAGTTTCCTCATTTATAAATGAGTTGATTGGACTAGATGAGCTCTAAGGTCTGTTTCTACATAGATACATGAATTTTTACTGGCAAAAACACTGTTCTCCTAGAAGGGGTTTGTGAGAATAAATCATTCCCTTAGAGCTCTGTGAGGGAAAAATGAAGGACTAATCAGCCTCCTCTGACTAACCTTTCCTTTATTCTGAATTAAATCCACACAAATGCATTTTGTGTAGTCTGTTCTTCCTTGTATCTTTTCACCAGGCACCTTGTAATTATTTTCTAGCTGTTTCCTATTTATATGTCTTGTCCCTGTGAAATGTACTGTGAGATCAGAGACAATGTCCTACTCTTTATCTTAAGTAATGTTTCTTGGAATATTGGAC
Organism: Gracilinanus agilis; assembly: GCF_016433145.1. Lineage (NCBI taxonomy): Eukaryota > Metazoa > Chordata > Mammalia > Didelphimorphia > Didelphidae > Gracilinanus > Gracilinanus agilis. The sequence goes on from NC_058130.1 coordinate 106,810,107, forward strand.
TTCCCATACATCTCAAGGAGATCATCAGACTCGAAAGGCAAACCAGATTTTGCCAGCTTAAGTTGATCCTTGTTAGTTTTGAAACAACAGCCAGCTTTCTCCTCCTCTATCACCAGGGTGGGATATGAAGCTTTCTATATCTATATTCTATATCTAATATTACATACAACATCATAGTAGGAGCATCTGCTCTCACTGACTGCCCTTTTTCTTTATTATTGTTTACTTCCTTCTTTCAAACTATAACCAGTGAGCCCAGGTATCAATATCTTATCTCAATGTTGCCATCTTCAAATAAATACTTAGTTTGTATAACTAAATGAAGCCAAGCATCTATCTACCTGCCTACATCCATCCTGATGCTAAATTTTAGACTAAAGAGCTGTGTATGTAGCACAATGGGTAGAGTGCCAGTTCTGGAGTCAGGAAGACCTGGATTCAAATGTGACTTCAAATACTTTCTAGTTGTTTGACCCTAGGCAAGTCACTTAATTCTGATTGCCTAGGCCTTGCCACACTTCTGTCTTAGAACTGATACTAAGAAAGAAGAGGAAGGAAGGAAGGAAGGAAGGAAGGAAGGAAGGAAGGAAGGAAGGAAGGAAGGAAGGGAGGGAGGAAGGAAGGAAAAAAGAAAGAAAGAAAGAAAGAAAGAAAGAAAGAAAGAAAGAAAGAAAGAAAGAAAGAAAGAAAGAAAGAAAGAAAAAGTGA
>NC_058130.1:106811141-106866867 GCF_016433145.1 Gracilinanus agilis
AGGAAGGAAGGAAGGAAGGAAGGAAGGAAGGAAGGAAGGAAGGAAGGAAGGAAGGAAGGAGAGAAGAGAGAACTTCAGAGAGGCCACCTAGTTCAGTCCTCTGAAGTTACAAATGAGAAAACTGAGGTGCTAAGAGATTAAATTACATGCCCAAAGTTATATAGTATATTCATGGAAGAGCCAGGACTGCAACCCAATCTTTTGACTCCAAGTCCGATGAGAATTAATACCATCCAATACATAATTAAGTGCTAATTTTTGAGTTATAGACTCCAAGTACTGTTAAGAGTGTGTTGGAAAGAAAGACCAAAAAAGATGGAGCAGTGAAAGAGGGCTTCATAGAGAAAATGGAATTTGAGCTGAGCCTTGAGGGTTTGGGAGAATTTGAAAAATAAGAAAAGAGAAGGGAGGGCAGTTAGGGAGAAGGAAACAAGTGAGTTAAGGGAAAGAAGAGGAAATGACAAGTATATTTTTGGAAAAGTGAAGACTGGCCTAACTAGTATAGAGGACTCACAGAGTCACAGAAAGTGAGAGCTAAGAAAGGCCTTAGAATTAACCTAATTAGCCTTTCTCCTTCTACAGATAAAGATATTAAGCTCCAAAGAAGTTAAGAGTTTTGCCTAAGGTCCTACAGCAAATATATGGCAGAGTTGAGACTCAAACCTAGGCCTCCTGAATACCAGTCTGATGGGTCTTTCATTTCACTGCAGTAAGCAGTCTCTTTCAGGGAGTGATAGGAGAAAAGGAGTGTCTAGGTAAGATAGGGTCATATTATGTCAGCCTTGAAAGCCAAGCAATGGAACTTCATTTGGTTTAATGGACATTAACTGGGCCGTATATGTGCTTGTGGCTTTGTCCTTTTATCTGCAGATTATGGACTATCAACACATCATTTGGACTGATTTCTGCTTTCCATTTGGGATTGATTTTTGCCAAAGGTGTGTTTGAAGGCAAAGCCATTTGGAGCAGAGCTATTATGAGATCTGATTCATTGACAGCATACTTTTTTTTTTCTTTTGGTGACCATTTCAAATCCACATCTCATCCATATTGATGATGAAAAAAAAAAAAAGCTGCAACTTAAAAGAGAGGTTATTGAATGAAGTCCTTCTTCTCACTACAATGCCAGCCCTAGTGACCACTATAGTTGAAGTTACATACAAGACTTCCTTTATACCCCTCTGTTTTCATTAGCTCATGTAACTTGCCAAAGAATGATCCTTTGGGGCTAAAATTTTCCATGCTGGGTCTTGGCAAAAAGGTGAATTTTTTTGGAAGTTTGAATAAAATCCCTTCAGCCATTTTTTAGTTTGATGCTGGTGAAAAAAATACATTTTCCCTGCTTTAAATTGAAGACTTTTTAGCACACAAGAAACTCAAAACCAGATGAACTTTAAAAGCTGAAACTTTCCATGTGTCTGGTCTCTTCTAAGGATCCTCCTGGGTAATTTTGGAAACAAAAATTAAAAAACAAAAATAAAGAAGTAATAAGCAGTTGAAAAAATCTCTTTAGAGAATATATATTAAATATTCCATTTTACCAAACTCCATAACTATTTTCGTGTCTATAGAGAGCCACCCAAATGTAAAACTGTTTATTAACAGTAATTATGTAGCTTTGATTCCAGCTGCTCTTTTATGACAGATGGGATTTGCCTCCTTTCTTTTGTCTTCAGGTTCCTTCTTTAGTCCCACACCAAGATAAGATTCGAACTCATAAAAAATGAAAAAATAACAAAACTGGGGTTCCTAGAATAATGTTATAATTCCTGCAAGGTCCAGTTCAAGTCTCACCACCTCAAAAGTCCTCTTTGGCTAACACCGTGAATTCTGACCAGACATTTACCAGACCTTCTTCACAATGATCCTAGTTCATATTGAATTCTGTCAGTATCTAAGTGGATACCACATATATCCCACTTAACTTATCCAGGCTAATCCAACGACCATTAATCAAGTCACTACTATGGGCCGGGCCAAATCAATACCAGTCTTTGACTGATATAAGCAGGTCAGTATATACATGATTATTTGTGGAAGAAGAGGAAGAAAGCATGAGCAAATAAGGGGATCAGGAAAAAAACTACCCATGAAAATAGTACATGAAGAATGAAGGGGTTGGGGTGAAATCTAAGAGGAAGAAGTGAGGAAGAAGAGTGTAATCAATTCAATCCCCCCCCCAAAAAAAAAACATTTAAGTGCCTATTATATTTAAAGTTCCAGACATTGATTATACAAAAATTAAAAAATGACAAGAATCCTTCCCCTCTGGGAGCTTACCTTCTACTAGGTCTGGAAATTGTCCTTCTATGAATGTAGGTTAGATATACACATAATATGACTTGTTTCTCCAAATAGATTGGCAGTTCCTCCTATTTTGTTGTTTTGTTTTGCTTCGTAGAAAACTACACAGTACCCAGCTGGCTCAGTGCTAGGAACACAGTGGGCACTCAATAAGTGTTTGTTGACCTGAATTAAATTGAATGCTAACCCACAGTGCTTACAAATTGCATTATGGATTACAAGCCAGGTTTGCCAGTGCATCATATTTCCTTGTGCAGCTCATGAATACTAGTCAAACAATCATTTCTGTAAAAACCTGAATCTTTGCCTATTTTTCTCAGATTTAATTTGTAGCCGAAGCACGGTGAGTTAGGCAGATTTTTAGGGCAATTTATCATTCCGATTGACCATTTTAAATCTAGAACCTACCAAATGTTCTGAGAGACATAATGGCCTAATGGATCCCAAGTGAGAATTAGATTCAAATTATGAATTGAATTATTACATTCAATATTCAAAGATCTGAAGTCAGGAGATATTTATTAGCTATATGTCTTTGGACAAGCTCTTAAACCTCTCCTGACCTCAGTTCTTTATTTGTAAAATTAGGGGGTTTGACTCAATGGTTTCCATCTAGATCAATGAATTTTTCATTTTTCTATTCATGCCTTATTTGGCTTGGAGCCATTTGCCTCATCATGACCTCAACTGACAGGAATATTGGATGTGATGTTTTAGTGGTGCTATCCGTTTTCAGCACATATCCAGGGCCCACTACACCTTACGTTGATTCTACATCTCGATCCTTTTCTCTGGGAGGAATGAAGACCTGGATGCACTAGAAGACTTTCTCAGGACCACATAGAATTAGAATTCGGTTTTTTTTTTTGTTTTTTTGGGGGGGATCTAGTTATGACTTTAGAACTTCATCATAACATTTTTCCCACTAGAATTTAGGTTTCCAGAATTGGGTATTCCCATCCCTTTCCCTTCCCAATTTCTTCCGGGGATCATTCTCTGCCTGTGTCCCCCAACCTAAGCAAACATCATGCTTGGCCCTTGGCTATCTATCTTTTTCTTTCAGGGCCAATGACAACACTGGCTAGCCCTAGGCTTCTTGTTTTCACAGAATGGGCTGGACAGTCTCAGTGGGATATAGGGAAAGTGGGAGTGAAGCGACAGAGAAGACAGAGAAATGACCAGCAGGGCTGCTGGGGTTTCTCTGTGCTGGCTGGCTGGCTGTGCGCTGCAGCTGCCTCGTGGCGTAGACAGAGCACACTCTGATGTCAGGCTCCTGCTGGCAGCCCTGAATGTAACCTGGGGCTCGGTCATCCAGGTTGGCCAGGCACTCTGAGGGCCATCCTAAGGTGGGGTTGGTGTAGACAGCCCACGGAGCTCTGGCCCTGGAGAGAAAAGGGAAGACCCCAATGAAACCTCTGAATTTTTCACAGTTCAGGGTGGGAAAGAGTAACTTGTGTGGGAAACATCCTACCCTGAATCCATGGTAACACCCATTTTGGCTGCTCAGGATTGGACCCCAACCAGACATTTATTAAACAGCCTCTCATAAGCTGTGGTCTAGCTAAAGAACAATACCAAACTGATCAAATGTTAATGGCTTCAATCTGTTCTTGGGCTGAGTTCCCCGCCCCATCCCCATCCCCCTCTTCCTTGCATAGAATTCAGATTTCTCCTTTCCAGTCTCTACTGGCAGCTCCCTATACCCTCCCCAGTGGTTGTTGTTGTTGTTGTTATTCCATTGCAGGGCCCCCGTGGCTGGAGCCACATAGGGTTAGGAGTATTTTAGAACTTTTTTAACCCGAAAAGAACCTTCTAGCTGACCCTGAGTGAGAAATCATGGGATTCCAGATTTAGAGGAGATGATGATTCTAGAGGTCATTCAGTCTCTCTCTCTCTCTCTCTCTCTCTCTCTCTCTCTCTCTCTCTCTGCCCTGTTCCCCACCCATTTTACAAATGAGAAAACTGGGACCCAGAGGGCTTAGGTGGTTCGTTCAGGGTACCATAGGTAGTAAATGCCAGGGTCGGGACTTGAATCCAAGTTTCCAAATCTAGCACTCATTCTATCCATTTTACCACATTGCCCTAAGCTGAGAACAAGAATATAGAGTGGGCTTTGGTTTGGTTTTTTTTAACTTGGCTCTTGGAGACTCAGTTCATTTTAATCCTAAAACTAATACTGTACTTCTCAATCTGACTCACTATTGACCAGGAACTGGAGAGTAGAAGAACAAAAAAAATCCTAGTTCTGCTACCTCTATGACCCTAGACAAGTCACTTCCCTTTCCTGACCTCATCTTTAAAATAAAGAGGTAGACTATTTGAGCCTAAAAATGGCCTCTTAAGAAGCATCATCTTGTACTGGAAAAGTTCTGGACTCAGAGACAGGAAGACCTGGGCTTGGGATGTGATTTCTGGTATTTACTAGCTGTGCAACCACGAACAAATCACTTAACTTTTCTGTATTTCTCATCTAGTAAAGGCAGTAATAAAGCCAATAGTAAGTGCTTCACTGAGTGCCTGTGAGAGACAAATGAAATGATATCTGTAAAATGCTTTGCATTCCTCAAAGCGCTACAAAAATGTCACAATTGTTCTTGTTATTAGGTACAATCAGCTAAGTGGGGTTTCAGGATGACTCATAGAGCCTGAATCATCCCTATATTCATAAGAAACCAAAGAGGGAAACAAGGAATAAGAGGAAAGAGAAGGATCATTTGGGCTGACTTGGGCACGAAGGACCTGGTACAGCCCTATGACATGGTATGGCCCTAATTCTAGCAGGAGGAGGACCCACAAGAGAACCTGCTTGTTTGGTATCTGGGGATTTGGGGGTAGGAGGGAAGGCGGTGGCAGTGGCAGTGGCAGTGGGAAGAGGTAAAATCTTTACAGTTTGCATTCTCTGCTTCCATTGTTCCAGACAGCTACAGATGTGGAGCACAATATTCATTAGGGCCCATGTGTTCCCCTCCCTCACACAGCATGGAAGGGAGCAGATGGGCGTAATTTATGCCCAAAAGGTTCATGGCAGGCCTTGCTAAGAGGAAGTGGGATTAAATGGCAGGGTTCCACCCAAAGACTGCAAACCCCTACACAGAAAGTATGTCTGAACAAGAGATCTGAGCCTAAACAGTTGGATGGGGAGTAAGGGGTCTGGCAAGGTGGCTGCTTTGTCTGTCTATTCCCTTTAGCCATTTCAGGATTTTCACCTGTCACCTGGGATAAAGTGGTAAAGGGCTTCATCACTTCATCCTTGGTGATACAGGCTCTGGTAGTTATAAAGAAAGAGACAGAAAAAAGAGACAGGCAAACAGAAACACAGATAGAATACACTGATCCACAGGCATTAAGCTCTTTTTTTTTTTAAACCCTTACCTTCTATCTGAGAATTGGTTCCAAGGCAGAAGAGCAAAAAAGACTAGGCAATTGAGGCTGAATGACTTGCCCAGGGTCACACTGCTAAGCAGTATCTGAGGTCAGATTTGAATCCAGGATCCTCCATCTCCAGGCCTGGTGCTCTATCCAGAGCCACCTAGCTACCACCTTTAAGTTCTTTTGTACCCCAGTCTTAACCTGTTCAGAGTTGTGCCTGATGGATGAAACTGAAATGGAAAGACCCCCCCCCCAACCAGAACACAATAGAAAGAGGCAACAAGAACCTTGACTGTGGAGTCAGAAGACCAAGCTTCTTTTTCTGGTTCTATCACTTACTATTTTTGAATTCTAAACAATTCACTTAACCTATTTGAGCCTTAGCTTCCTCATCTGAAAAACAAGAGTAAATACATTCATCCTATTTCAGGTTGTTGTAGAAATCCAAAATGTCTGTGAAGTGCTTTGTAATTAGAAAGTGCTATATATAAATAAATAAAATAACAACCCATTTAAATGTAAGCTATTATTATTTCTGAGTCCTGGCAACAAGAGAGCTCTGAGAATAAGGACAAGATTGAAGTTGCCAGGAGGAACTCCTTGGCCCATTCATCCAAAGGTCATCTCTTTGGTTGGCTTAACAGTATATCCTGGGACAGGTTCCTAAAGATGGGATATAATCCAACTTCAGCCTCTCTGGGCTAGAGAGACAAAAGAGAAAGGACTGGAGCCACTCAACTGTAAACCCTTAATCTCAATGATATTGTACTTGCATGGTGTTTCCTCTACCTATTCCTGCTGGTGGAACAGCAAGGTTTCAAATTAATTATTGATTAATTAAATTTGGAGTCAGAGACTCTAGGTTCAAAATCTGGTGCTGCTACCTATTGATCTTAAATAGGCCATTTCCTTCAGTCTTTCCTTTACTATAAAATGAATTGACCTAAGAATAGGAGTTCTTAAAAAGGAGTTTGGGAACTTTATTTAAAATGATACCTTGATGATTGCATTTCAGTATAATTGCTTTCCTTTGTAGACTCATGTATTTTGTTTTTATAAATTGGAGAACATTCTGAGAGAGGGCTCACAGACTTTTTTTAGGGGCCAGGCCATTGGGGTCCATGTGGTTAAAAAAGGTTAAGGACTGTTACTATTAAAAAGGGGTCTGAGGGGGCAGCTGGGTAGCTCAGTAGAGTGAGAGTCAGGCCTAGAGACAGGAGGTCCTAGGTTCAAACCCGGCCTTAGCCACTTCCCAGCTGTGTGACCCTGGGCAAGTCACTTGACCCCCATTGCCCACCCTTACCAATCTTCCACCTATGAGACAATACACTGAAGTACAAGGGTTTAAAAAAAAAAGGGGGGGGGGTCTGGCCAGGACCCAGGAATTAGAAGATCTTTGAAGGCCCTCCAAACTCCAGTGCTTATGTTCATTAGGCAGAAGCCAAAAGGCAATGCGAGGTAATATTTCCAGCCAAGTTTCTCAGTAAATTTAAAGACTTTTTCTGATTATGGAGCTCTTGCTTCCTTCGACCTTTTCGGAACTCCCTGTGGATCAGTAGCCCTAAGAAAGCAGAGAGCTGTGATCAGTAATGTTGGTCCTCAGATTCCAAGTTTTAAGCCCACCCCCACAACTTACTCTTTTTGGCCTAGGGGTAATAAGTCCCTTCACCTTTCTATGGCTCCTTTTCCTGCCCTATAAAATGAGGAGCACAATACTAACCTCCCTGCTAGGGCTGTTGTGAGTAATGGCCCATAAAAGAGATGACTAGGAAGCCCTCTGCAAACAAGAAGTGCCATATAAATGCTTAATCATAGTACTTGACATCTCATCCTAAGCTTGTTTGGATGCTTATGAGCGGCAGAAACCTTGTACCTAACTTGCTAATCCCCAATATAACTCTCAGCAGTTATTCCAGGTCTGGTTCCAGTGGGGCTTAGTGTCTCAGGCTAGAGATTGAAGTTCAGGTTTATGAGTTCCATTCCCAGAACCATGACTGAGTCACTGAACAACCTTAGGCATGTCCCTCTTGCCTCTTGGTGCCTTCATTTCCCCATTGGTACACCAGAATAATGATACTTCCTACACAGAACTGTTGTGAAAATTAATTAACGTTTGTAAAACACTTTGAGCTGCAGGGATGAAAAGCATCGCAGAATTACAAGTGTCTGGAATAATTAGCTCTTGCCAGTAAAACGGGAGCAAAAGAATAGGGCATTAAGCAGAAAATGGAAGGGGCTGGGCAAAGAACAGCTACGGCCCAACAGGGTTCCAAAATCTAACTGGTGCGGCAAGCCTTAGGTCCCTGCTGCTGCTGCTGCTGTTTCACAGTGTTCACTGTCTGCTTCCATTAATTGACCTGCTGGGGAACTGGCTTCTCAAACCAGTAATGATAGCTCATTGTTCCTTAGGAAATGGCTTTTGTCTAATAAGAATGATGCTCCTGGGCTTGGAATAGAAGCAAACAGCCCTACAGGTGCTCAATAAATCATTGTTGACAAACTGACTGTGGATGCCCATTGAGATCCTTATTTAAAAAAAAAAAAAAAAAAAACTCTCCCCAAAGTTCAATGCGGTGTCCCTGAAATTCAATTAGAAACGAACCAAGCCTTTTTCAGGCCAATCTATGCTTAAGTGGCTATGCCATCCACTTTGTATAACATAGAAATAGCATCTAAGGCTTCCTCTGTCCCCTAGTCCTGCAGTGCTGTCTCTTTCTTTTTGCTTTTCTCCAGCTAGGAGTGAGTGTTATTCCCTCCTCAGAACCAACATGGCGCAATGTAGAGCTGGTTTGGCGAACTTTCCTATTCTGTTTTTGACAGGGTATAAAACTGGGAGTTTAGAGATCATCCAGCTCACCGATTTTCAGATAAGGAGAAAGCTGGAATAATTAGCTCTTGCCAATAAAACAGTAACAAAGAGAATAGGGCATTAAGCAGAAAACGGAAGGACTGGGCAATGAATAGCTATGGCCCAACAGAGGCCCACAGAGGTCAAGCAATTTTCCCAAAGTCACACAGGAAATAAAATAGAAAAGCTGGGATTTGAACCCAGGTCCTCAATCCAAATTGAATGTTTTATACACATAGACACACACAGGCACACTCTACTGTCTCTCTAGAACATAGATACATCTTAGCTCTGAGCGCCTTGAGGGTAGAGTTTCACTTTCTCCCAGAGTCCAACAGACTGCCTTACACATAGTAAATGCTCAACAAATATCTGTAAAATAAAGAAATGATTAGTAAAAGTAAAATGTGATGCAATAACAAGCTGATTATTTAATCAACTTCTTAAGTGAGAATGACAATGGGAGAAATATCCTGTTAACCAATAATCAGCTCTCTGCTTATATTACTAGATCTATAGGTCTCCACAAAGTCAACTGTATTCTGAAAACCTCCACTATCTTAGAAGACCAAGTATGCTTAGAAATGTTAATCAAGCATTTCCAGTTATTCTGTGTAACAGCAAAATAGTGATAGGAACCTCTAAAAAGATTACCCAGTGACCATTGTAGCAGTAGAGTGTTGTAGAAAACAGCAAACTATTTCTAAAAAAACTCATTAATTTCTAAGTATTCAACTCAGATAAAGGGTGTGGTGAGTCTAGGTAGTAGAGATAGGAAGAGTTATTTCTATGTCATGGCTATATTTTGGTTATAGATGGACTAAGTGGATGGGTGGATGGGGGGCCCCATAGACTACTTTCCTGACCCTAACCAAAAGATCTTTAGTTCCCTAGTCTTTAAAATGAGAATAACCATAAATTCTTGCCTCACTGGATTTTAGATTATAGAGAGATAATGTAAACTAGGTACTTTGCAAACCCTTAAATCTTAATTATGTATAAAAGTGAGTGAAGGATTAGGAGGATTTGGAAATCAAATGTAAATTTGAAATTTTCTTGTTTTGAAATGGCTGGGATACAGTAGCTCTTTGTCTATTAACTTTAAAACTAGGATTTCGGAGGAAAGGATCTAAAGGTAAGCTTACTTGTCCACCATTACTCTTCTCCGATATACCTTTATTGCACTGAGATCTCTAAGGACATATGTTTAGCTTTTCCTTCCACCCTCCAGAAAAAAAAGGGTCAGTGATTCCAATAACACTAAACAGCCAGACTTTAGGGGAAGCTTTCTTAAAACCACTCTATTTAATATCAGCACAATCAATTCTCATTGATCAGTGACTAAAAGTGGTAAGCATTATTTCTTTACTGGCTAAATCAGCTTTTTTTTTTTTTTTTGTTACTTTTTTTAATGAATACATTTACATGACTGCAGACATGACTCCTACTTCCTTTTTCCCTTCTTCGTACTGGGGAAGTAATGTTATTTGTCCCAGAAACCTTGAATGAATTTGTTGAGGGAGCACAATTCAGTTTGGTTTCAAAGATATGTGCCAGGCTGCACTATGTCAGGTTAAGGATACAAAATCAAGAATGAAAACCAGTCAGAGTGCTTGCAAAAAGCTTACAAGGTAATAAATAACTTTGGTCATTCAGTCAAATCTTGTTTCTCTCTTCATAGCATTTCTCCTATGTTTCCCTTTGCCTCCCAAGACCCATACAACCATAATTCCAGGAAGTATAGGCCTTCATCACCATGACCATCTATATTTTCTCCCAGGTTCAAGTCTCTGCATCTGAAAACAATTCTCCACCCAAAATTATTTTCCTAAAGTTCAATCTGACCAAATTATCTCACTAACTATTTAATAAACTTTAATGACTTCCTAAGTAACTTCAAGATCAAATATAAAATCCTCTGGTTTTAAAAACCTTCACAATCTGACACCTTCTTACTTTTCATGTCTTCTCCCTTCCACATATTTTATAATCCAGCCACACTGGTTTATTTGCTATTCCCGGCATCTCCAATGTCCCTGCCTTTCCATTGAATGCCCCCCCCCCCAACATCTTAAATGTTCTTTCTCTTCACCTCTAATTCCTAGAATTCCTGACTTCCTTCAAGACTCAGCTTAAATCTCACCTTAATCATATATATATGAGTATAAAGAGATATTATATAGATAGATATATCTTGGTTTTAGTTGTTTTTAGGTAGTCTTCCCCATTAAATTCCTTGATCTCCTTGGGATCTCTTTGAGAGTAGGAACTGTTTTAACCAGGATTGTTTTTTGTTTTTCTTTGTATCCATAGAACATAATAGACTCTTAAAAATAAGTGACTTGAAAGTCAAAGAGCCATTGATCTCTTTCGCAGAAAGTTGATATATCCACCTTCTCTCTTTCAACTCAGGACCAAAATAGAGTCTCTGGAGGTCAAAAGTCTTTGTGAATTACAGATGGATCTTGCTGAAAGCAAGCCCAAGATATGAAAATCCAGATTTAAATCTGCCATGGGATCATAAATTTAAAACCAGAAGAAACCTTAGAGGTTATTTAGTCCAATGGCTTCCTTCCTCGAACACACACTCATTTTGTAGATGAGGAAACTGACACTCAAAGAAGTTGAGTGACTTGTCCAAAATCACACAGTAGGAACTGGAAGAAAAAGAATTTGAATCCAGTTCCCCAGAGTCCACTCAGTAGGGTTAGGAAAGAGGAAGGAAGTATTATTTGCATAGCAAAATGGTTCTGCTTTAGAAAAAGATATATCAGAGCTTTTAGTAAAGTGATCCTTTGCAAATATTTACAAAATCTTCCAGGGCATGTTACTTTTCAGGGAAATAGCTGTTCTATAGAATGAGATGTACCTATACATTTATCTTACGATAACTAAAAACAAAAGAACTTGGAATTATCCTCTCCTTCATTTTGTGAAATCTTTGACCTCCTATGACTCTAAGCTCTCTCTTTTCCAGATACTCAAGTGTCAGAAAGAATAATTTACTTGTTGGAACCATAGAGTCCTAAGGAAACTCAGTAACTTTGGGAAATGTCATTTGGAAAATTAGAAAACTGAAGGCTTGGGATGGGATTCTCTCCTGGCTTAGCCTAGGTGTTAGATGCAAAAAGACATGGGCACACAAATCCTTACATAAGTATCTCTGCAGGCCACATATTGATTAAATTTTTTAAAATGTATTATTTTTATTAGAGGAAGCTAGGTGGCTCGGTGGATTGAGAGCTAGGCCTAGCCATGAGAGATCTTGGGTTCAAATCTAGCCTCAGATACTTCATAGCCATGTGACCCTTGGCAAGGCATTTAAGCCTCATTGCCTAGCTCTTACTGCTCTTCTCTCTTTGAACCAACAAACAGTATTGATTCTAAGACAGAAGACATTTTTTTGCATTTTTATTTATTTTTTAAAATATTTCCCAATTATGTTGTAATCTGATTTTGTTCATACTCAGAGTTTCACAAATCACTTTCAGCCCATGAGTCCTGTGTCTGACACCTCTCTGGTGGAGCCTTTTCTCTCTGGCTTATGTAAGGTTCTGGTAAACACACACACACACACACACACACACACACACACTTTCTTTAGCCTAATTCATTATTAGACTCCACCCTCATTGCCCAAGTTCTTGGTAGCCAAAACCTTTTAATGCGATATTTAATATTCTACTCTATATGAAATTGGTCAAAGTGATAATCCATCCCTATGGTGGGGAATAAGGAAGAGTGGAAAGATGGTTTGTAGTTTACAGGGTTTGGAGGGAAGAGGGAATTTGTATAAAAAACATAAGAAAACTAGCGTAAGTCCATCCACTATAGAGGAGAATTCAGTATAATGAAAAAGCTTTTGGGATATTATCCAAGAGCATGAACCCAAAGAATAATATTGATAATTGAGCTCTAGTGTATCCCTGGGCTAGGAGAATGACCCTCCATAGGTAATAGTGTAACCTAGGTCACCAGTCTCATTTTTCAGTCACTAGTCATTTTATTACTTTGACTCAATACCATATTCTCTCATGATCATTACCATATTCATCTCAAAGGTGGTGAGAGTTCTAAATAATTCGGGGTTGTGTTTGGATATTAAAAGTAATGGATATTTTTTACCACTAATTAAATTACAAGTCCTTTCTTATTTATGTTAGCTCATAGCCCCCACCCTAGTTTATTAGATACATAATAAACCAGAGAAATAACTTTTACCATAATCAATTATTCGTATTGCTATATCAAAATTCCTAATCTCCTAGAATTAATTCAGTGTTAATGTTATCGACTATATTAACACTGAAACCAATAATTACAAAAGAACAAATAAATATTTACAATATTTTAACTGAGAAAGATCACAGACACAGTCACTTTTAGCTATCACTATAACTGCAAATGATTTCTTGTTCTAGAAATCAGGTCCCACTATTCAGCTCTTTCAAACTGTCAAAGTGCTCTTGTCAAGAATCCTCTTCAAAGGACAAAAGTTAAAATCATTTTGTCAGGAAAGATTTCCCTATCTCATTTCTTGACTTTCTCCAGCTTCTCTTCAGCCTTGGTAGGAACACCATCTCCTCCACTTTGCTCAAGCCGTCATTCTTAACAGATTCTTTGCAGACTGACTCCTGATAGAATAGCAATTAAAATTCTATGAACAAACTGATAGCCAGACTACCATTTCCACAAAATTACACTGGGCTTTTAAAGATATAGTAGCAGTATCTATCATCTCTGAGGAGTCTGAAACAAGTATTATGTGCTACACTGAATTGATGTGTTACTATATTCATTTGCCTCACTTATACGCTAGAAGGTGGTAGATAATTATTGTTGTCATACTAGAGAGAAAAACTGGCTACATTTGGAGCCACAGGGATGAAAAATGTATCAGGGATTAAAGCTTGTTATTATTGTAGAATGTTGAAGGTTTTCTAATGTACTTTCCCTACTCCTCTGTAATGTAGTCTAAGAGAGCTGTCTGAGTCAGAGGGGTTAAATAACTTGCCCACAGATGCACAGCCAATATGCTTCAGAGACAGGACTTGTACCCGGGGATTCCTCTGCCTCTAAGTCTGGTCCTCTATCCACTATACCAGAATGCCTCTCAGTAATTGTATTTATTTATTTTTTAGAACCCTTACCTTCTGTCTTAATAGCAATTCAAAGACAGAAGAGCAGCAAGACTAGGCAATTGGGGTTAAGAATTGCATTTATTTTTAAACTTCATAACACAGTATTGCAAATGGATAGACATTAAAGTCCTTTAAAAATGTGAATGCGTGCTGTGACTTGACGATGATATTCTATTTTGGGAGCACTTCTAAACTCCATATTGCTTATTGGTTCCCAGGCCAGCAAGAGTCCTTTCCATCCACAATATAGATACTCTTCTGGCAATAATCCTCTACTAAACTGTCATCAGCTCCAGATTAAGTCTAGAGTTCATCAGAGCCTCTTTTCTCGATGGAAAAACAATCCCTATGCTATTTGGTTTTCACTTTTAGTATTAGATGTCACTGCTATTGATTTTAAATTCTTAAATCAGGTCACCTTAGGGGCTTACCATTTTTAATATTAGTATCCTCCTAAATACCATTTGACATCAATATGATTTTCAATTTACACCCATGACAAGAGATATGAAATGAGTAATAAATTTTGTTTTCATATATCTAAGACTTTCCAGGCTACTCTGCCTCCAAATAGTATTTGAATTTTTCTTAGTTTTCAAAACCATAGGGTTAAGGGCAACTAAGTGGTACAATGGATGGAGGGTCAGGCCTGGAGCTGGGAGGACCTGGGTTCAAATCTGACCTTGGATATTTCCAAGGTGTGTGAGCCTAGGCAAATCATTTAATGTCATTTACTTTGCCCTTGTCCTTCTGTCTTAGAGCCCTTACTAGGATAGAAAGTAAGAATTTAAAGAAAAAAAAACTGCAGAATTCACTTTACTCCCAAGTAAAGTAGGAACATGAAAATATCAGCTTGAGAAACCATTTGTATCCAAATTCTTTTGAAGAATTGGAAAATCAGGGAAATACTGGGGGAGATTGTTTATATATTATTTGTTTTTATATAAATCCTTACCTTCTGTCTTAGAATAAATACTAAGTATAGGTTCCAAGGCAGAAGAGTGGTAAGGACTAGGCCATTGATGTTAAATGACTTGCCTAGGATCACATAGCTGGGAAGTAGCTGAGGCCAAATTTGAACCCAGGACCTCCCAACTCCAGGCCTGCTGCTCTATCCACTATGCTACCTAGCTGCCTTGAAATGTTGTTATAATGACTTTGCTGATCTACTTCCAAAACATTAGTGAATTAGATAGTGCATTTCATGCCAATGGTAGCTCTTTTCTGTAGGATATTCCTAGGCTCAAAGATTTAGGAATAGAAAGGTTTTTAAAGGTTATCTGCTCCAATCTTCTAATTTTACAAGTAAGGAAAATGAACACAAGGAACTTAAGTGAGTTGCCCAAGGTCATAAAGTAGCGGAAGTAGAATTGGAATCCATTTCCTCCAGAGTAAGGCAAAGAATAAGAGACTTTCACAATTATCAGAACCGCTAAGGTTTCTACTCCCACTCAGGAGACAAGAATCTCTTTTCTAACATCCAGTTAGACATCTTCAACTTCTATTTGAAGAATGATACCCAAAAAGAAACTGCCACTACCTCTTCCTCTTTTAAATAGCTATAATTGTTTGTTGGAAAGATTTTCCTTGAATCAAATCTAAATCTATCTCTCTGAAACTTTTTAGTAGTTCTGCCTCTATAATTTCTACTAGTTCTACTCTCTGGAGTCAAATTAGCTTCAGAATGAAAGCCCTTTAAATTCTTGAAAACAACCATCTTAAGATAAACCATCTTAAGACAAACACCCTTAATTCTTCTCTAATAAAGGATTAACTTCCCCTATTCTTTCAATGGGTTCTTATATGGAATAACCTATAGGGCCCTTCACATTCTTACAACCTGCTGGGTGTTCTATAGCTTATCAATATCCTTCCAAAAATATGGTGCTTATACCTGAATACAATATTCTAAATATGATATGGCCAAGCCAGAGAATAGTGGAATCATCAGTTCCCATGTTCTAGGCTCTGTGCTCCTGTTAATTCAGCCTAAGTTTTAATTATCTTTTTTGACAACCAAGACATACTATCAGTACTTCCTGATTTTATGATCCATTAAAATCTCCAATCCAATTCAATTTCGTTTAGTTCAATTCCATAAGCATTAAAATAAGCTCCTCCATTAGACTGGTACATAGTAAGTGCTTCATAAATGCTTGCTGATTGATTGATACTATATACAAGTTACTGCCAAGGTGCTGGGATTAAACAGAAAAAGACAAAAACCAGCCCGTACTCTCATCCAATCTTGCCAGCTTCCCTTTCATCCAAGTCCTTGATAAAAATGCCCAACAAAATAGGGCAGCACTTAACTATTGACTTCATTCCAAGTTAATATCAAGCCACTAACGACTACTCATAGGACCAGAACGTTGACCCTTTTCGGAATTCACCCAGCTGTGCTATTGTCTAGCCCATATTTCTCTATGTTGTCATAGATCATAGGATCATAGATTTAGAATTAGAAGAGACCTTAGAGACCATCAACTTCAACTCTCTCATTTTATAGTTGAAGGAACTGACACAAAGACAGACACTATGCCATGCCCTTGCCAGCAATGAGAGAGACTTTGTGAACTTATGTGATAAAGTTCAAATAAACTGTCTACAGTATTCTTTGATATACTTAGTCTGCTTTTTGGGTTTGTTTTGATCTAGAAATGGTATTTTCGGGTGTTGGAAACTTCGTTTGGAAACTCCCTCCATTAATACATAATTAGTAACTTAACTGTAATTTATAGTTTTAGAGAGTTGTCTAGGACACTGAGTTCAAGTGATTTGTCCTAGTGACACAGCAAATATGCCACAGAAGCAAAATATGAAATCAGAAATTCCTGATGTCAAGCCCAACCCCTTATCTACTTACTGGACCATGCTGCCTTTCTCCATTCTAATAACTTTCCTGAAAGGAAATGAGTTTAGTCTGTCATGACCTGTTCTTGATGACACCAACCTGACTCTCTATGTAGCCACAATTTCTTCTTCCAGATGTTCACATTCTATTTCTTACTGTATCCTGGTAGCCTGGTGTAGTGGAGCTAGAGATCCTGAATTCAAATGCTTTTAGGGTTATTACCTTTAACATCCTTATTAATACATTCTAGAATTTTGCCAGGAATTCGATTCAAACTCACTGGCCTAGACAGATAATTCTCTGTCTGTCTCTCTTGATCTCTTTGTTCTCTATCTCTACTTTCTCTGTGTCTGCCTGTCCCTCTGTGTTTATGCCTCTGCCTCTCTCTCCTTCAGTTTGCCCTGCTCCTCTCCAGTAGTACTTCTTTTTCTTCTCCACAACCTCTCAATGATCCGAAGATTCCCAAGAGTGGTTTCACAATCTTGTGCACCAATTTTTTCAGTACTATAAAATACAATTCTTCCTGGTCATGTGACTTGAATTCATGAAGGGGAGCTAGGTGCTCTCTTATTATCTCTTTAGTTATTGTGGATTTCAACTTCCTGTTAACCAGTTTCATTCCTTCCTTTCCAGTTCAGTAAAATTCCTTTTCAGTAAAATTCCTGAACTTTATGAGTTCAGGAATTTTACTGTAATGCCCGTCACTGTAGCCCCTTATTTCTGTTACTATTAAACATCTAACCTGGTGCAGTGAAAAAGAACTGGACTTTGGGTAAGTGTTTTATCAGGGGTATAAAAGGACAGAGATAATTTACCAAGGCCTGAGTCAGAGAATTTAGGAAGACTGAATTCCAGATTATGGGCTTAAAACAGCAGGCAGTCAGACAGCCCCTTAATGTATTCAGAAATATTGTTAAATCAACTTTATAACTTTTTTTGACAAGTAAGGCCTTTAAAATATGTTTCCTCATTATAGAGAGGGTGAAGTTCAGTACAAACATTTGTTTGGAGAAGAAACAGAGTGTACCAATGCCATCAAGAAGGCAGTTATAAAAGTTTACAATAATGGTGGCAGATCTAGCTAGTAGAGAGCTCCTTCTCCTCTCTGGGAATTTGTTTAATGCTCTGAACTGCAGCCTTGATAGGAATTTTTTAATCAGGATGGACACTTTTAGGAGGCTCTGTGATGGAAAGCTGGTTGTTGTTCAATCTTTTTCAGTTGTGTCTGACTCTATGTGATCTCATTTGTAGTGTTGGAAAGTACCTGGTCTTTGAATCAGGAGATCAAGATCTGAATTTCTCCTCAGATCAAGCAGGAGTTCCTTAATTTTTCAAAGCCTCAGTTTCCTGATATATAAAATAAAGTTCAACCAGGTGGTGAAGTAGATAGAATGCTAGATCTAGAGTCAGGAAGACTCATTTTTCTGAGTTCAAATCCATCCTCAGACACTAATCTGTATGACCCTGAGCAAGTCACTTAACCCTGTTTACCTCAGTTTCCTCATCTATAAAATAAGCTCAAGAAGGAAATGATAGCCCACTTCAGTATCTTTGCCAATAAAACACCAAAAAGGGTTATGGAGAGTCAAAAGAGTCTAAAAATGCTAGAACAAAAATAAGATTCATTATATTCCTACTACTTCCTTCCAACTGGTAGTTGTATGGAAATCATTTTTCAGAATTTCAAGTGTTAAATAAATTTGAGTTGCTATTATTATTGGTGTGGGTCAAGCAAACTGTTCAACATTTTACTTAAAAGATAATTAACTCAAAATGAGCTTTTAATTGCACTTTTTCTTTGGTCCCAGAGGAACGTAGGGGTCATTTAAAATCAAAATTCTGCCTCTCAATGCTTCTAATTTAAGAATGTCTTTGGCTTCTTGCTCTCTAAGGTTCTAACAGGAACTCTATTCAGAAACAGAAAACAACCACAATCCAAGTTAGGACTAAGGTCTTTCCATTCTATGAGTTGAGGCCCACAAAAGACTTTTTTTGCGGGGGGGGGGGAAGGGGAGGGAGCAAAACCCCAAAATATTCCTGTAGGCTGAGATATGTATCTTCTTTCCTTCTAACACTTTAGAAGGAACAGAACATCATGGTTGTGACTCTTCAGATCTAAGAGGTGTGACTATTCAAGACTTTTTGCCTCAATCTAGATGACTGTGGTTAAAACAGGTTTCTGATGACGCCCAAGTTTTATTAGTCTTATATGGCATAGTTAATTTTATACTGTCCCATGGCCAAACAGCACAGTCAGTCCTGGTTAGTTTTCCCAAAAAATGCTTAGCCTTGGTAACAAAAAGAGAGGATGAAAAATGAGTGAGTGACTCGGGGCTAGATAATCCAAAGCACATTCCATATAAAATTCCCTGGTCAGCAATGTCATCTTCGTATATCAAAGATAGCACATTACTTGCCTGAAGGCCCTCTCCCAAAGTTTCTTACCAAACAAGGTCTCTTCTTACCCTTCAAAAATAATCAACAAGACTCCTTTCTTCATAAACCTTATTCTTTCCCAGGCCAAATCCTGGACTGGTAAATCTGGGGATTTCCCTGAGGTTAACCTTCTTTTGTAGCTCTTGATATGTCAAGATGCTGGTCTCCATTGCTACTGAATTAAATAGGTTAAAAAATAAATAAATAACTACATAAATGAATGAATGAAAACTTTGGACCAAAAGATTTACTTCCTACAAGGAAGGAAAATAACACTCCCCTAGTAGGATAAATTTTACAACACTGGTAGGGCCAAGAATCCAATGTGTATGTAAAGGAGCTAATGATAGAGAGGAGAGGCTCTAGTCTAGAAGTAATGGTGTAGTGGGCAAAGCATCACCTCTGGGTTCAAAATTTAAACTCTCCTTCTTAATTTAGTCTTTGAGATCTTGGATACATCACTTAAACTCTTTGGTCCTCAATTTTCTCTATAAAATGGGAATTTTACTAGATAGCAATCTGAGGTCCTTTCCAATTCAGATGCTATGATCCCATGATAATGATTCATTCTTTGAATCTCAGCCAATAGGGAAAAAATAAGCCTCTTCTGCCAATAAAGAAATGTAACCAATTGAATTAAATGTCATTTGGGAAATAGGTGGAACATATCTTTAGCTCAGTGTTTCATTTTTAGCTTGTAGAACTGATTTGGTATGAAACTCAGGCATTAAACATCTTGTCCAGGTAGGTTGCCTCATACAACCATCACCCTTTTCACTTGCTTAATATTGATGAGGGCATCTTTGTTGAGAACCTAAAATTCTGGGAGGCAGTTGGGTAGCTCAATGGATTGAGAACTACACCTAGAGATGAGAAGTCCTAGTTTCTAACCTGGTCTCACATACTTCTTAACTGTGTGACCCTGGGCAAGTCACTTAACCCCCATTGCCTAGCCCTTACCACTCTTCTGCCTTGGAACTAATACACAGTATTGACTCTAAGATGGAAGGTAAGGGTTTAAAATAAAATAATTTTTAAAAAGAACCTGAAATTCTCCGGCTACTTACAAAAATAACATTAAGGAGTATTGCTAACTAATCAATCAATGAACAAATACTTGTAAGGTTGTTATCCCATTCAGACTGCATTTGTTCATCACAAAGGAGAAATATCCTTGAGATTCCCATCTTACATTTTTTAAATACCAGCCATATGCAGGCATCTGTATACTACGTACTAGAGGTACAAAGTCAGTCAGTCAGTCAATAAATATTTATTAAGTATCTACCATGTCTCAGACACCATGCTAAGCCAGGGATAGAAAAGCTAATGGTAGTCTCTACTCTTGAAGAGTTCACAATCTAATAGGAAAGAAAACATGTGAATAACCACAGACAAGCTATGAACAGAATAAATGAGAAATAAGTAATAGAGAAGAAGAACTGGAATTAAGAGGGATTGGCCAAGACTCCCTGTAGAAGGAAGGATTTTAGCTGAGTTGTGAAGGAAACCAGAGAAACTAGGTGATAGAGATAAGGAGAAAGAGAATTCCAGGCATGGGAGATGGCCAGTGAAAATGCCTGGAGTCAAGACAGAGAGGATCTTGAACAGGGAACCATAGTAAGGTAGCCAGTATCACTGGATCAGAGTAAATGTGTGGATAAGAGGAAGGTAGGAGCAGTGTAATAATAAGAATATATATATACAGAGAGAGAGAGAAAGAGGTATAGGTATAGGTATAGGTATAGGTATAGGTATAGGTATAGGTATAGGTATAGGTATAGGTATAAGTATAGGTATAGGTATAGATATAGCACTGTGTGCCAGGCACTGTACTAAGCATTTTACAATTACCTCATTTGATCCCTACCAGGTAGATGTTATTATACCCATTTTACAAATAAGGAAACTGGAGTTGATTGACAGAGATTAAGTAATTTGCCAAAAGTCACATAGCTAGTAAATATCCAAGGTTAAATTTGAACTGAGGTCTTCTTGTCTCCAAGCCCACTTCTCTATCCACTACATCTCCTAGTTGTCTAAGTATTTAATCAATGGTATAAGAAGAATGGAAAGGCTGAGGAGGGTAAGCCTAGGTTATGAACAGCTTTGAATGATAGAGAATTTTACTTTTCATTCTGGAGATGATAGGAAGCCACTGGAGTTTATTGGGGGGGGGCAGAGGAGGGGAGGCAGGAGGTAACATAGGTAGACCTTTGCTTTAGGAAAAAAACATTTTGGAAATGAGGTGGAGGATAGACTAGAGTGAGGTGAGACTTGCAGCAGGCAGACCCACCAACAGGCTATTACAACAGTTCAGGAATGAAATGATAAGGTCCTGAACCTTGGGGTAAGAGCATCAGAGAAGAAAAGGAAGCATATTTGAGAGAAAGTGGAAGGTAAAATATGCAGGTCTTGGCAACAGATTGGCTATGGTGGGGTGATAGTTGAGAGCCTGGAGAATGGTGGAGCCATCAACATAATAGTAAAGTTTAGAAGGGGAAGGGTTTGGGGGAAAAGATAACAAGCTCAGTTTTGGATATGTTGAGTTTAAGACATCTACAGGACATCCAGTTCAAGATATCTAATAGGCAGTTGAAATGAGAGACAGAAGGTCAGCAAAGAGGTTGGGTCTAGATACCTGAAAACCATCAGCATAAAGGTGATAATTAAATCCACTGGAGCTGATCAGATCACCAAGTGAAATAGAAAAGGAAGGGAAAGAGAAAAAGGTCCAGGGCAGGCCTCTGTGGGATACCCACTGTTAGCATCAAGATCCATTACAAACATATGAGGTAGTGGATTCAGTGCTGAGCTCAGAGCCAGGAAGTCCCAGGTTCAAATCCTACTTCTGAAACTTATTATGGAGGAGTGGGTCCAAGAGCTAATTGGTGAATTCAAGTTAAGTATTTATACCTAGGAATCTACAAAACACTACAGATCAAGACTTGATGGATCTGTTTTGTTGATTATCTAGATCTATAGTATTAGAAGAAAATCTTAATAATGCATAATATATTTGAAAGTGCTAAGCTTGCTCCTGCCTACTGTTTAACATTTAACAGCATACCCCAATATGTGACCCTGAGCAAATTACCTACAAATCACTAGGCATGTGGCCCTGGGAAAGTCACTTAACTCCTTTTGCCCCAGGTAAAAATGTCCTGGGACTTATTTAATAAGTAATAGCTTTGTTCCAATCTATGTTGCTGGAAGGAGATCCCTTTGATAATGATTGTGTGGGTCTAAGCCATTGCCCTTTTCAGCTAGGTAGTGGGTTTAAACAATCTGAGGCAAAAACAGCAATAAAACCAGTGCATGACATTTTCTGAAACATTGATTTCAGAACATTAAGATCTTCTTCATATTTGTTTTTTATCAATGTTTATTTAGGTAGATTGTTCAACTTCTAAGGCCTAGAAAGGCCATTTCCTGGAAGTCAGAGTAGGCTTTGGGGATCAGATGTATGAAATGTTAGGCTGTTCTAATAGATCTCTAATCTTTGCTTTCTCCTCCTTCATCATATCTGTCCATGGATTTATCTGTTGAATGAACAGGAGGCTACTTTTATTTTATTGGATACTTTTTTTTTTAATTTATTGGATACTTTAAATACTGCACAGATTCTAGGACAAGCTTTTTGATTGACTATCCTTTTTTTTTTTTCAATAAAAATATCAGAAACACTTCTTTCTCTGGCCATTTATCAATCATTCAATGAGCAAAACTGTTCACTGTACTCTATGTCCCAGGCAATATGATGGGCTCTGGGGATACATGTCTTCCATGATGTCTTTTATGAAGCAGTATTGCAACATATTGCAGCCTGATCACACCCACCATGCTTTTTCCATTGTCCTTTGGGTCCTCTGAAAACATCAGGTTTGAAATAGCAGGAAAGAGGAGCAGGGCATCTAGGTGGCACAGTAGGTAAAGTGCTAGACCTGGAGACGGGAGGACCTAGGTTCAAATCTGGCCTCAGACACTTCCTAGCTATGTGATTCTGGACAACTCATTTAGTACTCTTTGGCCAACCCTGGCCCTTCTGAGCTAGAGTTGTCACTAGGACAGAAAATAAGGATTTTAAAAAGAAGAAGAAAAGAAAAGAAAAGAAAGGAAAGGAAAGAGAGAAAAAGAAAGGAAGAAAGGAAGGAAGGAAGGAAGGAAGGAAGGAAGGAAGGAAGGAAGGAAGGAAGGAAGGAGGGAAGGAAGGAGGGAGGAAGAAACTGAGCTCTGAAAAAATCTTAAGCATAAAAACTGACCATTATAGAAACTAATGGTCTCTTACAGAGGTTCTCTATACCCCTAAAAAAATGTTCCTGGAAGGAAACAGTCAGGGTAACTGTTCTTCGAAGAAGAGGAAGTTGATATGTTTAAAATCTTACCAAAGACCCATGGTTGACCTTGGACCAGAATTTGGGTTCTAGACCCTGTTTTCTCAGATAATGGATAAATTTCTGTTCCTCTACATGCTCAGACAGTTACACATGGGCACTACTTCCTTACTGAGACAAGGAATCTGACTTTCAGTCAGCTATTTCCCTAGTTGGATTTGTTTTCACCTGAAGATGACTTATATAATCAACTGAGGCGCAAATGAAAGATTCCATTAATAGTGTCTGTATCTCTTGTTTGAGATCAGCTTATGGTCATTGGTTTTCTCTATCACTACAAATTAAATGACCCTTCATCTTATTTACACTGAATTAACCTAATATGCTCATATGCTAACTTCCTGCGTACCAATTGCTCATCTGGATACCACATAAGCATATGCCCAGTTCAATTAGGAAGAAAAGTTAAAAAAAAAATTCCTGAATCTATCCAGGGAGTAAACATAAGCTGTCCAAGGCTGAGAAAGGGAAGGAAATAAGTATTTATGTAGTGCCACTTATGTGCCAGGTACTAGACTAAGTGCTTATACAAATACTACCACCTTTGATTCTCATGACAACCCTGGGAAAGAGGTACTATTGTTATACCCATTTTACAGATGAGGAAACTAAAACAAATAAAGGTCAAGTGACTTAACCAGGATCACACAGCCAGTTAGTATCTGAGGCTGAATTTGAATTCAAAACTTCTTGACTGTAGGCCCAGCTCTCTCTATACTGTACCACCTAGCTGTCTCTGTACTGTAAAAGAGGTAATAAAATAATACCATTAAAAGAAGCATTTTTGCCTCCTTTCCAGAAGAGATTTGATTGATTCTTAAGTTTAAGATGGAACTAGTACAGAGATTCTTTACATGAAATTCATGAATTTTAATGGATAACTATTTTTGATAACCGTATTTCAGTATTATTGGTTTCCATTGTAAATCTTATGGCTTTTATTTTAAACATTTAAAAGAATTATTCTGAGAAAGGGTCTATAAACTTCACCAAAATGCCAAGAGTCCATGATACATACAAAAGATAAGAGATATGGATATATTCGCACATCTATGTTTATATGTAAGTAATATACTATACATCATCATTTATATATACTACACAATTATACATATGTACATGTGTGCATGTATTAATATATTAGCTATATATTAGCAATATTTCTCTGAAGATCCTTCAATATGCATTAAATAATTCTATCTAGGTCCAACATTTAAAAGGTAGGTGGCTGGAGTGGAAGGGGATATTTGAGACATGAGTCTGAATGTTATTTATCACACAAACAAACCACCAAGATCCCCCTCCAGTGTCCCCTGCCTGGTCATAAAAATGACCCTGGGTTCTCAAAAGCCAATCTAAACTCTCACGAGACCTTTTAATCTGGAAATGTTCATTATCAAGAGGTTGGCTAAGGTGATAAATTCTTCTGACCATATAACTTGTGAAGTCTTCTGCTAAAACCACTGAAGTGTAAGAATCTACATTGGAAGGACTCCTCAAAACCAAAGTAATTGCATGTCCTTGAAGCAATACCATAAGCTGTCATCACAAGAATTTATGAAAAAGGAGGAGGAAGAGGAGAAGGAAGAGAAGAAAGAGGAGGAGGAGGAAGGGAAGAAGAGGTACAGGGAAGAGGGGGGGACTATGAGACAACCACCACCACTACCACCACCACCAACAACAACAACATGACAAAAGGAAAGGAGAAAGAAGAAAGAAAATAGTGTCAATAGAACAATTGTGAAATACACCAAAGAAAACAAAAGAGAGTTCAAAAAGAAATACAAGCAAGTAGAACAGCAATGGAATACCATGTCTAATTTATTATGTACTTTTAAAACTAACAAAAAGACTATTTGTTATAGTTTTATATACAATTCATAGTTTTATATACAATTTTTCTGTACTTCTATGAATATGAAAATGATTGAGTTTATTGATGCCAATAATAAGTAAATATATGTATATATTTTTAATAGTTGGATTGAGCTTAGATAGATCTTGTAAATCATTGCTTAGAAAGAAGAGACAAAATCAAAGTCACCAAGTTGAGGCAAAAATCCTTTACAATAGAGGTATCAAACATGTGGCCAACAGGCTGTATTGCTGCATCCCACACTCAAGAGTGCAGGTTAAACCAAATTAAAATGTAATTGGGAAATTATTTAACATAATAAATCAAAACTCAATAGAACATAGATAATGTTACTATATGGTTTTCTTTTTTTATATGTGATTTTCCAAGTCAATATGCAGCCCACAGTTTAGTAACCTCTTTATTTGAGTTTGATACCACTACTTTACAGCATAATGATATGTGCATCTTGATCATGTCACATAATAACAGAGGACATCTTATTATTGTTTTAAAAACCATAGAATATCACAGCTGAATGCATAGAAAGCAACTCATATGTCAGTCAGCAAATATTTCTTAAGCGCCTACTATGTGCTAGAGCTAGGTACTATGAAGCACTGAGAACAACAACAAAAACGGCAAAAGACATTCTCTGTTCTCAAGGAGCTCATGTTCTAATGGACTAATCCATTCCACCCCCATATTTCACAGAGAAGGAAACTAAGGTAGTAAAAGCAGAAGTGACTTATCCAAAGTCATCGATATGAATAATTAATGGAAGCATCAATACTTGGCTTCAAATCTCATCATCTTTCTACCCCAGTATGGTGTCTCCTTTAATACAAATACTTCTCTGTGGAGTTCTGTTTATCTGGAGCATTTAGTAAGATAACGATGCTAGTGTAGACATATTTTGTTCAAAATAATTCTCCATCTTCCCACCCCCAACTATATTCAAACCAAATAATGAGGTAGCCTGTAATTACATATTTTTTAAGCCTGTCATGTTGTGAGGATATGATGAGCTCTAATTGTAGAAGAGCACTTAGGGAGACTTGTAATTATACAGTCATTAAGCCAGTTAAATACACTACGGTCTCTTCATCATTCTGTGTATTCCTTGTGTCAACTGGCAGATCCCCCCAGCTGCACCCCAGCTGAAGGATTAAGCTGGCAATTAGCAGTCAGCAGGTACCAAAATGATGGTCCACATCACTACAATTTAAAGTTTCCTCTTCTCTGAGCCCTAAGCTTTTTCTTGACACCATCCACTGGACCAACTGACAAATAAAGCAAATGGTGGATTACAAACAGGACAAACATAATGAATCAGCAGGGGGATCTTGAAAAATTCATATTTATAAAATTCTTTTAAGATTAACATAGTGCTTTATAAGCATTTCCATGAGGAAGTTGCACCAAAAATCCAACAAGAACCCCAAGAGGTAGTTATTGAAAGTGTGATGCAAATCAAAGTGATTAAATGACTTGGAGAATGCCATATGGCTAAGGTAAAGGAGAGCCTGGATTCAAACCCAGCTCTGATGACTTCTTAGCTAACTCCCATTCCACTAGACCAGTGATGGTAAACCTTTTAGTGATAGGCCCTGCTCCCTCCCCACTCCATGCCAGCCCCCCATCAGAAACTAAGTGCTGTGCCCCCCCTTACCCCAGACAGGGGAGGGAGGAAGTGCTCCCATTGGGCTGATAGGCAGAGGAGTGGGTGATGAGAGACACAAGTGGAGAGGTGGAGGTGAGTGGCCCAAGTGTTCTGTTCCCCTCCAGCTCTGCTGCCTATGAACTGCCCACCTTATCCCCTGTGTTCTCCCATTGGGCTGCTGGGCATAGGGGTAAGTGATGTGAAAAAATATTGTCAGGCATGGTGGCGAGGAGGAAGGGAACAGCTCTACTTCAGTCCCTCTGCCTTTCTAGTAACAAACTCTGGGGGAGGAGGGCGGTTGAGGGGGAGGATTGACTGCATGCACACAAAGATTGCTCTGTATACCATCTTTGGTACTTGTGCCATAGGTTTGCCATCACTGCACTAGACTGATCCACCTTCACAAGACTTCCACTTACCAAAATAGAGAGAAAAGGACTATAATTGGATCACCAATAGATGAGTCACCAAATCTCAGTTGAAAAAGATTCTAGAATCAATCTAGTACAAGCTCTACCTTTATAGAACTCTCTGCTACAACATGGCCAGTGGGAATGAGACAACAGAAGACACTTTTCTGGGAATTAGATTAACCTTTTTTCCTACACTCACCCTTACTCCTACACCCCATGAAATTTTCAGCTGTTATGGCCTCTCAATGAAGAAGAAATAATACCAAGCACAAATAAGAACTAGTTCATGGATAGGAAGAGAATCATATATGGCATGCTGGTTTCAAGGCTATCATTCTTCAGTGCAGCTCATGGGACAGCAAGGAATTGATTTCTCTGGAGACTGATGTTGGTATTCATCAAAACTATCTTCCTATTCTGATATTTCTTAGCATTTCAAAGCCCTCAACGGATCACTTAATTTTGTAAACCCAAAGGTTCTCTTTTCTTCCTCTCTCCTGCCACATGCTGAAGAGCTTGTACTCACAGATAGTCAGGTCAGGCTGTGGTTAAGTAAATGTTTCTTGAAGAAAGATGAAATAATCTCCATCCCCAAATGACTTAAGGTTTTGTTTTTAAGAAGGACAGGAATCATCTTGGTCTATAGTCCAAGAATCAATTATCTTCTCACACCCAATATATAATATAGCAGCCTTCAATTTTAATAGTGATTAATTAGTTTGTTAGATGGGTAGATCTGATTGGCTTAAAGAATCCAGTTGAAAATAAACTAGGGAGGGGGCAGCTGGGTAGCTCAGTGGATTGAGAGCCAGACCTAGAGATGGGAGGTCCTAGGTTCAAATATGACCTCAGACACTTCCCAGTTGTGTGACCCTAGGCAAGTCACTTGACCCCCATTGCCTACCCTTACCACTCTTCTGCCTTGAAGCCAATACACAGTATTGACTCCAAGACAGAAGGTAAGGGTTTTAAAAAAAAAGAAAAAAAGAAAAGAAACTAGGGAAAGGTTGGGAAAATACTGTACTGGGGTATACCTTTCAGAGTTGACAGGGCCAGGTGAGGAGTCACCATGGGAAATGGTTTAGCTTAAAACTTCATGAGGGCACTAAACTA
The DNA here is from genome assembly GCF_016433145.1 of Gracilinanus agilis. NCBI lineage: Eukaryota > Metazoa > Chordata > Mammalia > Didelphimorphia > Didelphidae > Gracilinanus > Gracilinanus agilis. The sequence continues at coordinate 106,839,532 of NC_058130.1, forward strand.
TTAAGGATGGAGTGGCAATGCCATACAATGTAAAGAGCAAAAACTTTTGGTGCCAAGAGATGGGCTCAAAATCCTGATTCTATATAGCATTCACTACATCTTAAAATCTGAGTCCTTGGACAAGTCATTCAACCTTTCTAGATTTTAGTTATCTCATATGTAAAGAGGACTCTAGGTCTATGATCCAAAGGGGGGGGGGGGGGGCGGGAAGTTACTAAAGACAAACATTTTGATTACTTTACCATTTTACCCAAGCCAGGCTGTGACTTTTTAATATGCTTTAGCAGACATTTGTGTCAGAGAAAATGGAAGACATACTTATTACTCTCTCTGATACCTTGGGAATTCTTAAGGTTCAAAACCAAAGAAGTGTTAAAGAATCAGAGAGAATCAAGAGTGAAGATGGAACTCAATATGTGGTAAAAAATTGCTGGGAAAACTGGAAAGTAGACTGGCAGAAAATAGGTATAAGTATAACATCTTATACCATTTACCAAGATAAGGTCAAAATGGAGACATAACCTAGACATAAAAACAATTTTATAGTCCATTTCTCAGATAAAGACCTCATATCTCAAATATATAGAGAACTGAGTCAAATTTATAATAATATGAGTCATTCTCCAGTACACAAAAGGTCAAAAGATATGAACAGGAAGTTTTTGGAAGAAGAAATCAAAACTATATGTAGTTATATAAAAATGCTCTAAATCATTTTTTATTAGAGAAAGGCAAACTAAAATAACTTTGAGGTACCATCTCACACCGATTAGATTGGCTAAAATGATAGAAGGGGGAAATTATACATGTCAGAAGATATGTGGAAAAATTGGGACCTTAATGCACTGTTGGTGGAATTGTGAATTGATCCAACCATTTTGGAGAGCAATTTGGAACCATGCCTAAAGAGTTACCACTATTAGATCTAATTCCCAAGGTGATCAGAGAAAAAAGAAAAGAACCAATATGTTCTAAAGTATTTATAGAAGCTCTCTTTGAAGTGGCAAAGAACTAGAAAGTGAGGGGATGCCCATCAATTAGGGATTGGCTGAATAAGTTGTGGTATATGATTGTGATGGAATACTACTGAGTTATAAGAAGTGATGAGCAGGTTGGTTTTAGAAAAACATGGAAAGACACATGAAACAATGAAGAGTGAAATGAACAGAACCAAGAGAATGTTGTATATAGTAACAGCAATATTGTTCAAAGAGTAACCATGAATGACTAAGGTATTTTGAGTAATGCAATCATTCAAATCAATCATGATGCACTTACGAAGAAAAATGTTATTTACTTCCAGAGAAGAAACTGATAAATGGAAGAAAGCATTGTGAGGTATGGTTATATATATAAAATGTGAGGATTGAGGAGAGAGGGAGAGAAGGGGACGACATGGAACTCAAAATGTACTGACAGCAACAACAAAAGAATGGAGGTACATCTTCCCCCTCCCATTTTACTGTAAATAAGAAGCTAGTGCTATCAATAAGATGATTCATGCCCCCAAGAGCCTCATTGTAAATGGATGGTTTGCTTACAGGTGATAAAACATCTCTGAGCACACTGACCTTCAGCATGTGAGCCCTCCAGTTTATAGCACCAAAGAATGACTTTACAGTTTCCAACTGAAGCAATAGAAGACTGTACAGCTATATTGGGGAAATAGGAACTAACTTGCCAGTGGGGCATTCTGGAGAATGATTGTTGTTAAATTTTTAAATTGTTATAATCAGGGAGATGAGATAAGACACTTCCATCTTTCTGGCTGTATATCTTTTTCATCTTCTCTCTCAAAAAAAGTGATCTGAGAAGCAGTGGAATAACCACTAGGCTGGGAAACAAAATAACGTTGAAAACTCTGGCTTATTCTGGGTAACCTTGGATAATTGTTCTATATTGAATAGATAAGTGAGAAGTGTTTGCAGTACACAGTGAAGTATTTCTATCACATGTTGTGGCTGTGTTTGTCCTATTTAAATATTCAATTGGCCAAAGAAGAAAGATTTTTTTCTGTCCAATTCTTTGATGCACTATGGGCTACCACCAAGAATTTAGTTAACTGACAAACCTAGTATTGAATTAATAAATCCCAGGTAGAGGCAATAATAGCTCACATTTGCATACACTTTAAGACTTAAAAGCAATCTCTTTAAACAATCTCATGAGATAAGTAGTGTAAATAAAATTATCTCAATTTTTCAGATAAAGAAACTGAGGCTCAAGACTCATCTTTTAATCTTAAAAATATTTGGGGGGTGGGGGGCAGCCAGGTGGTTCAGTAGATAGAGAGCCAGGCCTGGAGATAGGAGGTTCTGGGTTCAAATATGGTCTGAAGCACTTTCTAGCTGCATGATCCTGGACAAGTCACTTAACACCAATTGCCTGGCAAGAAAGTCACTTAACACCAATTGCCTGGTAAGAAATTACCTTTCTTCTGTCTTGGAACCAATACATAGTACTGATTCTAAGGTGGAAAGTAAGAGGTTTTTTGTTTTTGTTTTTGTTTTTGTTTTTGTTTTATTATAGCTAGGGTGTGTGTGTGTGTGTGTGTGTGTGTGTGTGTGTGTGTGTGTGTGTGTGTGTGTGTGTGTGTGTTTATGAATGAGAGCTAGATACACAGAACAAAAACAGAGACAGAGACAGAAAGGAGAGAAAGAATATTGCTCCACTCCAGCTAGTTTTTCATACTGGACATCTCTATCTTTTTTACCTCCTCCTCTGGTGAATTTCTCCCTGGAACTTCCATTGAAGGAAGCGTCCTCACCAGCCATGCTCACTTATACATTTTTGTTTAAAATTTTTATTGATTTCATGTTGAATATTTTTAATATTTTGAACATTTGTAATATTTTAAGATTTTTAATAATTATTTTCTAACACTGCAATTCATGTTCTCTCTCTCCCTTGTACCCCATGCTCACTTCTAACTTGGATCTTGGGAGAAATTTCCTCCACTCTTTTCCAATTCCTTTTTACATATCATCCTCTCCTTTTTCTCCTCTCCCATTAAAATGTCAGCTCCTCGAGGGCAGGACCTAGCTTTCTTTTTACTTATATTTGTATCCCTTGAGTTCAGTCCTATACCAGGCAGCAGTAAAAATACTTAATAAATACTTTATTTACTCTAAGCTAATGTAGAATTCTTGAGTATAATTGCAAAATCTACTGCAAGTAAGAAGCCTTGGGGAGAAAAAAAAGACTGTGCTTTTAAATGAGGAATATGTGCTAATATATGAATATTGTTCAATAATCTATTCATATTGGTTTAAATGAGGAGAATTAGGACAATTATATTCAGACTTGTTTGGAGATTTTTCATTTTAGTGATTTTAATTTTGCAATTTTATTAAAGTCAGAGAAAACTTTCTGCTCAATATCCATTTGTTCAAAACCATTTCTTCCAAAGTAGAAATCATTTAAAGTTATGATCACTAACCTTTCCAAGAGTAGAAATAATACTTCCTTTATCCAAAGCCTCTCCATGACTAGAGGAAAGGTTAGGTCATTGATACTGATCCTAAAATCCCTGGGCTGGTTAGAGCATACTTCCACTAATGGAGAATTTGGTCAAAAAGGAGTTGATTTGGAAAGTGGGAGAAAGTTATAGTAAGGAGGAAGACAGAAGGGAGTGTGACAGAAACAAATAGCTTGAAATTCTAAGCAGTAAGGTCTTGAAATCAACTGAAAGATCCGTCTCCTGGTTTGAGAGTTCAAACTTAAGTCTCAGCTCTGTTATTTATGACCTTCCTCTACCACCTATTGAAAATGACTCAAATCTAAGGAGAACAGCTTGGAAATATAAGGGGGAAATGGGAAAAGTTCAATTACCCATAATTTCAATTTTTGGAGAGGCTTGATTGAATGATTTTAGCTAGTGAACTTAAAACATATTGTTGATAAACCTCTAGGATAAATAGCAAGAAGAAAATCTATAATTATACATCATGCTTTGTGTGTTGATCGAGTTGGTGCTTACTGCCTCTTTTTGGGGATGAGGGAATAAAACCTTAAATTAGGGAGGTGGACCGAGAAGAGGTGAATCCTCAACTCCTTCAAGGGAGGTGGTACCATATTGTTGTATTTTTATTTAACATTAACAAAATATGCTGCAGGAGATCATGCCTTGAACATAATAGGAGGTCCATAAATTTGTGTGGAATTTCATTCATTTCAGTCAAATGTAACTTTTCAACAGTTGCATAATCAGTATCGAACATCTGTTACATGAAAGGAAAAAATTAAATTAATTCATCAAAAAATTAAATTAATTCATCAATAATTATACTACAACTCTAAGTGCCATGGATCACAAAAGAAATGTTTTTGAGACAAGGTTCCTTCTTGCCCACATGAAGCTTTCATTCAAGTTCCTGAGACAAACCAGGTACCCATATAACAATAAAGGAGCATGACTATGCTCTATCCTGATCCAATAAAATGCTAACTTGTGTAAGAAAACAAAGAGAAGTCAGAACAATATATAATAAAGTACCAGTTGTGTGGGACAGACTAACTACAAAAGAATTTAAAGAGGAAGGAACATTGTGTTCTGATGTCAAGAGTTTCTACATTTCAGCATTGTTTAAACCTTTTGTAAACCAGGGAAGAAAAAGTCTTATAAAGACCTATACGCTCAATGAAAACTATTTACAAATAAAAATAACTTAAAATTGCGATCTTCAACCTTTCTAATAAGAAATTACTTTTAGGGCAGCTAGTTGGCTCAAATGGATAGCAAGTTGAGCCTGAAGATTGGAGTTCCTGGGTTTAAATCCAGCCCCAGACACTTCCTAGCTGTGTGACCTTAGACAAGTCACTTAACCCCCATTGCCTAGTTCTTAGCACTCTTCTGCCTTGGAACCTATTCCTAGTATTGATTCTAAGAAAGAAGATAAATTTTGTTTTTTTAAAAAAAGAAAAGAAATCACATCCAACATCAGAAACAGATATGATCTTATCAATAGGAATGGAATTAAAGAAGTATTAGAAAGTTCTTGGCCACTGTCCCATATGGACCAAGAGGCCTTTCAATTTGACTTGCAGCTAAAATCTTCCAGATGCATTATCTCACCCATTAGAGCAGTGGTTCCCAAACTTTTTTGGCCTACTGCCCCCCTTTCCAGAAAAAAATGTTACTTAGCCCCCTGGAAATTAATTATTTTTAAATTTTAATAGCAATTAATAGGAAAGATAAATGAACCTGTGGCCATCACCGCTTTCCTGGATCGCTGCAGCACCCACCAGGGGGCGGTAGCACCCACTTTTGGAATCACTGCATTAGAGTATGAGCTCCTTGAGATCAGAGACTCTTTTCTTTTTGTATGCCTATGGCTTTGCACATAGTAGGAGCTTAAAAATGGTTTCTTTGTTTTTAATTCATTCTTTTCATTCATATAATACTTAAAAGCTTGCAGAATACTTTCTTCACAACAGCATTATGAAGTAAGGAGTGCAGATGTCATTGTCTCTACTTTACAGATCAGAAAACTGAGGTTCAAAAAGGTTACGTGATCTGCCCCATCTGAACCCAGGTCTCCTTGCTGCCAATTGCAATACTTTGGCTAGTAAACTGGACTACCATTAGACCAAGCTATTCCTCATCCAAAGCCTTAGTTCACTCGGTACAGGGTACCTATTCCACAGGTCTGAGCAATCTACTCTGTCTTCATTAGAATGGGATACATATCCTTCTGTCATAGAGTATAGATGCACAGAAGCCTCCAAATGCCCTTCTTTTATTCTGAGCCAGTCTAAGAAAATTGGACCCAGGCATCACCAAGCTTCCCGGTCCAGTCAAACAGAAAAACTGGATTGCCTCTTTTTCTCTAGAAGTTCATTCCCATCACCCTCTACCCTTCAGCTGTTCTTGAAAAGCTCCTGCTTATTCAAAAGGGGAAAAATCAAGCTGATATGGAGGACTAAAACTGAAAACCAGTCTTCACACATCCTCTGAGAATAAAAATACAAATACAAATAGCTATGTAAAGAATTCTGTGCTGTCTGATACAGTGCCATTTCTGCCCATTAAAATCCCCTTTTGATGGGCAGAATTATGTCAGCAAATCATTTATTAAATTGGGCTAGATTATCGCTAAAGTCTCTTCCAGTTCTTGATGCTCTGATCTAGTTGCATTCCCTTCTAGAGAATGCTGTTCTAAGCTCAGAACCTTAGGTGCTAGTGAGGAGAGATGTTGTGCTGAAGGAAAAAATTAAGAATATTCCCTGCCCCAAGTTGATATGTAGAAAAGAATATGTTTTAGCCAATGAGGTTGCATTGGGATATGGAAAAGTGATTAGAATTCTTGAGGCACATTTAACTCCCATCACCTTCCTTCAGACTGGAGAAGCTCCTAAGAGAAGCACTGATTTGAGCATCAGGAATCTGAACATTGATGTTTTAAGAACAGTATACACAAAATGGACCTATTTCAAGACTGTAGTACTCAAGATTGAAATAATAATAGCTCACAGTTATATTATATATTATTATATATACATTATTTTTAACACTTTAAGATTGACAAAGCCCTTTTCTCCCAATAATCCTCTGGAGCAGATAGAAAGATTTTTATAGATGAAGAAACTGAGGCTCAGCAAAGTTAAGTGACAACCAAAATCAAACAGGTCAAAAGTGGCAGAACCAGTCTGAAAACCAGATCTTCGTACTCCAAATCCAGGGTTCTTTCTGCTATAATGTACTCTCCAGTTCTCCCCACTCCCATATATACCTTAGAGGCACCGATAGGACATTGTGGGTTGAACACTGAACCTGAAGTCAAGAAGACCTGAATTCAAACCAGGCTTCAGAGATATTTATTAACTGTATGAACCTGAGCAATGCATGAAACTTTTGTCTGTCTCAGTTCCTCATTTATAGTTGTTGTTCATCCTTCATTTTCAAAGAGGATCAATGACATCATGGGGTGATGTCTTGACTTGCTTATAAATCAGATTTAAGTGAGGGAGAGTTGCCCAAAGTCATTGGTCTCAATCTCAGACCAGCATCAAGATAAAAGTCAGGATAACTAGCAATGACCAGGGATGATCTTGGCATTTTTCAATATCTGGTCAAACTCTAAGCATGCCACAGCAACTGCTTCAGCTACCTTTATAGTAACTGGAACAAATGGTCCTCATCCACCCATTGCATAGGGTATGTCTTCATGCTTGGTGTAGACATCTCCCTAACAATGGGCTTGAGACCTGTCAGTTACCCATCTGCTGAGCCCTAGATGGTTTTACTGAGTGTGGCTGCAAAGATGTCGCAGGCTTGCAGAGCTGGCACTAGGGGAGCTGCTCCATTCCCCAATCCCCTCTTCCCAGCCTCTGAGGACATTTTTTGCATGCCCCACACCCTCTGTCCAGTGGCCCAAAGCAAGCACTTTCTCCCTCAGCTCTCTCCAGTAATATGGGGGCCCACAGACAGCTTGAATTTGCCCTCTGGGCACTCTAACTCATTAAAGGTTTGCCAACACTGTTATAGCTTCTTGGACCACATAGTAGGCACTCTGTAAATGCTTGTTTCCCAAATAGTGGGCACTTCATAATGCCTGTTCCTTTCCTTTCTTCCTTCCTTCTCGCCTTCCTTCCTTCCTCCCTCTCTCCCACCTTTCCTTCTCCCTTTCTTTCCATTATTTCCTTCCTTCCTTCTTTCTTTCCTTCCTTCCTATTCCACAGGGATGAGGAAACTCAGATTAGAAGGAAGTGGCAAAGATGAAGTTTGAATTTAGATATTCCTGACTCCAAATCAAACACTCTATCCAGTAAGTCTTTTTTTTTTTTTTAAGACTTACCTTCTGTCTTAGTATTGGCTATATAGTAGTAGTAGTGGCAAGGACTAGGCAATCAGAGTTTAAGTGACTTGCCCAGGGTTACACAGCTAGGAAGTATCTGAGGCCAGATTTGAACCCAGGTCCCCCTATCTGGCTCTTTATCCACTATGCTCCCTAGCTGTTCCTCCAGTAAATTTTTCTGTGTGAACTGTATAAACCAAGAAGTGTATTTATTCAGCCTGCTAAACATACAACAGTTTGATGCTTCTCTATGGCATGAACTGCAATTATTACCCTTGAGAAATATATAATGTGTTTATAGTAACTCATATTTGTTTTTAGGGACTCTTTGTTTTCATGGGTTTTATACGGATTATACACATCCAGGATTTCATAAGTTTAAACAGAAAATCAACCTGGGGAGGAGAGGTGTCAGTCTCTAGAGAATTGTAACAAAGCTCTTTTAAGAACACCTTATCTTGGGGGCAGCTGGGCAGCTGGGTAGCTCAGTGGATTGAGAGCCAGGCCTAGAGACAGGAGGTCCTAGGTTCAAATCTGGCCTCAGACACTTTCCAGCTGTGTGACCGTGGGTAAGTCATTTAACCCCCATTGTCTACCCTTACCACTCTTCTGCCTTGGAGCCAATACACAGTATTAGCTCCAAGACAGAAGGTAAGGGTTTATTAAAAAAAAAAAAAAAAAAAAAAAAAAAACACAAAAAACACCTTATCTTCTTAATTTCAGTGTTTAGAAGATAACTCTCTGGATGGGCCTTGCCATTAAACCTGGGTATAGAATCATCAGAGTTTGGGATTCCCCTCACTTCTACTCCTCAAACATTCACACCATACATGTATACACACACGAACACACACACACATGCACACACATACACATGCACGCACAAGGTGGCAAGATGGGGCACTTTGGGACATAAGAAACTAGAGAAATTCAAAGAACAGTGAAAACATTTTCTTATAGGATTACACAAAATTCCCTGTTCCTGGGTAAATACAGAAGAAAATTTCTGAGGCACCATGCTCTCTGATCCCTGTGTTGTTCCATGCCCTGAGCACAAAGGAAACTGGGAAACTAGAAGAAAGAAGGGAGAAAGTGAGAGAAAGTTAAGAAGAGGGGGAGAGGAAAGGGAGGAAAGAGAAGTAAAGGAAAGTAAAAAGAGACAGAAAAGAGAAAGAAAGCTAAGAAGAAAAGAGAATAGGAAGAGGAAGAGAGAGAAAGAGGCAATATAGCATGGTGAAAAGAAGCACACTTCTGGAATCAAAAAACCTTATTTCAAAGCATTTGGGTGACCTTGGACAAGTCTTCTAACCTTGACAAATTTCTGTTTCCTCAATTGTAAAATGAGAGATTTCGATTAGATCATCTCTACTTCCCCTCAGCTCTAAAGTCCCTGATAAAGAAGCAATGTGAAACTAATCAGTTAAATGATAATAGCAGAGGAGGTTAGGAAGACTCCAGTTTAGGTGACCCAGAGCAGTGATGCCAGAACAGTGTAGGTCTAATAGGAAGAGTCCAGATCCTGAAAGGCTGTTAAGTCCTGGTATAATAGATAAGCCTGGAAAAATCCCCAGGTTGGGTTCATTGAAACTTGGGGTTCCTTGAAGTTGTTCATGGATATGTCTTTTTCTTTTATAAAGAAAATCTGCATGTGCCACACTTTGGCCCACAAAATGGCAAATGAGGAGTTAACGTGCACCTTCTGTGCACTAAACAATGAAACTATTTCCCTGGGTTTCTAAGTGGAGGTTTAAGCCATGGGAACCCTTAAACATAAGCTTAAGACATTCGTGTCAAGTCCCTCAAGCAAAGATTACAGTCCCACAGTGACAATTCAATATATTGTCTTTGGGGTGCAGGAAACTCTGACCCCAGATCCTGGGTGAGTTGCTTAGCCTAAAGACTGAGAGATATTGCTTATGACAGCTGGGTGAATCATTGTCAAGGAAGATTCAGCCGTTGAGCTGCCTCTAGGATCTACCACACAAACAAAGGACCAAATGTAGGAAGTATGTGCTTCCCTTTTATGCCTGAAACCAAGGCCACAAATCATCAAATAAACATTTATATCACTGGCTTTTGGGGAAACTGGTTGGACTGCCATAGATTCAACAAGTTATATTTTCCAGAGTGCCCAGCATGGCCTTTCTGGGCCTCAGTTCTACCTCCCAAGTGAGCCAGGTTAGGTGGGTATACCCCTCTGGATTCCAAACCACCCATGACTAGGGGTCAGGATTGGGGTTGGGGTTGGGGTTGGGGGAGGGGGGAGGATGTAGCATTAACTACAACAGATGATGTATTTCTTTCTCTAGTCATGTGAAGTCTTCCTTCTCATGGGTCGTCTTGGCTTTGTGGTACATTGCTATTGTTATATTTACATTCCTATTTATGGCATCAGCGTCTATGGTGTTTATTTTCGTCTTATGCCAGTTCCAGCGTCTTCTAAAAAAAAAAATCAAAGGATATAATGAGAGAAGAAAATGTTGGATGAGATAAAAGGTACCATGTAAACAGAAAGGATGTCACATAAACAGGCCAAGATAGCTAAACCCCAAACAGTCCCAAGACAGGAAAAGCAAATGGGAAAGTCACCCAAAAAACAACTGAGGATCACCAAGTAAGGGGTCTAAAGAAATGCTATTACTGTATAGGAATAAGGTCATAATAGGATTTGGAGCTAGGAGGGTTACTTAACAATTATTAAGTCAGATCACATTATTTTAGAAATGAGGAAAGCAAGGTTTGCCCAAGATGCTAGAGGTAAAAACTGGACTATAAACTCAAGATAGCTGGCTCCAGATTCCTTGCTCATTCCATTAACCTGTACTGCCTCCAGACCCTTGAGGGAAAGCCATTTTAAAAAATAGTCCCTTGATTGTAGAAGAGACAGAGACAGAGACAGAAACAGAGGCAATGACAGACAGAGAAAGACAGAGATAAGGAGAGATAGGGAGAGACAGAGGAGAGAAGGGAAGGAAAGAAAAGGAGGGAGATGAAGAGGGGAGAAATAGTAAAAATAAAAGCTTTTTTTATTAAAAAAAATCTTTAACCCAAAATAAGTTAGCATATGAATGTTATCTCTGATGGGAAGCTAGAAACAAAAAAGTTGAAGGTCAACGGCATATCCTCAGGTGGCTAGATGGCTCAGTGGATAAAAAGCCAAATCTAGAGATAGGAGGATCTAGGTTCAAATCTGACCTCAGATACTTCTTAGGTATATGACCCTGGGAAAGTTACTTAATCCCAATTGCCTAGCCTTTACAGCTGTTCTTCATTAGAACCTACATTTAGTATTGATTCTAAGACAGACAATAGGATTGAGGGTTTTTTTTTCTTTTTAAATGGTATATCCTAAAGTGATGAAGGAATCAGGGCTCTAACCATAATGTGACCCACTACTTAGCACTTGTTTTATCTTGGCCAATTCTCTATGTGTCTGACCCTTCACTAAGAAATGGAGACAAGAAGAAAAGGTGGGAAAATATCCCTGCTCTCATGGTTCTCACAGCTTCTAAAGGGGTTGAACTAAATAAGCTCTAAGATTCCTTCAACTCTCAATCAATGATCCTTTTATTGAGGGGAAGTTAACTCACGGATAAAAGAAGTCCCTAAAGATTAGAAAAGGGTAAATTCCCAGCTCCTTAGCAGGGAGGAAAAGATAATTAAGGTAATTATAGCCTGCCTACTTAGCCTCAATACCTAGTGAGACATTAGAATAAATTATTCATTAATTTTCAGTCGCCTAGAAGATCCTTAACATCGTAATTTTGACTTGCCTCTGAGAAAAATCAATTGTACTGAGACAAACTAAATTTCCATTGAAGATAAAAAGACGAAAAGGATACAACCCTCAAAAAGCTTATCATCTAGTAGGGCAAAGGAGGGGATAAGACATGTCCACAAAATAGAGTGGCCAGAGTCCACTATTAGGGTAATAAGTCAAATGCCAATATAGTTAAGAGAAGAGAATAAGAAATCAATAGATCACTACCAGCTATGGGAATAAGGGAGGTTAGTTGGAGGAAGTGCCATTTCAATCACAAGGATGAAAATTATTAAATAAAAAAAAAATCACAAGGATGAGTAAGATTTCAGTTGGTGGAGGTGGAGGGACATTCCAAACATACACAATGATGTGAGAAATAGCCCAGTGGCAGAAAAGCAGAGTGTACATTTGGGGAACTTCAAGGAATCAAGTTTGGCTGGGAGAGTGTAGAATTGGGATAGAAAAAAGGATAAAGGCAGATTATTGAAGACTGACTCTGCCAAGCTAAGGAATTTGCACATTATTCCTAGGGCAATGGAGGGGCAGCTCGGTGGCTCATTAGATAAAGTGTCCAACTTGGAGTCAGGAAGACCTGGGTTCAAATATGACCCTGGATATGTCCTAGTTGTATGACCCTGGGCAAGTCATTAGGCCCAATTGCCTAGTCCTTACTTTTCTTCTACCTTGTATTGATTTTAAGACAGAAGGTAAAGGTTTTTAAAAAATAGCACTGGGAAGCCATTGAAGGTTTTTAAATGGAAGAATGTGATGAGAATAATGGATTGGGAAGGTGAATCTAACAGCATTGCCAGATTAACAGAGGAATACATCTCATATAAGACTACTGAAATAGTCTAAGAGAGTGGTAATAAGGGGTTAAAATAGGAAAGACTGATGTCTTATCTTTCTTCTATCTAATGAGGAATGGTGTCCCCATTAGATTATGAGTTCCTTGAGGGCAGGGACTGTTTTTGGTCTTTTTTTTTTTGTATTCTTAGTACTTAGTGAAGCGCCTGGCACATAGTAGACACTTAATAAATGTTTATTGACTGGCTGACAAGTCAGATTTCAGTTGTAATTTTTTTAATGTCTAACTAATTTGCTATAGAGAGACAAGTTGGGGGTAAAGTTAGAGATGACCCAGTAGCTCTTTTTGTATTCAGCCTCTGGGATTGGGAGAATGGAGATTCTAATAGCATTGGCAATTATTAATTTTATTTATTGATTAAATTTTATGTAACATTTATTTATTGAGCAATAGTGTGATATAGCAGAAGGTTTGCGTTGGTGTCAGGAAAATCTGTGTTCAGATCCTGACTCTGACACATATTGGTCATGTAATCCTAGGCAAGTCCCTTAACCTCTCATTCCTCTAGTCAACTCTCTAGGTCTATAATTACAGAAAAAGTGTCAAACTGCATTGGTAAAGGAAGTTTCCTCATCTGAAAGTTTCCTTTACCAGTGAAATTATAGGACCAGTTAGTATTTTTATTTATTGATTCAAAAGTCAGGCGGTAAAGCAAGTTTTGGGGGAATGATGATAAAATATAATAAGGCCCAACACTTTGCAAAACCAGGAGAGATGGCTTTGAAGAGAAACCTTGGTGAATGTTCCCATTCAGAATGTCTGTTAAATTGAAGGGTTTGTTGATCTCTGTGTTGACCTAAATTTCTGATGACAAGAATGAACCAACAATCCACCCTCGCAATGACCCAGTATGGTTATTCAGTTGGACAAATCCAAACCTACAGCTTTTAGCACTTTGATGGTTCATCTGCACTTTTGTAGCTGAAAGAGCAGGTTAGACCAGTAAGGTCACAGGAAGAAGGAAGTGCCAACATCCCCACACCTGTGAGGACAATAAAACGATCTAGCTCTCTGCACATCATCCCCCCTCCAACAGCAAAACTCCCAGGACAAAAGTAGATTTCTGCTTGCCATATACATGTTGAACTACAATGCCATACTAAAATAAAATAATAATAATAAGCACTAATTTTACTAATTTTTACTAACTGATTTACTAATCAGTTACTATGTGTCAGGCACCATGCTAAGTGCTATGAATACAAATGGAAGAAAAAAGAAAGACATTCCTTTCTCTCATGCACCTTACATTCTACTGGGGAAAGACAACATGTAAAAGATAGTATAGACTGGAAAGCAAGGAGGAGAAGGTATGGTGGAAAAGTCAGGAAAGTCAGAAGCAGAGCTGGGAAAAGAGTGAATCAAAACACTTTGATTTAGACATTAACTTGCATGTAAGGAGGAAATGAATTAAAATTTGTCTTGAGGTCTGCACCATGATGTAGGGGAAATATTGGACCAGCAGTCAGGAGATTTGGCTTATGGGTACCCTCTAACACAGTGACCCTGGGAGAATCAATTTCCCTTGCCTAGAACTGAATCTCTTCATCTACTGAAAGTTACATTAAATGGTCTCTAAAACTATTAACAGTTCAAAATGTCTCTGATTCCAAATTCCACATTCTGATATTTCCTTTTTTTTCTACTCTGGGGAAGAGCATTCCTATGGGATGATTCTGTTGTCCAAACTCGAGTGAACTGTTAACTGTTGTGAAATACATTCAAAGGTATACTGAGACTTAAATACTGGTTATCTAAAAAGTCTGCCTAATGAAATTGTGGTAGATCACGTCATCATAAACAACAAAAAAATTTTTAAGAAAGCAGATTATATCAGAGCTGGCTCCAAAAACTAGTCTGAAAATGTTCCAAGTTTGATATAAAACTTCCCATTTCACAATGAATGGAATTGTTTAGGGAGAATACAAAAGACAGTCAGAAAACAAAAGCTACAAGAAGTTCTTTCAATAGAATGACTCCATTCAAAGATATGGGAACCCAATGGACTGGGTGCCCAGCCAAGAGATAGAGAGCATTCTCTATGGATATACTGCCTCTATGTCATTTATATGCCTTTGTTCCTCATTTTCCAAACTTGGAATCATAGAGTTGGAAGCCAACTCAGAGATCATCTAATCTAATCTACCACCCATTTTCGTATACCTTTTATAGCATCCCTGAACTCTATGGTTTCCAGCTTCTGCTGGAATCCTTTTGGTGAAGTCAAGATCATTATTTCATAAGGTTACCCCATTCTCTCATCAGACATTTCTACCTGCTAGAAATTCTTCTACCTATAAACTCCCACATCTGCCTCCCTATTGGAACTCATTCCCAACAGAGTCTGTGAAATAGAACAACAAATGACAGTTTCAATTAATTTAGCCACTGTTGGATGATTTGGAAAGCCAAGAAGAAATAGAGTGAATCATGCTCCAACAAGAATTGTTCCAGATAACAGGGCTGCTTCAGTGAAGTACTCATGCCTCTCACCATCACAGAGTATTAATAGCAAGCACCTGAATTTCCACAATAAACTACTGACTTGCTATAAAACTGTTTTGCTTCGTGGCCAAAAAAACCACGAGAGAGCCTGTAGGGCTATTGTTGCCTTACAGCCTCTGGAAAGGACTCAGCACTCCAATAACAATATTACATGTTAATCATTAAAAGGGTTTGTCTGTTTTTGTCTGGGGACAATACATTTTGATCTTTGTCCTGCCTCTATAAAGATGAATGGCTCAGTCCCACATAGCCTGAAGGAAAGCTCAGGGAGCTGTTTATATCTGCACAGCTACTTAGAAGGGATAACTGTGCCCCAAATACTGAAAGGCTTGAAATTGCTCATCTATGTAGGTGCACACTGAGAGGAAAGAAAATGACTATACTATAACAGAAAATCCAAGCCATCCTTTTCAGTCAAGTTACTGCTACTCATATAGTAAAAAGATCATTGGATTTGGATTTGGACACGGGAGATTTGGGTTTGAATCCTGGCTTTCTTTTAGTTCACTTGAATGACTTTGAATAAGTCCTTTACCCACTCTACCTTGAATTTCATACTTGTAAAAAGAGAAGATTGTATTGTCCCATTTTCTCTGATTCTATCAAAAATAGCTTTGCTTAATGTCTCTTTCTCTCTCTGTCTCTGTCTCTGTCTGTCTGTCTGTCTGTCTGTCTGTCTGTCTCTCTCTCTCTCTCTCTCCCTCTCTCTCTCTTTGTCTCTCTCTCCCTCTCCCTNTCCCTTTCTATCTCTCTCTCTCCCTCTCTCTCTCTTTGTCTCTCTCTCCCTCTCCCTCTTTCTCCCTTTCTATCTCTCTCTCTCTCCCTCTTTTTCTCCATCCTTCTCTCTTCCCCTTTCTTTCTCAATATGATCTCTTGCAAAAGTAAGAACATTCCAAAGACCCTATATTCTGCTACAATATAGAGCCCCTTCTTGTGTTCAGGCACTGGAAGAATAATTCCATACTTCAGCTAAATATATGCATCAGGCAAATTTGCTCTCCACTGATATGAAGCTACATAGACACCCTACAACTAACCTGTAATGGCTTATGTTGCATATTTCCCAACAGGAGTCCTCACTAACTATTGCCCCATTAGGTACCTTTAATGATAACCTTTAATCTCATAAGGACAAATTTGCCTCTATTTCAGCCTACCGCAAATGCTCTCCTTGAAGTGTCTTGATGTAATTCTGTAATTTAAACTCTGAAAAATGAAGAGGCTTCTTCAACTTCTCTAGCTTCTGAGATTAGGCTTCTTTGAGAAGGAGGAATTGAGAGAATGGACTGTATTCCACTAAGCAGCTTAATGCAGTTTTAATTCCTGTTGTCATTGAAGCTTTCATCTTGTCCAGTGGCATTTCCTACGTAACAGTCCCAGATGGGGAAATGTTGAGCAACTCATCAAGCAATGATGATTTATGATTTTGATGGAACCTGCCATTTCAGCCACAGAAGAGCAGCTGGACCATGAACATACTCTCTGAGCTGTAGGTTTAAATGTGTTGACTTGAATAATCATGTTGTATGATTGGTAGAGTGGGTTGTTGGTTCATTCTTTTCATCAAAAGTTTAGGTCACTGGGAAGTTCTGTCAACAGCAACCATTTCAACATAAGAAGCATTTCAAATGCTTGCAAGGCAGTGAGAAACCATTCACAGATGTCATTCTTCATACAGCCATCTATGCTGGCTTTGCAAAGTATTGGGGCTCATTCTATTTCACCCACAAGAGATCTGTGGTTTTATTCCTGGAGATCTTAGCAAATGAACCCTATAAAAGAAAATAGTGAGACAAACCCAGGGAGATTAAAGAACGAGGCTGTCTAAAATTTGGAGAAAACATTAATTTATTTTCAAATGCTCCAAAACACTAAATAATTGACGATAGTCTGAGGTTCTACCTCTTGCATATTCGATTGTCTGCAAAGTGGACAGAGAAAATAACAAAAGTTGTAGGGGCTTTGGGAAAATAGATACAGTAATACACTATTGGTGAAGCTATGAATAGATACTGACATTCTGGAAAACAATTTGGAAATATACGCCAAAAGTTACTGAGTTGTATATACCCTTTCCTTGTAATCCAGCAATACAATGACTAAGGCCTATAACTCAAGAAGATAAAAGAAAGAGGAAAAGGTCCTACATATACAAAAATATTTATAGCAGCCCTTTAGGTGGTGGCAAAAATCTGGAAATTAAAGGGATAGTCATCAGCTGAAGAACGACTGAACAAATTGTTGAATATTCATGTAATGAACTACTATTGTATGTTAAAATAAAGAAAGAAAAAATAAGAGAGAATTTCAGAAAAAAAAAAAAACCTGGGAAGAATTTTAGGTATAGTGAAGTGAAAAGAACAAGGAGAACAATTTATACTGTAACTTAAATATGGTAACAAGTCAGTTGGTTTTTTTTTAATTGGCATTTTCTGTTTCTTACATCACCATAGTTATCCCACATAATTCTTCCCTTATCCCTCTCCAAAAGCCATTTCATATGACAAATAGTATTTTTTTAGAGAGAAAAAAATAGCACAACTGAGCAATACATTGAAAAAGTCCAAATATCACTAGTGAACTTACCACCTCAATGAATGGGTGATCTTTGTAATTTTACTAATTTATGTTGGATTTTTTTTGCTGTCATTATTTTTCCCATTTACATTGTTGGAGTTACTGTGCATATTCTTGGCTCCATTTACTTCATTTTGCATCTGTTTATACAGATTTTTCCATGCTTCTCTGTATTCAACATGTCATTTCTTACAGCATAATAATTCTATATATTCATGAGCCACAGTTTTATTTCCTCTTCACCTATCTTTATTCCTTTATTTTCTTTCTCTTCTTATTGCTGTTGCTACCATTTTGTTGTTGTTGTTGTTCAGTCATTAATCATATCTGACTGATCCCATGGACCATATTATCCATGAAGTTTTCTAGGCAAAGAAATTGCAATGTTTTCCTATTTCTTTTGCTAATAGATTAAGGCAAACAGAGGTTAAGTGACTTGCCTAGGTTTACATACCTAGTAAGCACCTATTGCCAGATCTGAACTCGGGTCTTCTTGACTCTAGACCCAACCTTCTAACCACTGAGCCATCTATCCACTGTTCATAATTGTATCAAATAATGGAGAAGAGAATGGGCATCCTTACTTCACTCTCCTATTTATTAGAAAAGGTACTAGTGTATCCCCATTGCAAATGAATCTTGCTTTTAATTTTTAAAAGATGTTTTTTATTGTACTAAAATCTGTCTGCGTCAATGTTTTTGTAGAGTTTTTAGCATAAAGGAATGTTATACTTTGTCAAAATATTTTTCTTCATCATTGGAAATCATCATTGGTTTTGGATGTTTTGGTTTTTTTTTTTAATATAATAATTGTGTTGATTGTTTTCCTGATGTTGGACTATCTTTGCATCCTTAGTATAAGTTCTGCTTGATCAAAAGGAATGCTTTCTTGGATAAATTGCTGTAGTCATTTGATAAGATTTTGCTTAAAATTTTTGAGCCAATGTTTCATAATGATATTTGGCCTATTTTTTTTTTCAGTGTTTTATCTTTCCATGGTTTAAGTATAATGTCTATATTTGTCCCATGAAAGGTGGAAAGGTGCTTTTTCTCTCAGTTTTTAAGAATAATTTGTGAAGTAGGTGTATTAATTGTTCTTTGAAAACTTCATAGAATACTACCACCACCCCCTTTAATCCATGAGGACCCGGAGTTTTTTTTTCTTTTTTAGCTCCTTTATGGCTAGATCTATGTCTTTCTGGGTTGTTTAAGATTTCTCTGGTCTTCTGAAATTTTGAATTATTTATATTTTGAAGGGTTTTTTTTTAAGTTCTTTAGCTTCTTGGTTTTGTTAGCATATAACTGTGTATAATAGGTTCTAATTTTTTTTCCTTTGGGATTATGATTTTACCTTTCTCATTTGACTGGTTTTTTTGTTGGGATTTTTTTCCAAAAAAAATTACCTTTAATTCTGCTTGTTATTTCTGTGGTGTTTTTTGCTCCAATTTTTTTCTTTTTAAAAGTCTTAGCTTTTGTCTCAGAATCAATATTGTGTATTGGTTCCAAAGCAGAAGAGCAGTAAGGACTAGGCAATGGAGATTAAGTGACTTGCCCAGGGTCAAACAGCTAGAAAATGTCTGAATCCAAATTTGAACCCAGGACCTCCCATCTCTAGGCCTGGCTTTCAATCTACTGAGCTGCCTCTCCCCTTTAATTTTGAATATCTCCTTTTTTGTGTTTAATTTTGCTTATTTGTTGATTTTCTACTTTTTAAAAATGCATACACAGTTCATTCATTCTTCTTTTTCTAGTTTGCTAATGAATGTTTGCAAAGAATGGTTTTCCCTCTGAGCACTGCTTTAGTTGCATGCCAAAATTTTTCACATTTTGTTTCATCATTATCATTTTCTTTTATGTAATTAATAATTGTTTCTATGGTTTGTTCTTTGACCCATTTGTTATTTAAGATTTCATTGTTAAGTCTCTATATATAGTTCATATATCTGTGGTGCCTCTACCAATCTATTTTTATTATATTTTGGTTTATAAAGGTTATATGAACTATTTCTGCCTCTTATATTTATTAGGAATATTTCTATGCCCTAGTTCATGATCAGCTTTTGTAAAAGTTCCATGCCATGCAGAGATATATGTATATTCTTTTGCTTTTGCACTTAGAAGGTATTCTTCTAACATTAGTTTCTCCAGAAATTTGTTCAGTTTTATATTTTCTTTTTCATTTTTCTTTCTATTAAACTTGCCCAAAATTGATAGGATAATAAAATCTCCTATTGTTATTATGTTATTGTTTATCTTATCAAAGGTCAGAGAGTTTCCTTTATGATTTAGTACACTAAGGCATTTGAATCATATAGATTTATTACTGATATTGTCTTGTTTAAAGGTTTTTTTTTTCCAGAATGGTTTAATTTCTTTATTTATCTTTTTATTTTTTTTGAAAGTTTGCTTTTGCTTTGCTTGTTTGCATATTGGAAACCCCTGCTTTTTTGGACTCAATTGATGCATAGTAATTTTTTTCCCATTACCTCAGTTTTGCCTTGTCTTTGGTTTTTTGTTTTTTTAATGGGTTTCTTATAAGCAACAAAATGTAGGAGTTTGTTTTCTTTTGCAATCTGTCACTTTTTCATTTTATATGATAATCTAATCCATTCACATTTAAAGTTATGAATTAAGGTTACATTTTCCTGCATGTCTCTAAAATGTTTTTTTCATTTCAATTTATGATTTCCTCTCCCCATGCCATAAACATAGCATTATGTTTCTGCAGTTATTTTACTCCTACTGTTTTTAGTGACTTTGTTCCTATTGGCTGGCTGTATTCCCATCATCCCAGATCCTCTGTTCTTGTTTGTTATCCTTTTCACATTGTGGTTTTATTTATTAATTTCTTTTTATCTCCTACTTTTATTTTGTTACATGTTTTTATCCCTCTTCCCTCTCTCCCTCAGTTAACTAAGTAGATTCCCCCTTGCTCTCCTTCCTTTTAGCTAGATCGATTCTTTAAGGTTTTTTTAAATTTAATTTTTGTGCCCCTTTCTAGAAAGAATTTCTCTTTCATTATCCATCTTCTCTTTCTGTATACTCTAGACATAAATTCCTCATTCGTGACCCTTATAATTATCTTGTCTCTCTTTTCTTTGAAAAGTTTTAAGGTATCTAGTCTAAGCTTTCTGCCTAAGAGCTTTCTACTACTACCTTGTAGGGCTTACTTTAGGGATTCTCCCTTTTCCCTTGTGCCTAACTCCCAGAACAATGGTAATGATAGCAGGTGTCAGATAGGACACTTCCCCATGTAAAGTCCCTCTCCTACTTCTTCCCTGATTATGCAGGTCATTATCAATCTATTCCTTTCCTTTTTTATGAATTTGCCTCGAAACCTCCTCCCTGTGCCCACGCTCTCTCAGTCGTTTAGGTGCCAATTATCCCCAGGGATTCCAACTCCTACCTCCTCACTAATGTAGAATAAGTAGACTTTTCAAGCACCAAGTTTCAAAGGCCTCATCCACTGTAAGTTCCCCATGTCCTTTTTATCAATCATCTCTCTTCACTTGTGGGAGAATTCATCAGAGGAATCCTCTCCCACTTCCAAAGTAAGACCTCCTGTCTTTCTCTCTCTCTCTTTTCAGTTTTTTCTTCCTCATTCACTCCTCTATGGGTTCTTCTCTTCTGAGACTACAGGGTTGTGAATGTGTGTGTGTGAGAGAGAGAAAGAGAGACAGAGACAGAGACAGAGAGACAAAGACATTATAGAAAGATACAGAGAGAGAGACTCTGCCTTAGTAACTCCCCAAAAAGTGAATAGCTACATTCACTAAATCACATAATCTCAGAACTGGAAAGCATTCAGAAGTCATTTAGTCCAACCCTTATCTGGAACAAGAATCCTCTCTTTAACATCCCTGACTAGTGGTCTTCCAGTCTGCATTTGAATACCTAGTACTCGCCACCAAATGTTGAAAAAACTTACTTCCTCCAGAAAGCAATTTATTTCACTCTTAGGCAACATTAACTGTCAAAAAAAAAAGTTTTTCTCCATACCAATATAATAGCTACCTCTCTGGAATTTCCAAACATTATCCCTAAGTCCATCATCTGGACCCCAAGCAGAACAAATCAAACCCCTCTACCATACGACAGTTCTTCAATAGTTGAAGACAGCTCTCATGTCACTGCTAAATAAGTCCTCTCTTCTCCAATCTGAACATCACCAGGTCTTTAAACCAACCCTCTGTTATAGACTACAGATCTCTTAACATATTTATTTCCCTCTACAACATGTACTCAAATTTGTCAATGTCTTTCCTAAAAATGGCACCCAGAACTGACTCTAATAATCCAGAAGTAGTGTGACCAAAAAAAAAAAAAAAAAGAATACAGAACAGCCTTCATTGTGGATGAAGATAAGATGGGAAATGCTTTTTCAGCTGTCATTGGATTATTGTGAGCTTCCAAGTTAAAAATGTTTGCATGTCTACCCATGTACATTTGTATGCTATGGCTAAAAAAGGAGGCAGAAGCCAATATCCCTAACTGGGAAAGAAATTAGGAAATTAAGAAATCAAGAATTGGCTTTTACTTCTACTGTGGAGGATAAGGGTTTGTCAGGCAATTAGAGCAGCGAACAGAGCCCTGGGCTTGGAGTCAGGAAGTTCAAATGCAATTCCAGACACTCAACTAGATGCTTGACCCTGGTAAGTTATTTACCTCTTTTTTGCTTCAGTTTCCTCATCTGTAAATTGGATATAGTATAGTATATCCATTTTGTAGTAATAGTACATATATATGTAGTATAGAAATAGTATATATATGTATATATATATATATATAGTATAGAAATAGTAACTTTCTCAGAGGATTGTTGTGAAGTTCAAATGAGAAATTATTCTTAAAATTTGTAACACAGTACCTGGTACATAGCAGGCATCATATAAATGTTGGCTATTGTCATTTAAATGAGACACTATGCCTTGATTATAAGCATTAAAATAGAAAGTTCAATAGAGACTAGGGAACTGTAAAAATTCCAAAATACTGTAATTTCATTTACTTCTAGTTACTGATGGCAAATATAAGCCAAGAAAACGTACTCAAAACAAATATTTGATCTTACTAAATGGACCCCAGCATGAGTTTCTAATTATTCTTTCCCCCTTGATTTAACAGCATCTTTAGCCAATATAGGGACATATAGACCTACGTTCTTGTTTCCCCAACAATATTATAAATGTCTTGGGAGGAAGAAAAATATCTCTTGCATTTTTGTGTCCCAAGCATCTAATGCAGTACCTTTCACATGGGAGATACTCAATAATTCTTGTCAATTAATTGATTCACTGATGTATTGATATACAAAGGTTCTGAGTAAGCCAGAAAGAGGTAAACAGTTTAATTCCTTTTGTTCAGTGTATTCCAAGTCTGACCAAAGTACAATATGAATAATGTTGCTTTCAGTGTTGTTGCTCACATTAGTCCTAAATTAGTGGGTAAATAAACTCTGGTCTGCACACCTGGTAGTCCAACGACATTCATGAATATTAAATACATATTTTTATATATTTAGAGAAAGTTACCAAGTATTTTTTTAAATAATACTTAACAAAAAAAACAACATAATGTCCAAAAATCTGACTAAGCCTAGTCTAGTAGAAAGATTGGCTATCTAGATATCAACAAAGAAAAGCTTGGTTCCATGTAGCATTAACTTCCTGTGTAACCTCCTTGTTAAATGGGAGCTAATATTATCTGCCCTACCGATCTTAACAGATATTTTTGAGACCAGATGAAGTCATAAAACCATAGGTTTATCTAAAGAGATCTTAGGTTTCATCTAGTCCAATCTCTTCGTGGTACAAAAAAGGAAACTGAGTCCCACGAATACTAAGTCAAAAAGTTAAAAAGTATTTATTAAGTATTTAATATGTATGAGATACTGTATTAAGTTCCGATGAATCAAAGAAAGGCAAAAACAACCCCTTCTAATCTAATGGAGGGAGACAATAAGCAAACAACTATATACAAATAAGATATATATGTTACTTATCTTATCTATAATATATCATGTATATACATGTGTGTATTAATAGACAGACATATACATGCATACCCCATTGTGCTTTATTGTGCTTTGCCAATATTGCATTTTTTTTTTTTGCAAATTGAAAGTATTTGGCAAATTCTGTGTTGAGCAAATCTACTGGCACCATTTTCCCCATAGCATGTATTCACATTTTGTCTCTGTGTCATATTTTAATAATTTTCACAATCTTTCAAATTTGTTCATTATCGTTATATCTGCTATGGTGATCTGGGATCAGTGATCTTTGTTGTAATTATTATAATTGCCTTGGGGCACCACAAACCACATTTTTCTAAGAAAGTGAATTTAATTGATAAATGGCGTGAGTTTTCTGACTGTTCCATCAACCAGCCATTTCCCCGTCTCTCTCCCTCTCTTTGAGCCCACCTATTCCCTGAAATAATAATATTAAAGACTATTACATGAACTTAATTGATAAAGCAACAGCAGGGTTTAAGAGAATTGACTAATTTTGAACGAAGTTCTATTGTTGGTAAAAATACTACTAAATAGCATTGCGTGCTACAATGAAGTTGTTCATGCAAGGAAGAATCAATCGATGCGGCAAATTTCATTGTTGTCTTACTTCAAGAAATTGCTACTGTGGCAAAATTGGGACACTGATGCATTGTTGATAGAGTTGTGAACTGATTTAGTCATTCTGGGGAAGAAATTTGGAACTAAGCCCAAAAGGATATAAAGATACCCTTTGATCCTGTAATACCACTACTAAGTCTATATCCCAAAGAGATAAAAAAAAAAAGGAGGGGGGGAACCTATTTGTACAAAAATTTTATAGCAGCTCTTTTTGTAGAAGCAAAGAATTGGAAATTGAGGCGATTTTTACCAATCTGGGAATGCCTGAACAAATTATAGTATATGATGGTTATGGAATACTGTTGTGCTGGGTGATGTCTTTTGACTGACACATAAATTGGATTTAAGTGAGGTAGTTGCACAAAGTTGTCAGGCTCACTCTCTCTTCCAGAGTACAAAAGACCAATGGCAAGACAAAAGTCAAGTCCTTGGTAAAAGAGAATTGGGAAGAGTGGAGAATTTTGGGGGAAAGATAATAACTTAAGTTTTGAACATGCTGATTTCAAGATGACTACTGGTCCTAAAATTTCAAATGTATAATAGGCAGGTGAAGCTGAGAGCCTGGAGATCAGGTGAGATTAGGCCTGGATAAATAGATCTGAGAATAATCTGAATAGAGAAACAATTGAATGCATGAGAACTAAAGAATTCTCCAAGAAAATAAATATCATGCAGAATGAGAGAAGTTACTGCAATATGTTAGAATTCTTCTGGTTCTTTTTTTAAAAAAAAAAACCCTTAACTTCTGTGTATTGGCTCCTAGGTGGAAGAGTGGCAAGGGTGGGCAATGGGGGTCAAGTGACTTGCCCAGGGTCACACAGCTGGGAAGTGTCTGAGGTCAGATTTGAACTCTAGGCCTGACTCTCAATCCACTGAGCTATCCAGCTGCCCCCTGGTTCTTTTAATATTTTATGGACACCAGTGTAACCAGCATGCTGCCCACATGTTATAGCTCCCTTGCTACGTGTCTGGTCTTCCTTTCTATCATATACCATCTTGGCAATGGTTTTTTAATAGGATTTTGGGGGTACAAGATGTCATTTAATGACATGAGTCATAAGCAAGAAGAAAGTAGGTTGGGATTCAGTCTGTAAAACTACAGAGCCTTCAATCACCCTAAGATGCCTCCTAGTTCAAATGCCCATTTTTAACATCGTTCTTTTCCCACTGATATGAAATAGCTAGGATTCATGGAATAAATGAACAAGCAAGCAGGCATTTGTTAGTACCATTATGTGCCAGGAATTGTGCTTGATACTGGTGACAAAAACAGAAAGATGAGAGTCCCTGCCTTCATGAAGCTTATATTCCATAGGGAATCCAACTTTTACATAAATATATTTTTGTTTTCATATACACAGAACACAAACACATACATATATATACATATATATACGTGCATAAAATTATTGCAAGGTAATTTGAGGAAAGATATGGAAGGATCAGAAAAGGGTCCATATTTTTTTAACCCTTATCTTCTTTCTTGGAATAAATACTCTGTATTGGTTCCAAGGCAGAAGAGCAGTAAGGGCTAGGCAATGGGGGTCAAGTGGCTTGCCCAGAGTCACACAGCTAGGAAGTGTCTTAGTTCAGATTTGAACCCAGGACCTACCATCTCTGGGCCTGGCTCTCAATCCACTGAGCCCCCTAGCTGCCCCCATATTTTTTTAGATGGTGCTTGAGCTAAGTTTTGAAGGAAACAAGGGATTCTAAGAAATGGAGGAATGATTACAATCCATGCATAGGGAGGGAGTGGGCAAAGGAGAATCAAAATTGCATCTGACTCAGAGTGTAATGGAAAGATCCCATCTATAAGTAAAAGAAGCATTTAACTTCTCTAGAGCTAAGCCTTTCCCTTAGAAAAGATAATTCATTATAATAAATAGAGCCCTGGAGTTGGAGTCAGAAGATCTGGATTTTACCTAGTCCTATTCCTTACTTGCCATTTGGCTTTGAGCAAAAGTCACTTCTTACCCTCCCTGAGCCTCAGTCTTACCATCTGTAAAATGAGCATAGTAATATTTGTACTACCTATTTCATATGATTGTAGGGAGCTGGGGTGGGGGAGAGGGGAAATAAGGATTATCTTAAAGTTTTTCTGAGTGATCTTTTTCTTTTAAGTATTATTACTGGAAAAGGCAGTGTTAGACTAGACTCTGTATGACAGATCAAAAAAAGTAGCACTAACCACAAAGCAACCTTTTTCTCCCAAACACACACACACACACACACACACACACACAGAGGCACACAGGCAGAGAGAAAACATAATGAAACAGTCTGGAGGCAACAAGTTATCAATACTTTGCCATGCTTTGCCATCTAGCATATGGACTCAGGGAAATAGCGATAAACACAGGAATCTACAAACATATAAAAAATGAATTAAGATAAAATGAGAACCCTTACCACTTAATGAGGGAGGTTTATGGATGTAGATTCAGGACAATGACTCAGAAACATGATTACCTTATCATAAACTTTAGTAGATAGCCTTTTTTTTCTAGAGAAACATGGCTCCAACCTTCTTGCCCTACCCCTGCCTGTTTTTTTTTCTTCTTCTTTACTTTTCCCCAGGTCACCAGACATGTAGGACCAGTAAGAAGAAATGTATGTCACCTCTGTCCTGTTCTTTCTGCCTAAAATAATGCCTGCATTCAAACACTTAGGTTATATCTGTTCTATGACCACCTTTCAAGGCATTAGAGTAAAGGAAAAAAGTAATAGTTGATATTTAGATCACAATTTAGGGTTTAAAATGTTCATTATGTATTACCTCACAATAATGTCATAAGAGAGTTATGATTCCCACATTAGAGATGAAGAAACTGAGAATCATCAAGGTTAAATAATTTGCCTGTCAGAGCCAGAATTCCAACCCTGGGCTCCTCCTGGCTCTAGTTCTAGAATTCTTCCCAGGATTCCATACTGCTTCTACAGAGAAACTGACTGTCTTTGCCATGCTAAGTAGCAGTATCATTTCCCCAGATCACTGGGAAAGGAAAGAAAGTAAAAGTGCAAGTAATCTACTTAGCCTAATTCCAATTCCTTTTAGTCTGAACTTTCTTCTCTCATGTTTTTTTTTTCTTTCATATAATTGATATAGAAAGAAAGGAGGAAGGAATTAAGGAAGGGAGGGAAGGAAGGAAGGAAGGAAGGAAGGAAGGAAGGAAGGAAGGAAGGAAGGAAGGAA
>NC_058130.1:106871848-106945645 GCF_016433145.1 Gracilinanus agilis
AGAGGAGAGGAGAGGAGACGAGATGGGAGAGTTGACTAGCTTATAATATAGCCCATCTCAGTTTAAAATAACTCTATTAGAAAACTGGCCTGAGTTGAAATCTGCCTCCATATATAATTTCTAGGTCCTAGTGAGACAACTAAGTGGTATAGTATTTAGAGTGTTTGACCTGGAATCAGAAAAACATGAATTCAAATTTAGATGTAGACACTTTTTATGTGACTGGTATAGTCACTGTATAGATAACTCAAGAGACCCTAATATACTAAGAATAAGAGAAAAAAGCACATGAGAAAACAAGTACAACATCACTCAGATTGGGAAGACATGAAAAGGCTGAAGTCTGAACCTGTGAAGAGAATGTCCTTATTAAGGAAAGGATCAATCTTTGTAAGGCTGAGCAAGTCACTTAATTTCTCTTAGCCTCAGTGTGTTCATCTGTAAAATGGGGCAGCTAGATGGCATAGAAAATAGAACACCAGATTTTAAGTAATATCTGAGTTCAAATCTGACCTCAGACACTTACTCTCTGTGGGACCCTGGGCAAGACACTTTACTGTATTGGCCTCAGTTTCCTCACCTATAAAATGAGCTGGAGAAGGAAATGGCAAACCATTCTCATATCTTTGCCATATATGAGGTTACCAAGATTTGGACAAGACTGAAATCATTCAGCAACCAAAAAGTGGGGGTAATAATAATATTGCAACTATGTGCGAGGATCAAATGAGATATTCTTAAATGCTTTGCAAACCTTAAAGTGGTATGTGAATGCTAGCTTTATTAGTGAAATGATCCTAATCCTTCTTCTACATAATAGCCCTTCAAACATTTAAATATTGCAATTATGTCCTCTCATTTCTTTCCTACCAAAGCGTCTTTTCTCTGATCTAAGTATCCCTGATCCTTCCATTGATCCTCCTACAAAATGCTTTCCATACCATTTGCCATCCTAGTAGACTTCTTTTGGACTGACACGAATTTTTCAATGTCCTTATAGGGTCATTGTGCCATCCAGACACTCAAAATCTGAGGTTTTGAGTAGTTTATCAAAGTAGTTAGGATTAAGTTGTTAAGTCCTAAGGGAGCTGGATATGAGATGAGTAAACTCTTCTGGCTGAAAGACAAAGAAAAAGCCCAATGCATAGAGCATCATCTAGGAAAAGCAAGCTGAGGAGAGGGAAAGAACGGAAGACACTGCATGGACATTCTTATAGCAAGAGAGGAGGGGGTGCCTGGGAATGGGGGAAAAATCTATTTCAATATTTCTCATGGGCCTGACTCTGGTCCCATGTCTTGGATTTAGGAGAACAAGTCCCAGCCTCTCACCATTGCCCCCCAAAAACACTATCCTCCCTAAAAGTCCTTTAGCACATAATGCAAAGTGAAGATGGAATACAGAACATATGTAGAAGAACTCCTGACACATGCAGTTATTAGCTTGTACAAAGCCCTCAAACCCTGATTCATCATCTCATCCTACAAATTACCCACTGTTCCCCACTCTCAGGGCCCTTAAAGGGCCACCTTGCCCAGTGCTTTCAGAGTTTGCCTTCAGACTGTTGGCAAAGATAGGAAATGGTAGCAATAAAATCATCCGCCCATTTCAGCTGCACCCACTTCCTCAGATTCCAGGAGGGAAGGAAAAGGGCCAAATGAAAGTTATGAATTACTCTCCCTAAACTTGCCTGGGTTCATGTGCATATATGTACATGCACTCCAGCTGTGTGCGTGTATCTGTGCATGCACACACACACGTGGCATGCACATATTCTTTGGCACCAGACAAGGTTCTGGCACTGCTTCAAATGATACTCTGAAAAGGGAAAGTGAGGTGGGATGGTTGGGAGAAGTTGTAGAGGGGGCCAGCTCTGGCTTCCCATTGTTGGGGAAAGGAAGAAGGACTTGTATGAGCTTCTAGTTGACACTGCATGGCTGGAAGTTCAGATTCTTGAGAAAAATTTCTGTCTCCTCTATGTCTGGGGGGGGAGTCAATAAAAGTTTGTGTAGAGGAGGTTCTGTCAAATTGGTACCTTGTATTATTACAGACAGTTCTCATGCAAACTCAAAACACATTTCCTTTAGGATCCAGAACAATGACTTACTTCAAGGCTTAAAAAAATCCATTAATTCACTAATACGGAAATTTCCTCCACAGACCCAGACCTCAGTTCCATTGTGTCTTCTCAGCCTGTATTTATTTCCTAGTGTTTTCCCTTTCTCTTATTCTTAGTATATTAGAGTTCTTAATATATGTTTATGTTATAAAAGAGTATAATGGTGGATAGGATAGGATAGGATAGGATGGGATGGGATGGGATGGGGTGAGATGGGATGGGATGGAATAGGATGTGTTGGGATAGGATAGGATAGAATAGAATAGGAAAGGATGGGATGGAATGGGTTGGGATGGGATGGGATAGGATAGGATAGGATGGGATAGGATAGAATAGGAGAAGACAGGGGAAGGCAAGATAGGACAGGACCGGATAGAATAGAATATAATAGAGCAGGATAGAACATGATTGGATAGGATAGGATAGTAAGAATGTGAGAGGAAGTGTGACATAGCAGAGATCCCATCCTGAGAATCAGAAAGACAGATTTATTTAGATCAATGACTTGAGACAGTATCCTCATTCTCAATAAAGCATTATATTTTAAGTGAAAGAAGAAAAAAAATAAAAGGAAGAAGGATTCATGTTCTACTTGTGATATCCTGGCTGTATGACCCTAAATAAATCACTTAACATGCCAGGGCCCCAGGCACCTAAGACTAAAAGTTGTGGGTGACAGAAAAGAAAGAAGACCCTAAGACTTTTCTCTAGATCCCCAAGAAATCAGAGCCAAGAGTTGGACAGAACTTTTCTTAGTGTTCATTTATTAACAAAAACCACTTTCAAAGCAGCTCACATAAAAATTGTCTCTGCCATCACAAATGGGATTTGCGTGCCAGGGATGAGGCATAGCCTGTAGGAAAAGCAAGTCCTTCCTGCCTATGTTTCAGAGTATATAACAGCAATCATAATAATAGAATAAAAACAATCATAACTGCAGCAATAATAACAATGGGAATTATTCAAGAGGCACTGTGGTGAAATGGACTGGGATTCAGAAGACCAAGGTGCAGTCCTGGTATTGTCCCTGAGTTAGGTGAGTTAGAATAAGTGTCTTCCCATCTTTGGGTCTCGGTTTCCTCATCTGTAAATAATAGAGATGGACTAGAGGATCTCTAAAGTCCCCTTCATTTTATATTCTGATTTCCTCCTCCAAGAAGTATAAAGTATTTCATTATAAATTTTTTGTTCTCACAAAACTCTCTTAGTTATATAAGAAAGAGGCCCCACAAACTGGTTGTTAGCTTAGAGAAAGACAGAGAGAACAACAGGAAATGAAATCCCAAATTTATTTTATCCAATGGTTTCAGCCTCTTGCCTATAAAGTCTTTTACCAAAACCACAAAAAGTCAGCTAGATTATCTAAGTTTCTATCACTTATATTTTTTCCATCTGTCCTTAGGTAGAATATAAGAAAAATCTAAATGATCATTAAACCGGTGGGAGATGGGAAACTGGGGGACTTATACAAACCATCAACCTAATAAGTAGTGCTAAACACTTAGGTATAACAAACAGAGGCTCATAGATTAAATGACTTCAAAGGGATTATTATTTTTCTCATTCTTGTGTAGTTAACCATGATTACTAATGTCAAAAAGATAGCTTAAGAAAACTCAGTCAAAACGTAAGGTTCAGGGGCAACTAGATGGCTCAGTGAATTGAGGGCCAGGCTTAGTGATGGGAGATCTTGGGTTCATATCTGGCTTCAGACACTTCTTAGCTGTGTGACCCAGGCAAGTCACTTAACTGCCACTGCCTAGCTCTTATCACTCTTCTGCACTGGAACCAACACACAGTATTGATTCTAAGCCAGAAAGTAAGAGTTTAAAAAAATAAACAAACTCAAAGTTCCTGCTCTTCTTCCTATGAAAAGGTATATCTTCCAACAATGATCTAGGTCATGTAAAAATCTGTGCAAAGAACTAAAGATGTCTAATCTGGAGAAAAGATAGAAGCAACCTAATTCCTGCCTTCAAATATCTGAATTACTATAATTGGAAAGAGAGAGAAATTTTGTCTCATTTGGCCTCAGAAGAAAGAACCAGGATCTACATGTGGAAATTTCAGGAAGACAGACTTTAGTATAATAGTTGGAAAGCCTCCCTAATGATTGAATT
The DNA here is from genome assembly GCF_016433145.1 of Gracilinanus agilis. Taxonomy (NCBI): domain Eukaryota; kingdom Metazoa; phylum Chordata; class Mammalia; order Didelphimorphia; family Didelphidae; genus Gracilinanus; species Gracilinanus agilis. Next base: position 106,876,086 of record NC_058130.1, read on the forward strand.
AGCGGGGAATGAGCTATTCATCACTGAAACTCTTAAAAAGGATGCTGAATGATTATTTATCTCAGATGATGTAGAGGGCATTCCTATTCAGGTATGGACACCAAGGCAGTACAGTGGATAGAGCCCGGGAAACTATCGTCAGGATGACCTGAGTTTAAATCTAACCTCGAACAATTACTAGCTAAATGAATCATTTAACCTCTGCCTCAGTTTCCTTACTTATAAAATTCAGACAATAGCACCTACCTTCTAGAGCTGATGTGAGGATCCAATAAGACAATATTAGTAAAGCACTTTGCAAACTTTAAAGTGCTATATAAGCGTAAACTATTATTATTATTATTGCTGTTAGATAACTTTCTCTAGCTCTGAGATTCAATAATTCAATAATTCAAAATATCCTAGGAGTCCTTGTTTCAAAGAAAAGAGACCTTTCATTGATAGCCAAGCATCTCTTCCTTCTCTCTGCAAAGATTCGCTAGACATCAGGCACAGAATAAGGTCTATATAATCAGATCTGGCCAATGTGTTGACTTGTTTTACTTAATGGTTGGCAGCAGTCATTAGGAAATCAATGTTTTTAAAAAGCAAAGATAAAATATTTTTAAAAGAAAATAAAGACCTGCTCCACACAAAAGTGAAAGAAAGAAGAATCATTTCATATACCCTTTGTACCCTGGTAGGAAAAATAATTTCCTTGAAGCAATGAATAGAATGAAGGGAAAGTTGCTTTTTCAAAACATCAATAGTCTATTGAATTGTGAATTCAAATATAGGTTTGCAATGACCCCACTGTTCTCCATGAGTCTGAGGTTAACAGGTCTAAATAATAATTGTCAAATAAAATTCACAGGGATCTCTATTTGACCCTAGCAGCTAAAAACGCTGATTCCAGGCCCTCTCCCTGAGTCACACGTAACCAACCGGAAAAGATGCTGCTGAACCTTGATATCCTCTGAGTTTATATCTAGGTTAAGTCTAAGCAACCTCCAAGGGTTTAAAGAGAGGACAAAAATACACTTTAAACAGGCGAGGACAAATGTCGACAAGGCAATTTAAGGAACAAAAAGTCACTAGGAATAAAAACAGCTTCTTTAGGCTTCAGTTTCAAATAATCGATTATAATCTCAGGAACTCTCTACCCGCCATGGGCATTCTTGGGGCCATGACCATTAGTGGGCCAAGAAATATTTTTGTGGTATTATTATATTGTTCACAAGTCAGGTAGAAGAGAAAAACTTTTGTGCTTTTAAGGTAAAAGCTTTGCAGGCTCTTTCAAGGTTTTATTTTTAGATTTACCGTAACTCAAACTCATGCTTCCCTTTTGAGCCAAGTGAACTAGGAAAACCTTTTTTTTTTTTTTTTCCTGAAGCTCATTTGATTTTATTGTTTATTTGTGTAGGTAAATGGAACACTAACCTTAGCAAGGGCAGTGACTTACTTCCCCTTCAGATTAGAAGACTCACTTGTTAGCTGAACCCACTATGTAATTTGGCTGCAGCTGCCAAGTTCCTCTCAATGATTGTTAATGATTCCTCCCTGTGCCATATCAAAGATGAGGGGAGGTTTTCATTTACTTCCTTACCTCCCTAACACCTTTAAAAGATATGATTTGCCATCCAAGAAGGTGACTAAAATGTCAATACCATTTGGTCCAGAGATCCCACCCAAGGAATTCAAAATTTGAAAGGTCATGTAAACAAACCCCTCCAAATATTGATAACACCTTGAACATTGTCAGCATTGAATAAATGTTTGTTAATTGATTGATGGGGTTGACTAGCTGATCAATAAGGGTACTTTTTTGTTGTAACAAAGAACTAGAAACAAATTGGTAACCGCTGATTGAGAAATGACTTAAATTTTGGTACATGAATATAATGGAATATTATTGGTCTATAAGAAATATTGATTATGAAGTATACAGAGAAGAATGAACAGATAAAAAGTAAAGCATGTAGAACCAGAAAAACAACTTGCAAAATGACTGGAGTGGAAATGGAAAGAACAACAATAAACTAAAAAAATGAACACTCTATAACCCTAATGACAAAATTTAGCCCAGAAGAAAAGATGGTAGAATGAATGTTCCTACTTTCTTTGTGGAAGCTGAGGGCTATGAAACTAGAGCAATCAATCAACAAACTTATTAAGCAGGTTGTTTGCAAATCACTGGGGATACAAACAAAAAACAGTCCCAGGCCTCAAGGAATTTATGTTCTAAGAAATACTGCACATGAACCATCAGACTTGATTTATGTGTTCAGTCAATCAACAAGTTATCACAAGCCACCTATGTAAGACTACCTGGTTCAGTGGATTGAGAGCCAGATCTAGAAACAGGAGGTCTTGGTTTCAAATCTGGCCTCAGATACTTCCTAACTGTGTTATCCTAGGCAAGTTACTTAACTCTCCTTGCCTGGCCGCTAGCACTCTTCTTCCTTGGAACCAATACACAGTATTAAGTCTAAGACAAAAGATAAGGATTTTTTTTTAAGAGCCTGCTATGTGCCAGGAACTGTACTGAAGTCTGGGAGGAAAGGCACTTGAAAATTTGGGGACCAGGAAAGGTTTCACGTAGACAGTGATAACTAAGGTGCATCTTAAAGGAAGAGAAGAATTCTATAAAGTGGAGGTGAGGAAAAAATGCATTCCAGGCATGGAAGACTACCAGTTGGAAGATATAGAGATGGGAGATGGAATAACAGTAAGGAAGAGAGAGAAAGCAAACTTGGCTAGGACACAGAGTACAAGAGGAGTAATGTCCAGTGAGCCAGGAAAAGATAGATTGGGGGCAGGTTGTTTGGGACCTTAAAAGCTAAACAAAGGAATTTATAGTTTATTCTAAAGACAACAGGAAGCTACAGGAGACGGTTGAATAGGGAAATCACATGGTCACATCTGTGCATCAGGAAAATTGCTTCAGCAGCAGTGTGTAGGATGGAGTGAAAGAAGGAGAGATTTGAGGCAAGGAGAGCAATAAGAACTCCTAGATGCTGCAATAATCTCAGAGAGAGGTGGTGAGTGGCTGAACTAAAGGGGCAGGTGTGAGTAGAGACAAAAGATCGTAAGAAAATCAAGATTAGCTATTCAGAGTGAAGGGAAGTGGAGAGTCCAGGATAATACGGAGATTAAGAACCTGAGACACTCACTGGAAGGTTGAGAAATTTAGACTGAGTCTAGGAAAAGAGAAGATACAGGGGGCAGCTGGGTGGCTCAGTGGATTGAGAGCCAGGCCTAGAGAGGGGAGGTCCTAGGTTCAAATCTGGCCTAAGACACTTCCTAGCTGTGTGACCCTGGGCAAGTCACTTAAACCCCATTGCCTAGCCCTTACCACTCTTCTGCCTTGGAGCCAATATTGACTCCAAGATGAAAGGTAAGGGTTTTTTAAAAAGAGAGAGAGAAGATACAAAGGGAAAGATAATGAATTCAGCTTTAAACATGCTAAATTTAATGTGCCTCTAGGACATCCATTTTGAAATATCTAATAGGGAACTGGTGATATTGGCTGACCAACTAGGTGACACAGCGGTTAGAGCACCAGGTGTAGTCAAGAATACTTTAATTCAACGCCAACCTCATTCTTACTAGCTATGTGACCCTGAGCAAGTCATTTAACTCTATGTGCTTCAGTTTCCTCGTCTATGAAATGAGCTGGAGAAGGAACTGGCAAACCAAGAAAACATGACTGAAGAATTCTGACCAACAGCAACAATATAGAACTGAAGTTCTGGGGCAGCTGGGTAGCTCAGTGGATTGAGAGCCAGGCCTAGAGACAGGAGGTCCTAGGTTCAAAACCGACCTCAGCCACTTCCCAGCTGTGTGACCCTGGGCAAGTCACTTGACCCCCATTGCCCAGCCTTACCAATCTTCCACCTATGAGACAATACACCGAAGTACAAGGGTTTAAAAAAAAAAAAAAAAAAAAGAACTGAAGTTCAGGAAGACACTGGGGCTACATATAAAGACCTGGGAGTTATCTTCAGTGACTGGTAGCCAATAAGGCTACCAAGAGAAAATAGAAGGAGAAAAGAGGTTATTGGGGGACACCCAGAAGTAGGAGGATTAGAGTTGAAAGCGAGTTATCACAGAGCGAAAGGAGCAGAACCAGGAGAACCTTATACACAGAGACGGATACACTGTGGCACAATCGAATGTAATGGACTTCTGTACTAGCAGCAATGCAATGATTCAGGACAATTCTGAGGGACTTATGAGAAAGAACACTATCCACATCCAGAGAAAGAACTGTGGGAGCAGAAACACAGAAGAAAAACAACTGCTTGATCACATGGGTTGATGGGGACATAAATGGGGAGGTAGACTGTAAGCGATCACCCTAATGCAAATATTAATAATATGGAAATAGGTCTTGATCAATGATACATGTAAAACCCAGTGGAATTGCTTTTTGGATATGGGAGGTGTGGTGGGAGGAGGGGAGGGAAAGAACATGAATCATGTAACCATGGGAAAATACTCTAAATTAATCAATTAAATAAAATTTTTCAAATTAAAATAAAAAGAAAATGAGTCATCAGAGAAAATAAAAAGGAGTTGAGCAGACAGGAAAGAAACCAGGACAGAATAGTGTCACAAAAAACCCAGAAATAAGATCAGGAGGAGATGGTGATGACTAGGGTCAAATGCAACAGATAGATCAAGGAATTAGGTCTTAGAAGAGACCTTCTGATTTGAAAATTCAGAGATCACTAATAACTTTGAACAAAACTATCTCAATCTCCCTCCTTTCTGCAGCCTTTGACACTATTGATCCCCCTCTTCTCTCTCATCTCCAACTCCTTTTTAGACACATCAAACTAGAAGGCCCATAGATGTCTTAAACTCAACATGTGCAAAACTGAACTTATTATCTTTCCCAAAAAATCTTCTCTTCCTAACTTCCTTGTTACTCTCTAGGGAACTACCATTCTCCCAGTCACCCGGACGTACAATCTACATGTCTTCCTTGACTCTTCACTCTATCGTGATTAAGTCCTATCATTTTTTACATTCATAACATCGCTTATATGTTCCCCCTTCTCTCCTCTGACACTTGGATCCTGGTGCAAGCCCTCAGCATCTTCCACCTGCCATATTGCAATAGCCTGCTAATTGTTCTACTGACTCAAGTCTCTTTCCATTCCAGTCCATCCTCTACTCAACTATCAAACATATCTTTCTAAAATCTACTCTAACCTTCTTTCCCTTTAGTCAATAAACTCCAATTGTTCCCTCTTGCTCCCAGGATAAAATAAAAAATCTTCTGGTTGACATTCCAAGTCCCTCATGACCTGTCCCTATCACCACCACCACATTTCCTTTCTTGTACTCTTTGATTCAGTGGCAGTGGCCTACTTGCTGGTCCATTCATCAAAGACACACCATTTCTCAACTCGAAGTGAATATTTTCCTGTGCCTCCAATACTTTCCCTACTCATCTCCATCTCCTGGTTTTCCTGGATTCCTTTAAGTCTCAGCTAAACTCCCACTTTCTATAAGTCTTTCCCAGTAGTCCTTAATCTTAATGCCTTCCTTTTGAGATACCCTCCAATTCATCCTGAATACATCTTGTTAGTGCTTAGTTATTTATTTAGATTGTGAGCTACATTAGAGCAGGGAGGATTTTTAGGGGGTCCCCTGCATTGAGCACAGTGCTTGGTGCATAGAGACTTATCAAATGCTAGTTGACTGACTTCTTGATGAATATTGAAGGGAATGAGAGACTACAAAGTACCTGAGTCACAGGAAGGCCTACTCCCAGTTTATAGCTAGAATCAATTACTGAAGTTCAGTACAGTGGAGTTTACACTGTGGCAATCAAATGAGGATAAAGTTTATCATTATTACCTCCCTCCTTATAAACTAAAGGCTATCTCAACCAGTGTCTTTAAGCAGTTCATTATACACCTAAGAGGTTACAAGCTCTCCCAGTACCAGAAAATGAGACAGGACAGCACTCCCTACCTTGAATTCCATCACTGGTCCCCATCAACCAGAAAAAGCTTCAAAAGAAGAAACTTTGCCACATTTCTTAATGCAGATTACATACAAGCATAGTCTTACTCCTTGTGTCAGAAAAATCACTGGCAGGGTTGCTTAAAAATAGTCTTCCTGAATTGAGGGAGAAGAAACACAGAAGAAAAACAACTGCTTCAACACATGGGCTTATGGGGATATTATTGGGGATGTAGACACTAAACGATAACTCTAGTCCAACTATCAATAATATGGAATTAGGCCTTGATCAATGATACATGTAAAACCCAGTGGAATTGTACATTGGCTAAGGGGGGATGGGGGAGTTGGGGGAGAGGGAAAGAACATGAAACATGTAACTAGGGGAAAATATTCAAAATAAAAATTTTAAAAATATAGTCTTCCTGTCATTTTAGGATTTTCTAAAATCCCGATTGAAATAAAAAAGTATAGTGTCAAGACAATAATTGTCATAAGACAGCAAAAGAAATAAAAAACTAGAGGGAAAGAATCTATCTTCCATATACTATAGTCTTACTTGTTGGTTCAGCTTACAATAGTAATCAAACCAATAGGTGTATTATATTTATTATTTTGTATCTTATATATGTTTTAGGTAAAATTCAAAGAGCAGAAAGCAGTTTCATATAATGGATAACCATTTAGTTCTACACTTGGTTTGGCCACAAAGTAACAACATGCAAGTGTCTAATTCTTGTCATTTCCCACACCAAGCCTCAGTTTCCTCCTCTGAAAAGTTAGGAACTTGGATTAAATGCTTGCCAAGACTCTTCTAACTCTGAAGTCTTATTTATCAGTCAAACCAGACTTTTGATTATTTTATGGATTAAACGAGATAATTAGTTCAGTCCAAACCATCAAACTAAGTTACACATGTAGTCCCTATTTTTTGTATTTAGTTCAACAAGCTTTTGTTAAATACTTATGACAGTGATGGTTAACCTTTTAGAGATGACAGTGATGGTTAACCTTTTAGGGACTGAGTGTCTAAACTGCTGTATGTGACCATCCCCATCCTGCTCCCCCTTATCCCAGACCAGGGAAGGAGGAAGTATTCCCATTGAGTTCCTGGGCAGAGGGGTGGGTCATATGAGAAATGTCCTCAGGTATGCATGGAGAGAGGAAGTGAGCAACCCCCTCCGGCATGCATGCCAAAGGTTCACCAAAACAGACTTAATGTATACAAGACTGTATTGCTTTGAGGATACCGACAAGTTCTTTTGCTAACCACATGTTTCCCATGAAAACCAAGGCCAGCATTTTCAATATTAACATTTTACTGATGTTGTCAACTGGCACCAAGATTTGGAATACCACTGAGTCCAAAAATTCAGAGAAAAGAATGACAAAATGATGGAGAAGAACATGGTGGATATGAGTAGACTACAACACATAATCAGGAACTGTGAAGAATAGGAGTAAAGGATTTTTATCAAGGAATTATATAACAGGAAGGGAAGAGGGATTGTTTAAATGGCAAGAATGAGGGAATGACAAGTAGATGTCCAGAGTTATCAACTAGTACCCTTGGGTATCAAAGATCTAAGAGGAGAAAGAGAGAAGAAAGAGACAGAAGGACAGAAACATAAAGAGGAAAGAAAAGGAGAGGAGAGAGAAGAAAGAAAACATTTATTCTGTGTACTTTTTTAAAGATATATATACTATATGCTAGGCACTATACTAAATGTTGAGAATACAAATATAAATGAAAAAATGGTCCCTATACTCAAGGAGCTGGCACAAAAGACAATACATTAAAGGAAGTTGGAAGCAGAGTAGAAAAGGGGCAAGGCTGCTGGGATAGATATGGAAAAGTCTAGAGTCACTGACAGGGTGGGGGGAAATTGTGCATAGGGCACTCTCACTTTTAAGTTTAATCTGCATTATTAATATTTCCTTCATCATTTTCTTGATTCTAGAAATCAACGAAACAATAAAACAAGCCCTGATTTGTAGTATTTGCCAAGTGTCAAAATTTACATTATCAATTTACACTTTAGACAAAGGTATAAATGCTTCCACTGAAAATTGAACAATCTGCTCTCATCAGCCAGTTTGAGCTGGTTCTAGTACACTCTTAAATTTAAAAAACTATTCCCAAAATAAACCTCTTCTCCATGATGTCATCACTGACCTTTCTAATAAGAAGGTAAGGATGCATAGGGTATTATAGTAAGCCTGGCGCCTTTGGTTTGAGAGCTTGCTGAGCCCTTTTCAGGGCTGCTCATGCACCTTTGGTGTCCACCTTTCACCCAACTCTCCCTGGGGGTTCCAAGAGGCTGTATCATGTGCAGCAGCCACACCCCAGTAAACTTGTCTTGGCAGATGGGCTAAGCCAGGTGAAGAGTGATTGGCAGGTCTAAGACCCAGTCAGTGAGTTAGGAGATTGTCTACCCCAGACATGTGAAGACTTCCCCCTGTGAAGGTGAAAATGAGGACAATCTGTTCCAATGGTCACAGTGCTTAAGGCTTGGTTAGACATTAAAGAAGCTAAGGTCATCCACTGCATCCCAGTTGTCCTGATTTTTGTCTTGCAAGTGGATTTTGATGACTCTGGAAGAGAGAACAAGGCTGGTGGCTTTGGGCAACTCTGCCTCACTTACATTCAATTTACTTGCAAGTTAAGACATCATCCTGTGACAGATGTCAATGGTCCTCTTCAAAAACGAAGAATGAACAGCAACACCAATAAGGCAGTAAAGGCCATAGAGAAATCTAAGAAAGAGGCAGAGAGAGAGAGAGAGACAGGGAAATATACTTATGTGTTGAGAATGGAACTTACTTTTTAACTAGGAAAATGTCAAATATGTCATAATCTAAGCATCATGCCTGATTTTTTTAAAATGTCGAACCTTAAATGGGCTTTATGTTCTGGATTGGAAAAAAATCTAAACTCCTCTGAACCCAACACTAGCCCCACCCAGTTGTCAGCCCTGGGTCTTCAAGGCCTGGGTGGGTACAGACATCATGTTCCCAGGTTTTAGTACTTATTTTTTATCATAGTTGTGGGGAGGTCAGAAACTTTACAAGAACTATTGTTTCATCTCTCTTTAAACTACATATGAATTTTTTTCAAAGTGAAGGGGTTTGGAAGAGAGAAATTAAGGGCATCGAGAGCCCAATTTCAATTGGGGGATGGTGGGGAGATGATGGAGTAAGGAATGAGTAGGACTTGTTTGTTTGTTTAAACCAGGTTGTAAGCTCCATCATGGAAGAAACCATATTTTCTAATCATTAGATCCCTGCCTCTCTGCATCCAGACCAATGCCTTGCTCATATCTATAGGGCAAGCTCCAAAAGGAATCAATCAAACCCCTCAATTGCACGGTATGAAAGAAAGAAGAAGGCACTAAAGCAGCATGATACAATGCAAAGAGCAATTGACCTAGAGTCAGAGGACCTGGGTTCAAATCCCATGTCCTCAGTTTGCTAACCTATAAAATGGGAGTAGCAGTGGGAAAAGGTTAGATTAGATGACCTCTGAGGCTCCTTTCAGATTTAGGACTATGACCCTATGTACCACAGGAAGAACATGATGCTTCTGGGTACAGTGATTACATGAAACTCTGAATCAGGTGGGCAAAGCAGTCACACAATCAGAAGAATTATTAGCCAATCAATAAACATCTATTAAGAATTGTAATGCAGGATTTATGCAAGATCTCTTGCATTTGCAAATTACCCTAGGCAAACCTATCAGTTAGGAGAATGGAACTTTGCCCCAGCAGGTGCCAGTCCCAGGAACTGACAGTTTGAACTGGGACTATAAATACCCCTGCAGAACCAACCTGGGGCTTCTGATTTCCTTGACCTCACCCAGATGCCCAGCTACCCTCTAACTTCCCCTTGGAAGTATCAACTATGCGCAAGGCACCATGCTGAGAGATAGGGAAACAAAAAAAAAGACAGAAGACTAACCTTGACTTCAAGAAGCCTACAGCCTAATGAAGGAGACAATATGCAAACTATTTAAAATATAAATGGGAAGGGCAGCTGGGTGGCTAAGTGGATTGAGAGATAGGCTCAGAGATGGGAGGTCCTGGGTTCAAATATGGCCTCAGACACCCCTGAGCAAGTCATTTAACCCCCATTGTCTAGCCCTTACCAATACCCAGTATTGGTTCTAAGATGGAAGGTAAGGGTTTTTAAAAAAATTAAGATGGGTTAGGGAAGGTATGATTTTAGTTGGGACTTAAAGGAAGTAAAAAAAAAAAAAAATCAATAATCAGACCAGAGGAAGAGCATTCCGGAAATGGGGTATAGCCAGAGAGAATGCCCAGAGCCAAAAAAATGGAGTGGAAGAAATTTCCAGACCTAGCCAGGAATTATGGAAGCACCATGAGTGATGATACCATATGAGTGCTGTAGGATCCTCCTGAGAACTGGGCACAAAGCTCAAGAGAGAATGTGGGAATGATTCTGCACTTGGTTCAGCCTCTAAGCCTGAAATGCAAGAGCATGGATCAATTCTCTTACACTTACACCCATAAAATAGAGATTCTCCAACAGCCAGCACTGCATCATCCATACATGGAACCATTATAGCAAATGGAGAAATTTTGAATGCTGTGGATAAGTTCTCTTACCTTGGTAGTGTACTTTCCAGGGAAGTACATATAAATGATGAGGTTGGCACATACATTGTCAGAGCTAACTCAGCATCTGGTAGGCTATGAAAGAAAGTGTTGGGGAGAAGAGATATTAGGCTGCCTACCAAACTGAAGGTCTACAGAGCTATTGTGCTGACCTGGCAGTCTATCAGTGCCATGTCAGAAAAAGTGAACCACTCCCATTTGAATTGGCTTAGGAAGATTCTAAAGATTACCTGACAAATCAGGTGTCAGCCACTGAGGTCCTCTCTTGAGCTAAATTGCCAAGCATTCAAACTCTACTGAAGAAAGCCTAACTCCAATGGACTGACCATGTTATATGAATGCTAAGTATACATTTATGGAGAATTCATAGAAGGTAAGTAATCACATGGAGGTCAGAAGAAGTTACATGAGCACATTCCTAAGGTTAGACATGGGAGATACTGGCACAGGATTGCCCAGGATGGTATACCCTCATCAAAGAATACTTTGCTCTATGAGCAAAGGAAAACTGCAGAAGCTCAAAAGAAACATGAGATGCACAAATCTATTGACATCTCCATCCTAAATGTCCAGACAGAATATTTGTGCTCAACGTGTGATAGGACCTCTCAAGCTTGGATCAGATTGATCAGCCATAGTCAAACATACTGTACCTTGACCCTAACTTTATGTCATTTTGGTCTCTTTGAATATGCAGCACAAAGGATGAACATTAATCAAGTCAACAAACATTTATTAAGCACCCTCTATGTGCCAGGCACAGGCTCTCTAGTCAACACTCCTTTGGACTTCTCTCCTTCCCTCTTTTCAGCTTCCTTTGATATATTGTCTTCCCTATTAGAATTTCCTTGAGGGCAGGAAATGTCTTTTCCTTATATTTCCTTATATTCCTAGTGCTTAGCACAGTGCCTGGAACACGGTAAGTACTTAATAAATTCTTGCTGAATGAGTTGAAGTTTATGATTGTGATGGAATACTATTGTGCTATAAAAAATGACGAGCAGGATGGTTTCAGAAAAACCTAAGAAGATTTATATGAATTGATACAGAATGAAATAAACAGAACCAGGAGAATAATGTACACAGGAACAACAATATTGTACAATGATCAGCTGTGAATGAATTAGCAATTTTGATCATTACAATGATCCAAGACAATTCTAAAGGACTTAGGATGAAAAATGCTATTGATCTCCAAAGAAAGAATCAAAGGAGTATGAATCCATTCCCTCTAAGGGAAAAGAAAAAAAAACCTAGTTATACTCCAACATGCACTCTAGATTTTGGGAAAGGATTTCAAAGATTCAAAAGAGAATAAGTGAGATCCCATAGATTAAAAATTCAACAGGTAAAATCAGCTCAAGAGGGATAGGATATTCTCTCTGAAGACAATTCTCAAAAAGAAGAAAAATAGTTATCTGAACAGATTGATGTAGATGCACAGGAAATCCATCTGCCAAATTAGATTTTAAAAACAAATGTATGGGAGATGGAAACAAGGGCAGGTAACAGAGGATGAGGAGCTCATTTTGTATCAGGAATGCTAAAAGCACAAAATGAGCTAGAAAAGTGAAGGTCAATGAATAGGAGTGTTCAGTTTTTTTCTTCTTTAGTTTTTTGTTTGCTATGTTGGGAGAAAGGAAGAGGATTAAAGAAGAGATAGAACCATTAGGAGAAATGGATGGAATGGTGAATACCAAAAACAGAAAGTGGAGCTGCTTAACTCTTAGATTGCTTACATTTTCTCTACCAAAGAGAAGGACCACTGCATTGTAAATGACAGAACCTTTGTGGGCTCCAAATAGCAGAACAGCAAACTTCCCTTTGGTTTATGATTCCTGCCCAGGTTATTCCTCTTCAGGTTTTGAGTTGGGCTAGAAGTTGGAACAAAGATCGAGCTTTATTTCTGGGGTCCAAGCTACAATGATGCTTCTTGCTTCTGAATTTGCTTCTCTTGGTGCAAAACTGCAATTCTACCCTTGGGTGCACATGCCCTACTCAGTCTGTCTTGGATCTATGACCCCAACAAGGTAGTAAACAGCTAAGTTACCAGTTGGCACTAATTCCCACATCTTACTTGAGGTCAAGATGCCCTGATAGGAATCTGGGGCATACTCTTGCCCTGATACATGGTCTTTCCTTGTGCTAGAATGCTGCACTCATGGCCAGTGTCCCCAGATTTCTCTATCTCTTTCCTTATGCTGACCTGACCTAGAAAAATGATTCATTATGGCTTTTTTTGTTCTTAGATTTCCTTGTGAGGATTTGATTCTGGTGCTTTTCTTGATCTATTTGGAGGCTATGGGGAAGAGCTGGGATATTTCACTGTACATCCTACTGCTCAATCATCTTTGTTATTTGTTGCCCATGGGTTGTTTTTTTTTCTGTCTTTTTCCGCCCAGAGTTACTACTCTTGAATCAGCAAATTAATCTGTAAATACAGGGAATGCTATAGTTATGTTTTATCTGGATTTTAGCAAAGCATTTGATCATATCACTCAAAATATTATCACACAGCTAGTGAGTGTCTGAGAACAGAAATGTGCTCAGGCCTTCCTTACTCGAGGCCCAGTACTCTGTTCTTTGGGCCATATAATTACTTCTATGAGAGAGAGAGAGAGAGAGAGAGAGTTTCTAGGAATAATAAAATGATAGCGCATCTATTGTCTATCCTTCTCAGACCTTACTTTTCAAGAGTATTAAGTTCAATACTAAGTGCCACAGCTAAAAAGATCTCCCTGAACCCAGGTAGAATTTTAATCTGTGGGATTCCACTTATTCTCTTTTGAACCTTTGAAACTGTGGGGTGGAGGGTTAAGGAATAATTGCAAGCTGTGAGCTTTATACCTAAAGAGGAGAATTCAGAAGCAAGAAGCATCAGTGTTGAGGACCCCTGAAATACAGGGAAGTCTCCGTACCGACGTCTAACCCAGCCGGAAGCCTGCAGACAAATAACAAGGGCAGGAATTACAGACCAAAGGAAAATTTGTAGGTATGTTTCTAAATACTCTCTGGAAAAGTTCAAGATGTAAATTAGAGAGCAATGCAATTAGATAGATTTGGAACTAACTGAATGGCTGGGCTTGAAGAAAGCTATTAATGGTTTAATGTCAATTTGACAGAAGATCTTCAGTACAATATTTCAGGAACTGTGCTTGATTCTGGGTTACTTAACATTTTTATCAAAGACTTGGATAAGGGCACCAGCAATATATTTATCTGATCTGCAGATTACATAAAGCTTCAAGGGGCAGCTAACAACACTGGCTAATGGTGAGGATCCAAAAAGATCTTGACAGGCTTGAATGTCGGTCGGAATCGAAGATGGCCTTCAAGAGTATCAAAAACCAGGAACGAAGACTAGTCACATAAGCCAGAAGATATTTTGTTTATACAAGGGGAAATGGAGTCAGATTTCTCTGAACACTGTTCCAATTCTACATGCCTCAGCTTTACATTTTTATGGGTTTAAGGGAGAATAGATTAAGCAATAACAGAAAAATGTCAAGGATGTTGTAACATTTTGCAGTTTCTCTGTTTATATTCTCAAACTGAGATATCTCTGTTTTATGTTCTAAAATATTTTGCCTCATAAGCATCTTTTCAATTTTATAAGAATATGATGGTGATGTTGGTTCTAATTGTCAAAGCTATTCCAAGACAGAGTTGGTCTCATTTGTCCTTATCAATAGGAATAAATATAAAGTCTTAAATATGGGTTAATAAAAAATCAACTTTATGAGTACAGAATGGCAGATGTAGATACTAGTTTGTTTGGGAAAAGAATTGAGGGTTTTAGTAGACTATAAGCTGAATTTGAGTCAACATTATTTTGTGGCAGCCCCAAAAAATTTCATTTGATCCTGGGTCATAGTAAAATAGAAAAAACAATAGAAAAATAGCTAGCTGAAATAGAGCATTTAAGTTCACAAAATGCTTTACGAATATTATTTCGTTTGATAATAAACAACTCTGGGAGATAGGTACTATTTTTTCCTCATTTTACAAATGGAAAGGGGAAAATAGAAGAGAATAAGCATTTTTATTGTGGCTACTTTGTACCAAACACTATGCTAAGATCTTTACATATATTATTCTCATTTAAACCTCAAAATAACCCTGAAAGATACATGCTGTTATTTAACTTCATTTTACAGTTGAGGAAATGGAGACAAACAGTGGATAAGTGACTTGCACAAGGTCACACAGCTACTAAGTATCTAAGGTCAAATTTGAACTCAAGTCTTCCTTACTCAAAGCCCAGTACTCTACTACGTGTTACTAAAAAACGAGGAATAAAAAAAATTTAATTAAAAAAAATAAAAGAAGCATAGTTCCTAGGAATAAGGAAGTAGTCATCTTTCTATTTTCTCCCCTTGTTAGATCTCATCAAGAATATTGTGTTCAGTTCAGTTCTCAGTTTAAGAAGTTCACTGCTAAGCTATAGTGTCCAGAGGAGGGTAACCAGAGTATTAAAAAGCTACAATTTTATGTAAGTTTTAGGTAAGTTAAAAGAAGGGTTATTGCTTGGACTGGAGAAGAAAATATTTGGAAGACATGATACCTTTGTATACATATTTGAAAAGCTGCCTGTCATATGGACTTATTCTGTTCTACCTAAGAGGATAGAACCAGGAGCAATGATTGGATTAGATACTTGGAAATAGGTAATTTATATAGGCTTGATATCAGGAAAAGCAAAACTTCCCAAATGTGGCTAGCAAAAGTGGGATAGGATACTTGGGTAATAAGAGGCAGAGTTGATAGTTTTCTTTTTTTTTTTTTAAACCCTTACATTTTGTTTTAGATGCAAAACTAAGTATCAATTCTAAGGCAAAAGAGCAGGGAATTGCCTAAGGACGAGGCAATTGGTGTTAAGTGTTAAGTGACTTGCCCAGAGTCACACAGCTAGGAAGTATCTGAGGCCAGATTTGAACCACAGTCCTTCCAACTCCAGGCCTGGAATGCTGTCCACTGTGCTACCTACCTGCCCCATTAGATTTCTTCTTCTTGGAGGTATTAGAGCAGAGGGCGGATGACCAATTGTCAAGTTGACATTCCTTTTGGGCGGGGATTGAACGAGATACTTGTTGAATTCTCCAACTGCAAAATTCAATGATTCTGAAAATCACAGGACCTTCCTCAGCAAGGAAAAGAACCCAACTGCAGTTTTCTTAACTCAGTACCTAAGTTAGTCCAGAAAATAGCTCAGAAACATAGAATTTTTTGGTAGCTTGCCTTGGAAAGGACCTTAGAGAGCATTAGATACAACCCCTCTCATTTTACAGATATGGAAAGTGAGGTTCAGAAGGATCCCAGTCCATACAGACAGTGACAGAAATAGGACTTAAATCTCAAGTCTCCAGACTATATTTATTAAGTTAGATAGAATGAACTAATCATAGTAGATTATATTTCTATAGTATTTATGATATACAAAGTTTTCTTCCCAGTGATCCCGTGAAATATGTAATGCGAGTAGTATTATTCCCATTTTACAGATGAAGAAACAAAGGAAAAGTGTCCTTTGCAATAAACCATCCAAAAGTTATTTTAAAAGCCAAGGATAGCTCAGAGGCTCAGTGGATTGAAAGTCAGGCCTAGAGACAGGAAGTCCTGGTTCAAATCTGGTCTCAGACAGTTCCTGGCTGTGTGACTCTGGGTAAGTCACTTAACCCCCATAGCCTAACCTTTACCTATCTCTATCTTGGAATCAATACTTAGTATTGAATACTTAATATTGATTCCAAGACAGAAGGTGAGAGTTTAAAAAAAAAAAAAAACTTACCTTCTCTCTTAGAATTAATACTTAGGAAGGCAACTAGGAGGCTCAGTGTGTTGAGAGCCACGCCTAGAGACCCGAGGTCCTAGGTTCAAATCTGGTCTCAGACACTTCCCAGCTATGTGACCCTGGTTAAGTCACTTAACTCTCATTTCTTGGAACCAATACACACACACACACACACACACACACACACACACAAAGAATTAATACTTAGGTATCAGTTCTAAGGAAGAAAAGCAGTAAGGATTAGGCAATGAAAGTTAAGTGCCCAAGGTTACACAGGGAATGTCTGAGACCATATTTGAATCTAAGACTTCCCATCTCCAGCCACTGGATCATCTAGCTGCCCTACAATGGGCTATTTAAAATACACAGAATGGCTAGGAGCAGAAGGAGATCTAGGGATGTCCTACTTGAAGAAATTAAATAAAGCCTCAATCAGATACATAATGGCTAAAAATCCCAACTCAGGTTGAGAAAGGGTACCATGCTGAAAGAGAGTGTTGTCCCACATGAGGATCCCTTTAGGGTCCAGGGCAGTGTCATTGAAACTTTTAGAGACTGAGTGCCCAAACTGCAACCCTCGCACCACATGTGAGCTGCCCCTTACCCTAGACAGGAAAGGGAGAAAGAGTTCCCATTGGACTGTTGGGACATTGGACATGTCACTTGTCACCATGTTGGTCTCAGTTTTCCCATCTACAAAATGAGCTAAAGAAGAAAGATGAAGAAAATAATAAATCACTCCAGTATCTTTGCCCAGAAAACCCCAAATGGAGACACAAAGAGTCTAAAGAAATGACTAACAAGATAACATGCAAACAACAATATGCATACAAGGCACTTACAATGTAAATGGTAGATAATGTCAGAGAAAGGGCCCTACTGGTGAGGGTAAACAAAACAGGCCTCCTTTAGAAGGTGGGATTTGAACTGAATTTTGAAAAACACTAGAGAAGTCAGGAAGCAGAAGTAAGGAGGAAAACATCCCACACTTTTTCATTTGATCCATTATCCAAAGGGTAAACATTCAATTCAATTTTATTTTTTAAAAACAAAATTTAACTAATTAAAATAAGGAATCCAAGTAATTTTATGGCCATTGGATATATGGCCAAAAAGAAAAAAGAAAAAAAGATGGAGGTCTAGATATTTTCACCTCTTTTCATAAACTCTCAAAATATCCTCAAAGAAGAATAAAGGTAGGAGGCAGCTAGGTGGCTCAGTGGATATAGTGTCAGAGAGGTCCTGGGTTCAAAGATATCTCAAGATAGCTGTGTGACCCTGGACAAGTCACTTAATCCCCAATGCCTGGCCCTTAGATCTTCTGCCTTAGAACAGATACTTAGTATTGATTCTAAAAGAGAAGATAACAGTTTAAAGATTTCAAGAAGTCTAACAAAGTAACAAACTATGCATTAATAGCCAAGAAGGCTAAATCCTGACACCTAGTCTGCTCACTCATCATTTATTTCTTCAACAAATCTCCATGCTATAGCAGAACAGCCAGGACAAATGGACCCCTGGGCTTGTGCTCTGGGATATAGACTCATCAATTTCTTTGTTACTTTTGTACCCTCTGCCAGCATAGCCTTGTCCTGACTTCACCCCATGTATATGGTACCCCATATGGTAAATGTTTAATTATAAACACATATTAAGGAGAGGGTTTGAATCTCTGACTTAAGTTTTATGCAATTGCCCCAAGCATGTTGCTACCCATGCAGAGAAACAGGAGGAAGAAGAGTAGTTAAGCAGAAACATATTCTGCCCAGGACCACAGGATGTTGCAGGATCACTCAGAAAACTAAGACCAAGGGGAATGGGTACTGTGATAGTGTGTATGTGAACCTGTACTAGGCTGGAAGAAAAGGAGGCTGGGATCTAGCTAGAACCAATTTTGTCCCCACAGAAGTCATTTGGAACAGGGACTGAGGCTTTGTAAATAGTGAATTCTACATTGTGAGGGCAGCTTAGAGGTCTAGTACTCAAGGGTCTGCCATCAGAGCAAGAAGATTCAAAAAGTGTACAATAGTGGAATATAAAGGGGAAAAAGATTGAAATTACCAAAGATCTGAAAAGAAGAAAACCCAATTAAAAGTCTTGAGTACAAGTAGAGTAAACAACAAGGGAAATATTTAAATGGAAGGGAAAGTGACCAACAAAATATCTAAATGAGTCCAAAAATAAATAAATAATGCAAGAGAAAGGAAATTGAACAAACGCCTGATGAGGCAGAGGATCCCGAGTTCCAAAATAGCACTGAAGAACAATGAGATGTGAGAATAAAATTAATGAGAGGAGAATTTATGGCCTGAAAGGAAAAAATAATTAGCAGAATAGAAAAACTTGAATCAATAGTAATGAGTCCCTCAAAAGAAGCAAAAGAAAGAACAGCTGATTGGGAATATAAGTATACAAATGTGAAGAACAATCTGGGAAAAGAGAGGTAAAAATCAATAATATCGAAAGAATATTTAATCTCTTTACAAAAGATACATATTGATCTTGAAGACAAGATGCCCAACTTAAGGCCATGACTTAAGACAACTCAATAATCACAGGTTCTCCAGAAGAAACCAAGTTAAAAAAAAAATCAGAATGACGTAATGGAAGAAAACATACAAGAAAACCACAGATCAAAAGAAATAGCACACCATCTGGGGTGAGGGATGTGAGTGGAAATGCTATTTTGCAAATTCCAAGACAAACAGGTTACATCTAACAATTCCAATGACAAGGAACAAATTATCTAATCATTTAGGAGAAAGAGCTTTAAATATAAATGAAAGGGGATTTGACTAACACAAGATTATTCTCTTCCTACCAAAAATCAGGAAAGGGAATGCAATAATATATAATGAAAAGCAAAAGAGCTCAGGTTACACCCTAAAAGGACATTCTCTGAACATCAGAGTATATACATCAATGAAAAAAGGATAGACATTCAGTAGAAGAAAAGCACTTTATTTGCAAACTGGGCAGACAACAGAAATACAAAAAAAAGGTAAATACCTGAAAGTAGCTAAACATAAAAATCAGCAGACTCTCCAGACATTCCCTGTGGCACAAGATCTGTTATCAGGAGCTGATAGTTTCTGTAGGACCTAAATAGAATATAAAACAACTGACCCACAGCTTATCTGCTGACTCAGAGAATCTGCATATCTACTTTATTTTTAATTGTTTGAAAATTCCCAACATCTTCATTCTGATGTCAGAGGTACTTTTCAAACACATATATTCAAATAAATAATCAGCCAAAACAACAATCCAGCACTTGATTTAATAGAAACTTTGAATCACAGAATTTTAGCTATTGGAAGATCTTAAGTTCATCTGCCCCAGGCCACTCACTTTACAGAGAAGGAAACTGAGGACAAGAATTGAAAAGGTCTTTACTCAAGGTCAATAGATCTGATAAGTGGTAAAACCTCAACTTGAATCTCTAGTTCTGATTCCTCCCCCATTATTCTAGCCCTCTACATCTGGGAGCTTTTTGGCTTGATTCTTTCTTAATTAAAATGGAATCATTTCAATTTGTGTACACAACATGGCTCCTCTTTTACCTGAGGTCACAAGAGAAGATCTTGCTTTTTTAGTCATTTCAAAAAAACAGGATCAAGAAAAAAAAGAGAGAAAGTTTAAGCTGGTAGACAAGAAACCTTTTGCTTACACATAATATGGTATTATGAAAAGTACTCTAAGAGTCTGTCTGATTTCAAATCTTGACTCTGGTGCTTACTACTTGTGTAATCTTGGGCAAGTTACCTGACCTTGCTAAGGCCTTCTTCATTTAAAAAAAAATGATGGTTTTGGATTATCAGGGTCAGTAAACCAGGGCCAGGAGGCCAAATCTGACCAGCTGCCTTTTTTGTATGGCCCACAAGCTAAAAACATTTTTTACATTTTTAAATGATTGAAAAAACATCAAAAATACTATTTTGTGACATGTGAAAATTATGTGAGACTCAAATTTCAATATCTATATTTTTGGGGGAACAAATATCTGCTCATTTGCAGTATGTATCATCTATGGTTGCATTCACACTATACAGACGAATATCTTTTAAGGATTATTTTTCTTTTTTTTTTTTAATCCTTGTACTTCGATGTATTGTCTCATAGGTGGAAGAGTGGTAAGGGTGGGCAATGGGGGTCAAGTGACTTGCCCAGGGTCACACAGCTGGGAAGTGGCTGAGGCCGGGTTTGAACCTAGGACCTCCCCTCTCTAGGCCTGACTCTCACTCCACTGAGCTACCCAGCTGCCCTATTTTTCATTTTTAAGTTGTAAGGTTCTCTAGATAGGAATTGCTGTTCATTCTTTTTTCCAAGAGGACCAATATCTTGACTTGCCATGAATTGGATTTAAGTGAAGTAGAGTTATAGAAAGTCATCAGCCTCACTATCTCTTCCAGAGTAATCAAAGTCTAGGGACAAGACAAAAGCCAAGGCAATTGTCAATGGCTCTGGATTCAATGGATGGCCTTGACTTCTTAGTGTCTGACCAAGGTCTAAGAGTCTACCTAATATACTTTAGCAGCCTTCACGGACACTGGAACAAATTCTCAACTGCCCATTCTAATAGGCAAAGTCTTCACATGTTTGGGGTAGACATCCCCCTATCTCACCAATAGGTCTGAGGCCTATTAATTGCCTGGTTTATCCTGTCTGCCAAGATGGTTTTACCTGAGTGAGGCCAATACACATGCTACAGCTTCTTGGAGCCACAGATGAAAGTTGGGTGAAAGGTGGATATTAAAAGTAGAAGAGGGACAGCTGGGTGGCTCAGTGGATTGAGAGCCAGACCTAGAGATTGGAGTCCTAGGTTCAAATCTGGCCTAAGACACTTCCCAGCTGTGTGATCCTGGGCAAGTCACTTGACCCCCATTGTCTAGCCCTTACCACTCTTCTGCCTTGGAGCCAATACACAGTATTGACTCCAAGATGGAAGGTAAGGGTTTTAAAAAAAAAAAAAAAAAAAAAAAGGTGGAAGAGCAAGCCCTGAAAAAAGGCTATGCAAACCCTCACACCGGAGGTGCTAGTCATTGAACACCCCATAAACCACCATGCAAAAATGCAAAGAAGTGTAAGGCATGTCTGTGCCCTCAAGAAACGGCTAATCTACTAAAGGATTTATCACTAGAACCCAAACAAGCATGACAAAGAAGGTGGAACGTGCCATTCCTTTCGTCCCCCACCCACCAGTAAAACAAAAAGCTAGTACTTTCTTTCCTCTAGATTCTCAGCTTATTTCTCTGTAATCCATGGGGATTTATTTTTTCATTTGATGTTTTTGCCCTGCAACATGCATGCATGTCCCTTGTGGTACAGTGGGGAGTCTCCATCTCATTTTAAACTGCCCCATTGCATTGACTGTTTTGGTAAAGAATGCTAACTAAAAGGGGAATTGTTTTGCTTTTTAAACAAATGTAGCAGAATTTATATATCCAAATGAATGTTCTTCCCTTGAAAATTGTCTCCTTAAGGAGGCTCAACTCAAGATTGCCATCATTACCCAAAATGTTTTAGAAAGGAAGCCAATCACATTAAATAATGAAAACATATCTATGACCCTTTTGGATCCCTCACTTTAGTCACTGGTTTCCAGGCACTTTAGACTAGACTAGACTAAACTGTAGCTAAAAGCAAAAAGCCCACTTTTTTAAAAAAGAATTTCTAAATTTACTATAGAAATGTTGTTTCTAGATTATTAGAAATAGAGCAAATTTGGGCAGTCAATTATCTAAGTATCAAACATAAACCATAAAAAAACATAATAAGAAGGTCACTGGTAGTAGTATCATTAATATGGCAGCAGTGGGACCATGCACAATGCGCAACCCTTTCTCCAGTTATAACACTGAATAGCGTCTGTTTACCAGTACTGTTTCCTTCGTGTATATTCTCAGTAGTTTTTCTCCACTTTTCCCTTCAGACCGTGATTGCCACCACCACATGTAGCTTTCCATTTGCTCTTGGCTATTGTAGGATTGTTCCCTATAGGCTATGTTTTCTAGTGTTTTGTTAATCTCTAATTTTTTAAGTGTTTCAAACAATGGTGCTTTAAGTCATTCTTTAATATTTGTTGTATTTATATGAATTTAATAAAGCAAATATTGAATCTAAACTATGTTTTTCTGGATATGACGATCAATTTTTCTTACATGCTACCAATGCACATCAATACTAAAGAAAAAAAAATTTCCACATCCCTGGTACAGTCTTTTTCTTTCCTTTTTTTTTTAAACTCTTACCTTCCATCTTGAAGTCAATACTGTATATTGGTTCCAAGTCAGAAGAGTGGTAAGGGCTAGGTCAAGTGACTTGCCCAGGGTCACACAGGTGGGAAGTGTCTGAGGTCGGATTTGAACCTAGGACCTCCCATCTCTAGGCCTGATTCTCAAACCACTGGGCTACCCAGCTGCCCCCTGGTACAGTCTTTTTCAATTATTGCCTGCCAAAATCCTATTCCCTTGAGCCCTAGCTGACACACACAGCCATCCTCACAGAGCCTTCCATGAACTCTCCAATCAAAAGGAATCATCAAATTTTGCTAGAAAGGGTTTGTCTGAATGTCTCCATTGCCTCTGTCCTATTTTATATTTCATCATTCTTATGTGTGTCCTTGCCCTATCCCCATCCTTGCAGAGTATAATTTCTTGAGGGCAGGGGCCATCATTTACCACCTTTGCGTGCCTGCTGCCCAGCACAGAGCCTTATAGTAGTCATCTAATAAATATTTGTGGATGGATGTTGCTCTTTTAAGTTGAATTACTCTACTGAAGCCCACCTCTGATGCTTCATGCTGGTAGTGATTCTAAAGTTCTCTAAGACTATGTCAGAGGAATATATGCTCTAGAAACTGAATATTCCTAGCGTTAGGTTGGTGATGGATTGTGTGAGGATGGCCTAACAAGCCCGAGAAGTTCATTCCCAAAGGGCAGGCCACCTAAAGATTAATTATTTTGGCCACAGAAATTCAGAAAGACCTTCTTCTGAGGCATGAAGAGGTCTTGGTCTTTGTCCATAGAATGAGATTGGACCCCACAATAATGAAATCCTGGGTCATTTGAAGAAACACAATATATAGGTATCCCTATGTTTCAATATATCATCGGTCAGCATAAGAAATTAAATAGGATTTTGGAGGGAGTTTTATGAAAGCCACAGACAACATGCAAAGACCACCAGACAATACAGAAAAACTTTAGAAACTCAGAAATGCATAAAATATATCTAGTATTATATAATATCAAATGTTTTATCTTTTAATCCCATAATTATACACAATTTCTTTTTTAAAGTCAAAATAAATAAAAAGTTGAAGTTTGAGAAAAGAACATGAAAGCCCAGAGATAGCACACAAAGGCTAGAAATATCATTTTTTGTTTTTGAATCAATACTGTGTATTGGTTCCAAGGAAGGAGATCAGTAAGGGCTGGGGAATGGGGAATAAGTGATTTGCCCAGGGTCACAAAGCTAAGAAAGTATCTGAGGTCAGATTTGAACTCAGGACCTCCTGGTTCTCTACTGAGCCACCCAGCTTCCTCAGTAGAGGTGTTCTAACATTGACCTAGATATACGTAGTCTATGGCAAAATAATTAACCCAAATTTTATATTAAGATACTGTAAAAGCCCCTTAAAAGAAAGAGGAAAAATTCAGATTCTTCTCTCATACAAAGAGAGGGCAAAAAAAACTTTACATGAATTTTCCAGATCACAGGGATGTCACATTCTTAAACTCCCCTTCAGGGTGGAAGGAATACCTGTAATTCATAGCATAAAAATTCATTTGGGGACTACTGAGGGAAACCTACAGGAAGTCTTTCCCATTCTCTCAAATCAGGTGCCTTCGCTCTTCCGATTATTATCTATTTATCCTCTATGTAGCTTGTGTATACATAGTTGTTTGCCTGCTGACTCCTCAAGAGGGGCAGCAACTGCCTTTTGCCTTTCTCATCTTTAGAACTTATGGCATATAGTAGGCATTTAATAGAAGCTTACTGACTGACTGATCAAGTTAACCCTCTCTACTCTGGAAGCTGCCTTGGGTCTGAGCTATCCTGATCGGTAGAGAAATAAGGGGACATTCAACCTCACTCTATAGAAAGCTTGCCCCAGACCACCACCACCCCCATGTCCAATCTAGCCACAACCTAGCAGAACCCACCCAGCATGGGTATCTTGCCATCTGTCCTGCTGTAAATATGCCACCTTCCTCTCCTCAGCTCCACCTCGCCCCCCACCATACAGGTCCACACTTCTTATTCTTGGAACAATAATGAAAACAATACCATCCATCACTAAACAAGCATTTATTAATCATTTAGCCAGACACTGTGCCACTGCGAATACAAAGAAAAAAAAAAAAAAAAAAAAAAAGAGCCCTAGCCCTTCAGGAACTTACATTCTACTGAAAGATTAAATATATAAATCAATACGTATGACATTCAAATAAAGAATAATTGGAAGACAACCTTAGAGGGCATGGCATTAGCAGTCAAGGAAAAGGACCGAGGCTTCCTGGAGGAAGTAATGCTTGACCTGAATATGAAAAGAAAGCCAGCTTTGAGGTTTGAGAGGGAGAACATTCCAGACACAGGAAACAATTAGCGCAAAGACAAGAAGATAGATGGCAGATCATCATGGCTCAGAAGAATGTCAAGGAGGTCAGTATAATTGTTTCATAGAGTATGTGGAGAGGAGCAATGTGGAAGAAGACTAGAAATATAGGAAGGGGCGAGGATATGAAGAGAGGTGACGCAGGAATATAAATTAGAAAGCTGTTTCAGTAGTCCAGGTGAGAGGTGACGAAGACCCAAACTAGGAGTCACTGTGTGTGAGTGGAGATAAGGGGCCAGATTTGAGAGCTGGAAAAAAGAAACCACAACACTTGGCAGCCTATCGGATATGTGGGGTGAGTGAGGGAAATTGTGAATGTGAGTGACCAGAAGGATAGCAGGGCTTTCGACCACAATAGAAATGTTTGAAAAAAGATGAGAGTTTGGAGAGAACAACAACTGAATTCTCAAAACAATGTTGTACTAATTAAAAAGTAGAAAGAGAAATCAGGGGGATGTATTAATTATGTAACACAGAAGCAAATGAACATAGCATCCGAGGATTTAATAGCCCCAAGATTCTAGCTACTGAGGGAAAAATTCAACAAAAACAGCTGGGAAAACTGAAAAGCAATTCAGCAGAAATCAGTATAGAGCAACATCTTTCACCATATGCCAAGATAAGTCCTAAAAGGACACATGATTTAAATATTAAAAACTATATTAAGGGGAAGCTAGATAGCACAGTGGACAGAGAGCCACTCCTTGAGTTGAGAGGATCTGAGTTCAAAGAAGACCTCAAATAAGTTCAAATACAACCTCACATACCTCTTGAGGTTCTCCAGATGCTTTCATTTATGGATGGCATTGTGCTGATTGCATCAAGTCCCAGCTGGGTAAAACTTAACTCTAATTGCCTAGCCCTTGCCACTCTTCTATCTTAGAATTAATGCTAATCTAGAAAGTAAGGATTTTTTTAAAAGTCATATCCTATCATCTCACAAACAAAGTGGAGGAACAAAGAACCTGTACTTCAAATCTATGGATAGGAGAAGAATCCATAAACAAACAAAAGATAGGATAACCAAAGATAAAATGAACAATTTTGATAATATGAAATTTAAAGGGTGTTGTTAAAAAATAAAGCAGTTAGAATTAGAAAGGAAACAGTTAACTGGGAAAAAATTTTACAGTAAATTTCTCTAATAAAGAGCTCCTATCCAATATATATGTGATGAAATCAAATTTATAAGAACATGAAGCATTTCCCCAAGAGATAAATGATCAACAGATATGAACTCTTAGTTTTCAAACTATTAACAAAAATATGAAAAGATACTCCAAATAATTAATAATCAGAGAAGCACAAGTTAAACCATCTCTGAAGTTTTACCTCACACCCATCACACTGGCGAAAATAAAGAAAAGGAAAATAGCAAATGTCAATGGAGTTGCGGGGAAACAGAGACATTATTGCAACCTTGGTGGAACTGAATTGATCTGGCCATCCTGAGAAGCAATTTGGAACTATAACCCAAAAACTCACTAAACTGACCGTACAAGAAATTAAAAGATGCAGAGAATATGTTATCCTGTTGTGCTTATTGCTTGCAGATTATGAAAAAGTCTATACGATCTTTTTCACCAAGATATCGCCTACCTATTCATCAAAATCATTCAGGGTTTCCCTTAGATGATTTAACATAAAAATAGAAGGAAAAAAATCCCGTTCAGTGACCCTCTGATAGTAAATATTAGGCAAAGTATAACAC
Organism: Gracilinanus agilis; assembly: GCF_016433145.1. NCBI lineage: Eukaryota > Metazoa > Chordata > Mammalia > Didelphimorphia > Didelphidae > Gracilinanus > Gracilinanus agilis. Next base: position 106,902,803 of record NC_058130.1, read on the forward strand.
AGGGAGATATTGCCAAAATCATCATCAAGAACAGAGGCTAACAAACTGTACAGAAAGGGTCCAATCCAACCCACTACTTGTTTCTGTGGTGAGTGACCCAAAAATGGTTTTCTATAGATTTAAATAAAATGTCTTATTTTAAAATATAAAATTCATCCTTAGCTCATCCATTCAAAAAGAGGCAATAGACTGGATTTAACCCTCAAGTCTTAACGCCATAGACTCTTTTTAAGTTATTCATTTATTTAATTTAGAGTATTTTTCCATGGTTACATGATTCATATTCTTTTCCTCCCCTCTTCCCTCCCCACTCCCGTGGCTAACAAGCAATTCAATTTGGTTTTACATGTATCATTGATCAAGACCTATTTCCATATTATTAATATTTGCAATAGAGTGATCATTTAGAGTCTACACATCCTCATTCATGTCCCCATCGAACCATGTAATCAAGAAAATGTTTTTCTTCTGTGTTTCTGCTCCCACAGTTCTTTCTCTGGATATGGATAGTATTCTTTCTCATAAGTCCTTCAGAATTGTCCTGGGTCATTGTATTGCTGCTAGTACAGAAGTCCATTACATTTGATTTTACCACAGTGTATCAATTTCTGTGTACAATGTTCTCCTGGCTCTGCTCCTTTCACTCTGCATCACTTCCTGGAGGTCATTCCAGTTCACATGAAATTCCTCCAGTTCATTATTCCTTTCAGCACAATAGTATTCCATCACCAACAGATATAAAATTTGTTCAGCCATTCCCCAATTGATGGACATCCTCTCATTTTTCAATTTTTTGCCACCACAAAGAACATAGCTATAAATATTTTTGAACACATATTTTTCCCTATTATCTCTCTAGGATACAAACCCAGCATGGTATGGATGGATCAAAAGGTAGAATGCCATAGGTTCCTGATTAGGATGATAGAGGAGATTCAGCAGAGTCCAGGGATGGAGGGAATCCTCATGGATTATCAGGTTCTCCAGATGGCATTGTGAAGAGAGAATTAAACTCTCTTTGTTTATTTTTAATGCAATCAATCAGAAACCTTTAATTTAATCAATCAAGAATTTAAAGTGCCTCTATTTAACACTTAGTAAGTGACTTGTGAACTCTCTTACTAACATTTTGACAATATTTCTGTTTTGGCAACAAACAAGGAACACTATTTCCTCCAAAGTATTAAAGATGAGAAATGACATTACACAGAGAGGAATGGGAAAGGCATATGATGGGTACACAAGCTGCAAGACATAACCAAAGAAGAAATCCAGAGAGCAAGAGTAATATATCATGGGTCTGCATAAGGAATTAAATGGGAATGGGGGGAGGGAGTTTGGGAAAGCTGCAGATGACATGAAAAGGCCAGCAAACAACACAGAAAAAAGTTTAGAAATGACATAGCCTATGACCAAATACTTAATACAAATTTTACAAGAAGGTATTGTAAATACCCCATGAAAGAAAAAGCAAAAATTCAGAATTCTTCTCTGGTACAAAGGGAAGGCCAAAAAATTGTATGTGGATTTTCCAGATTGTAGGAGTACCAATGCCCCATGCCCTTAACCCCTGTGATGTGGAAGAGATGCCTGTATATGTCTATTTATACACACACACACACATATACACATATATGTACATATGTGTATGTATACTTTACAAGAAGTAAAGATGGGCTATCTACTTGGTAAGAATGAAGCATGACAACAGGAGAGTCAGAGTCCTCCACTGAGACTTTTTCATTGTTGAGAGACAATTAAGAAAAACTTCTGGCATATTGAGTGAATCCCCATTGGTGACTTTGGGGAGGTCATATACAAAAATCTCATAAGAGAGCATTCAGAAATTTATTATGATCTGCATTGCTGGAGGGAACTTCTGAATCAATATTTAAGTATGAAAGTATTATTTAAATTTGCATTGTAGTTACTATTTGTAATTATTGAGGGTCTAGATTATCTCCCCATTTGATGAAAAACTCTGGAGAGCAAAGAGTATATTGTTTCCATCTTTATATCCCTACAATTTAGCATTTCATTTTACAAGATTCAATGATCTGAAGTATTATTTCAAGGGGAGCATCTAGGTAGCACAGAGCCAGACCTGGAATTTGGAGGACCTCAGTTCAAATGGAATCTAAGACACTTCTAGCTGTGTGATCCTAGGCAAGTCACTTAACCTCAATTGCCTGGCCTTTATCTCTCTTCTCCCCTAGAATTGATACTTAGTACTTAGTACATAGCACCTAGTACATTACTTAGTATAAATTCTAAAATAGAAAATAAGGTTGTTGTTTTTTAAATGTTATTTGAATTGAAATTAATTGAGTAGTACCTAACCATCCTACTGCCCTACCCTGCCTTTTCAAGGTTTTTTACACCTTACAATGTGCTACCTACCTTGCAGGGCAATTACACTTTCCTCCTGGCTGTTCTCCCAAACAAGACGCTCCATCTCTCTACTACTCTGCTCTGTATTTTCTTTGCCTGTCCCCTGTACCTGGAATTCTTTCCTCTTCATCTCAGTCTGAATTCCTTGACTTCTTTCAAATCCCAGCAAAAATCCAAGAAGCTTTTCCAAATCTCTTAATTCTAGTGCCTTCCCTCTACTGATTATTTCCTATTTATCCTGGATATAATTTGTTATTGGTACACCATTTTTTGCTTGTTGTCTCCCCCATTAGACCCTGAACTCACTGAGGGAAGAGATTGTCTTTTACCTCTTTTTATTACCTGGAACTTAGCATGGTCCCTGGAACATAATATGTGCTTAATACATATTTATTGACAACCTGACTGAAATGACACAAAAGATGACATTCTAAAAGAATGAATAGATGTGAGAAATGAAAGAACTATGATTTGAAAAGATTCTAGCATGTTTGGTTGGGCTTGCACCCAATTTGAGTAGTTGGGTGATGAACTGAATCTATGATAAAATTCAATAGGAATAAATATAAAGTCCTACACTTTGACCCCCAAAATGAAGAACACAAAAAAAGGACAGAAGAGGGAAGGCTAAATTGGTTAGAGTAAGGAGAAAAAGAAGACTAGAGAATTTTAATGGACTACTCAAATTGGGTGCCAGGCCAACCAAAATGCTAATTCTCTCCTAGATTACAATAATAGAGACAAAATGTCAGCAACAAATAGTTTGTAGGTATTTAAAGAGGTTTCTGTGGAAGATGAATACATTTTTCAGAAAACAGAAAAAAAAGGACCAATAGGTATATTGCTTCCGCAATGTGGTATCATAGAAAGTATGATTAATTCATAATGAGATAAAGCTAGGTTCAAATCTCAGCTCTGCTACTTATCTATGTGACCTTGGACAAGTTACTAAACTTTCCTTTGGGCCTTGGTTTTCCTCGCAGGGAATTCTCACATCAATGAAACCAAAGATCCAAGTTTTGTTTTGTTTTTTTAAATACTGTTAATAAGTCCTTCTCTAAAGACAACAATAAGTCATCAACAAGTAATACATAATTTACCAATTTATTTGCCAATATAATGTTTTCCTACCCCTATATTACACATGAAGCCTAATGCCTTTTAGGTCTGCCTTCTACAAAATTTTCTATAAAATTTTAAATTTAAAAGGAATTACAAGCAAAATCAATGCAAGTAAAATTAAAAAGAAGTCAGAAAACTAGGGAGGAAGAGGATTTTTTAGCAAGTTTCTCTGATAAAAGTCTCATTTCTCAAAAATATAGGGAACCGAGTCAAATTTATTTTTAAAAAAACAAGAGTGGCCAATTGATAAATAGTCAAAGGATATGAACTGGTAGTTTTCAAAAGAAGAAATCAAAGCTATCAAGTTATATGAAAAAATGTTCTAAAAGATTAACAATTAGAGAAATACATTTCTTAGGTACTACTTTAAATCTATCTGATTGGCTAAAATCACAAGGAAGGAAAATAAAAATGTCAGAGTTGATATGGAAAAATAGATATAATAATGTACCATTGGTTGAGTTGTGTGAACTCATGCTAAGGAACAATTTGGAACTATGCCCAAAGGTCATAAAACTGAGCATATCCTTTTAAAAAAACAACAACTATGCCTTCTCTCTTAGTATCAGTTCTAAGACAAAAGAGTGGCAAGGGCTAGGCATTTGGAGTTAAGTGACTTCCCCAGGGTTACACAGCTAGGAAGTGTCCAAGGCCAGATCTGAACCCAGGTCCTCCCAGGTAGTCTAGCCACTATGCTAAGCAGCTGCCCTTATGAATATCCTTTAACCCAGCAACATCACTACTAGGTCTATACCCCAAAGAAGATCAATGGAAAAGGAAAAAGGGCCTATGTGCACAAAAATATTTATAGCAATTCTTTTTGTGGTGGCAAAGAATTGAAAACTGACGGGATGCCTATCAATTTGGAAATGACCGAACAAGTTGTGGTATATGATTGTGATGGAATACTATTATACTATAAGAAATAATAAAGGAGATAGTGGTTTTTTCTTTAATTCTGGGAAGACATATATAAATGGATGTAAAGTGAAGTGAGCAGAACTAAGAAAACATTGTACATAGTAAAAGCAATATTGTAAAAATATTTGTGCTACTCTGATCCATACAAAGATTTATGACATTTCTGCAAAATTTTGGAAGTTTTTCATTTTAAGTGAAATGTTTCTAGAGAACAGCAAATACATTAAAAACCATATTGGCATAAGCCAATTAGGGGAGCACAGAAAAATTTACCTGTGAGTTCTATAGCTAAGGAAAGAGTTATTGAACAAATAAGAGATGGAAAAGAGCATAGGAGGTAAAACGGATAATTATGATTACCAAAGGATTCGTGATGAAAAATGCTGTCCACCTCCAGATAGGGAGAACTGATTGACTCTGAGAACAGATCAACGTATGTTTTGTCTTTATTTATTTTTCTTGCTTTTTTTTTTGGCAATATAAGTTTTGCATGTTTCATATGTATAATGATCATCACAATTCTTGCCTTCTTAATGGATGGGGAGGTGGAGAGAGAGGAAGAAGATTCAGAACTGAAAATTAAAATTTTAATTAGTTAAAATATTTTGAAAAAAAATCATATCAGAATCTGCAAACTTTGCTCTGAATCAAATATTTGTATAATCACATGCAATGTCTTCGTATAGACTTGTAACCATCCGCCAGCCTCATCAGTCTCTGGGGTAAGCTGTTATAGCTTGTTGGAGAACGTGCAGAGCACCTATAGCTTCAACTCAAGGTTTTTATGAGCTTTCATGTTAGTATCAGAACAAAGCGGCCCCTAATGATACACTACACACAATATGCCATAAAAAAAAAAAAAAAGGCCACGGGAAAGCCTTTGAATTTTCTGGTTATCAAAGTACAGGTATGTCAGAGAGTCAGGAAGATGAAAGTGTCTCTAATAAAGACAACCCCCAATACCCCCCTCCATCCCACACCTCCAGATGTTCCTCCAAGCACCTTAGGTTTGGGTTGTTGAGTGCATTGGGGGGCGGGACTGGTTTTAAGTTGTTAAAGGAGAACCTTACATATAGTTGGTGCATAATGAAGGTTGTTTGCTCAATGAATGACCACCCGGACCCCATCATGTGTGCTCTTTGAATCCTTTCTCAGTATTTAACCAGAAGACTTTAAAGATGCTTTTACTTCTTTGCTCCAAAGAATATGGCCAATTCTGAAGAATTTTACCTGGTCCAGAAATATTGAGTCCTTTTTAAAATGCCCCCAAAAGATGGTCCAAACCTCAGGATTTAGCACAGGAAAGAAAATGTCCTAAAAAATCTGATTCTTTGTAGTTTGATAATGACTCTGGAGGTTCTGGACAAAGTTATGGCACTGTTTCACTCATCCTCCAAATACAGAACAAAAACATTGATGCTTTAATCTCACCTTAAGGGTAGTATTGAGATTATTGAGTTAATACTTACTTATCAAGGGCATTGACTCTAGAGGGAAAAGGTTATGACAGAAAAATCATAGAATATTAGAACTAGGGGGCAGCTGGGTGGCTCAGTGAATTGAGAGCCAGACCTAGAGACAGGAGGTCCTAGGTTCAAATCTGGCTTCAGACACTTCCCAGCTGTGTGACCCTGGGCAAGTCACTTAACCCCATTGCCTAGCCCTTACCACTCTTCTGCCTTGGAGCCAATACACAGCATTGACTCCAAGATGGAAGGCAAGGGTTTAAAAAAAAAAAAAAGAAAGAAAGGAAGAACTAAAAGGGAGTGTACACAAGTCCCAAGAGCATAATAATGCAGGCAGAGGGGTGGAGTGATAGGAGAGCTCATTTATCTCTTTCTTTCAAGTACCTCATACATTATACAACTAATTATATATCAGCCACATCTCAGATACTCCCCCAAATATATTGTATGTACTAGAATATATGAAGTTGGGGGAGTATAAGGCGGAAACTGACAAAAAAAAAAAAAAAGTCACGGGTCATTCTATTGAGTTATTATGCTAACATAATCAAATGAAAGGAGTCGAATGAATGGAGCAACATGGAATTGGCATCAAGTTTCTAGGTCTGGACCAGATGACCAAAGATCAATTTCTAAATGAATGAATGAACAAATGAATGAATGAAAAAACCACCTTTAAGGCTTTATATATTCCAAGTATGGGACTACACAGTCCTTGCCTTCGAAGAGCTTACATGTTATTGGTGGAGACAAGAGATAAGAGGAAGTATTGACTAGAAAAGTTCACTTTTATCAGAAGGTTACAGGAATGGGGAGTAGGGCATTTGGAGATTAGCTTGACATTCTGGAACAATGGCAGAGTTGGCTAGGGACTGAGAGAGAGACTAAGAAAGACAGGGAGAATATGAAAAGGAAGGGGAAGGTGGGAATGATGAGAAGGAGGAGATAGCCAAAGAAATCAGGAATATCTGAGGCAACACAGCCTCAGATACTTCCTGATCAGTATCTGAAGTGAAAAAGGTATAACTAACAAGAAGGAGGGTCAGAAACATAGCTCAGTCTGGAAGAAAAAGGAATCATGGCAATTAAAAAATCATGGAGAGCAAAATTATCGTACAAATCAAATAACTTTTTAAGTTACACTAAGGGAATTTATTATTTAAAAGAGTCCCTTGGGGAATCCTTCTGGCAAAGTGAAAAAAAAATGTTTTTGGTACTACGAATCACCAGCCTTCCTAAGAAATATTCTGTTTTGTAAATCATCACATTCACAATCTGAGGCAGTTTAAAGCAAGGCACACCTGTATTCGTTTTCAAACCATAAATTCCTATTCTGTGGATAACCTTAGTCAGTGAAAATTCTGTTCTCCAGCAGGTTTCAATCAAAAGATCATCTCTGGATATTAGCATAGATTTGTCCTGAATTTTCCATTCCTCCTCCCAGATTCTCTTCTCTCCCCATGACCTCCTGATGCGCATATGCAGACATGCCATCAAGCCCCAGATTGACGCTAGAGGTCCAACACTACCATGATGTATACAAACATCCCACCCTCCTCTGGGGAAATGAAATGATGAGCCTGGCAAGGGAGGGCCTAGGAGGGATGAGAAATAGAAGGAGAAACATGTGTTCTGATGTCATCGTGGCTCAGGCCTAACCTCACTTTCATTTTTACGACTGAGGCAGGGCTTGCTCATGCCTGTGTCATTCCTAAGGGCAGACACGAGGCTCTTCTTCCACTACAGACAATGCCCCTAACCCGGAGCATTCTTTGCAAAGGAATCCAGTTGTTCTTAAGAGGGTCCAAGCCAGGGAGTATGGACAGCTCAGCAGAACCCATCCCCACTGCAGGATCAGCCACTCTGGGAACCAGGTTCTCCTTGCTGTGGGACAAGAAGCTTCATCTTGGAAGACATGAGCTGCACCATTGGTTATTCCCGGTGCATTATGGCTATGTCAGTTAGATGCCCCATTTCTTTTTTATTTCAAAACACTATGTTAAAACTGAGGTCTTCTGCTGCATTGTTGATGGGTAAACACACAGCCTTGTGTAAATGTTTTACTTGCTACTCTCCAGCTGCCCAGGCTCGGAGAGGCAGGAATTCTGCCATCTACCAGATGCTCTGATACTGTCTAAAAAGATCTGTGAGATTCATTATCCTCCGGTGGGGGAAGGGATAGAAATAAATCCACTGAATGGAGTTTTCAATCCTTTTTCTTTGTTTTGAGAAGAATATACATGTAGTAAAAGAAATTGGGGTAGAAAACAAAGAGTCCTGGATTCTATAAGCCACCAGATAGCTGCAGGACCTTAGGTAGACCTCTTAAACCCTCTGGGACTCCATTTCCTCACCTGTAAAATGGAAGACTTGGACTAGATGATCTCTAAGGTCTCTTCTAGCTCTAATTATCTATGACTAGATTTAAACAACTGAGTATCTCAAGACAGTGCCAAGAAAATGAATTAATAGAGAATTTATTAAGGCTTACTGGGTATCAGGCACTGCTAAGGGCTAGGGATACAGACTGCTTGCTTGCTCATTTGATTTTCATTCCAGGCTTTACCTGTGCTTTAATTTATGTAAAAATATTAGACTATTAATTTCTTGAGAGACCAGACTGGTTTGTTTTTTGTTGTTGTTGTTATTGTCGTTTGTTTGTTTGCCATTTTTACTTAGTCACTAAGAGGAAGGTAAAATGGGGAAGGGAAGGGAATAAATATTGGTCTGGTTCCTACTATGTGCTGGGCACTATACTAACAGTATCTCCCTTAACCCTCACAACCAGCCAGGGAGGCAGGTGCTATTATTATCCCCATTGTATGATTGAGGAAACTGAGACAAACAGAAGTTAAATGACTTGGCCAGGATAACAGATCAGTTAAGTATCTGAGGTCAGCTCCATCCACATTGCCTGATACATTTTGTTGTTGTGGGGGTCCTCTTTCAGTTGTGTCCAACTTTCCATGATCCCATTTGAGGTTTCTTGACACATAGTAGGAACTTAATAAATGTTAGTTGACTGACTGACAGACTAGGGAACTCCAAGTATAGAAACTCCCTCTGTTGATACATATCAGCTGCTAGACTATAACTTAGTCTTAGAACTATTTCCCTCCTCATCTCATATCCCAAACACTTTCTTTTTTTTATTTTTTGTTACCAGGATGGTCATCTGCCTCACTGAGTAGGGTATGGAGAAAGGACATATTCAGAAATAAAATGATATATGTGCATTCCTACCAGTTCATTGCAACTAAAATGGAAATGGAAATTCTTCAGAGGAAGAGTTGATCATCAATACAGTAAAAGTTAACTCTTCCACTTCATCATATGTGAGTATAGCAATCATTATTAACCTGAAAAGAAAGACAAGGGGGCAGCTAGGTGGCTCAGTGGATTGAGAACCAGGACCAAAGAGCAAAGGTCCTGGATTCAAATCTAGACCCAGACCCTTTCTAACTCTATGACCCTGGAAAGGAGTTTGACAAGAAGCTAACCAATTCTCCACCACTTTATGGGGAGGGGGGGTAATCTTTTAAAATATCCAAGGCAAGGGACAAGTCAGCAGCCCAGTGGGATAAAGAGCCACCAAGTCTAGAGACTAGAGGTCCTGAGTTCAAATCTAATGTCAGAATTTTCCTTGTTGTGTGATCCTGGGCAAGTCACTTAACCCCAATTGCCTAATCCTCACTGATCTTCTGCCTTGGAAGCAATATTTATATTGAGTCTAACACAGAAGGTAAGAGTTTAAAAAAGGAAAAAGAAAAAAAAGAAAAGATCCAAGACAGCTTTAAAACTACATCTGATATTTTGTAGTCCCTTACAACTAATTTTGGTGTGCAGATGAACTAAGATCCAGAGGTTTTCCAAATCAATTTGCCAAAGGTACTAAGGCTCAGCCTTCTCCAAACTCCACAAATTCAGTTAGTTCAAGTTCTGGGAAATCATGGCTTGGGAGACATGCAGCAGCACCCTGTAAAATTCATTACCATCTGGTATGGGTACACAGACACACACACACATACATGAACACACACATACATGAACACATACATACACCACACACTTCCCTTGACTAGACTTCAGGAATTTCTACCCAAGAATGGCTGGAAGATGAAGCCTGAGCATAATAAGAACTCCCATCCATATGGCACTATAGAATTTACAAAGTGCTTTTTTGTACATTATTTTGTTTGATCCTTTTGACAACTCTATGTGGTAAATACTAAAGGGCAATTGGGGTTAAGTGACTTGCCCAGGGTTACACAACTATGAAGTGTCGGGTCAGATTTGAACCCAAGTCCTCCCAACTCCAGAACTAGTCTTCTGTCCACTGTGCCACTTAGCTGCCCCCATATTATAGTCATTATGAATCTCATTTCACAGATGAGGAAAGTGAAGCTTCACCCAAGATCACACATCTTGTAAATGTCTGCGATAAGATTTGAACTCAAGTTTTCCTAACTCCAAAAGGTAGGATGCTGTTGTGCATATAAATCTGGCCTTAGAGTCATGATGACCCGGGTTTCAGTACTACCCCTGAAGGATTATAGCTGGCTAACGCTGGGAAAGTTATTTCATTCCTTAATGCCATAGACAATGGAGCAGAGATGGCTCAGTGGATAGAGTACTGGAATTGCTTCAGGAAGAGCAGAGTTCAAATCCTGATTTCTAGAGATGTGGACCTGGGCAAGTCTCTTAATCACTAAACCTCAGTTTCCCCGGCTATAAATGGGGGTCATAATAGTACCCAAGATGGTTATAAGGATTAAATGAGATATTTGTAAAAATTATTTCCTAAGAATATCTTAACTGTATATTCATGCTCCACCTAGGTGGGACCTTCAATCCACCTTGTAAATAAATCCCAAATATAAACCAGTTAAAGAAAAGGAATTGCCAGTCAGCCTCCCCTTCTGGAGATAATCACAGGTTTGAAATCTGTAATAGAAATCTCTCCTACCTTGGAGTGTTTCTAAGTCAAGCTATTAAGAAGGTCCTCAGTCTAATTCCTGCATAAGGGGCAGAATGGAGTAAAAGAATGGAAGGTCCCTGTGGACTAAGTAAATCCGTCACTCAACTGTTCTATCACAGTTTGGTCTTTCATGGTCCAGGATTTGGAGAGCTTTCCATACGCATCTCCAAAATGAGCTCTTTTCCTTAAGAGCAGATCTGACCACATGTTGTCCCCTTCTCAATGAACTAGAATGACTTCCTGTTGCTTCTCCAATAAAATGTAAACTTTAATTCACTCTTAATTATCTTTAGCTTTTAAAGCTCTACATAGACTGGTCCTAGACTATCTTTTTAGCCTCATTGGACATGACTTTCCTCTGCTCTGCATGATTTAGTCAAACTGGCTTGCTTTCTATTCCTCATATGGAGAACTCCAGCTCCTAGCACCATGTTTTCGCATTAGCTATCCCACACGTTTGGGTACCTTTACCTCTAGAGTCCATCTCTTCCTTTAAGATGCAGCTTCCACATCACTTTCTGCATGACACCTTTCCCGATCCCCTGACTGCCCAGAAACTACCTTGTTTTGAACTACTTTGTATATATTTGTACTTATTCTTAAATTATATTCAGGTATATTAAAAATTGTATAAAATCTCAATACCTATATAATCTATATAATCCATATAACTTCCTGCCCATACATGTATCAATTAATCAATATATGCACATTTATTTTTAAACATCTACTGCATCCTAAGTGTGGCAAATAAAAATTAAAAAAAAAAAAGCCCTAGAAAAGTTTATAGCCTCTTAGATTCCTATGACCCAAACCTAGTTTGTACTCATAGTTTTATGTCACTGAAAAACTTACAAATGAATGAAAAATATTGCTAGAAGCAATAAAAATTGATTAATCTACAAACCACACACCAAAAAAGCTTACAGCCTATTGGAGGATACAAGATGAAAGCAAAAACACGCAAAGCAACATATACAAATATTGCTAGAAGTAATAAAAATTGATTAATCTCCAAACCACAAAAAAAAAAAAAAAAGCTTACAGCCTAATGGGAGGAGTATAAGACAAAAGCAAATACATACAAAGCAACACATATAGAGAAAAATAATTAACAGAGTGAAGGCCCCAGAATTAAGAGGGTCTGGGAAAGGCTTCCTGTAAAAGATAGGGTTTAAGTGCAACTAAAAGGAAGCTCAAAAAGTAAGTGGAGTTTAAGTTACACAGGTATATGGTACACAGGTGTGTTAGCATTTTTGTATGGAGAAATTTGTATGTATAGATTGGTAGGTGTGCATGCATTTCAGAAACCCTGACTATATCAATTCTGTCAGGTTCTTGAGTTACATTCCTTTATCTTACATAGAACTATGATCCCATGAACTTCTCCTGGAACATTTTGTCCTGCAAGCTTCATTAGAACTTTTTTCTCCTCTTGATTGAATAAGATCAGTTAGGAAATGTCACTCCACAATTCTGGTTTTTTTCCTTTCTTCACAGGGCCATATATGTCTATGAATGACTCTCCTACTTTGGCAGTTCTTACCCATCAAGAAAAGCCACATTCCCCCTATAAAATTTCACTACATTTCTTCATTAGCAAGAATTTCCTCAAGATACCTGAGACATAGGCCATGTCATCTTTATGGAAAAACCTTCTTTAAATAAGGTTCTCATGACTTAGTGGCATTGATGTTGGCCAACCCAATTACAAGGGAGGGATCTTCAGAGCCAGGAGAGGAAAACAATGAGTCTATACACAGAAAGAAGTCTTATTTTCAGTTATAGAATAGAAGGAACACTGAACTTGGAGTTCATGCTTCTACCCAAGTGACTTTATACAAGTCATTTATCCTCTCTCAACCTAGGTAATAAAATAGCTGTCACTTATATAGCTCTTGGAGACCTGCAAAGCAGTTTATATATGCAGACTCATTTTGATCCTCATAATGACCTTGTGAGATGAATACTATTAATTTCTTCATTTTACAGATGAGGAAATTGAGATACAGAGTAGTTAAGAGCCTTGCCTAGGGTTATATTGTTAGTAAATATTTGAAATAAGATTTGAACTCAGGTTTTACTGGCTTTAAGTCCCAAACTCTAGCCATTGCTCCACCTGGTTGCCTATGTTCACTTGCTCATCTGTGAAAGCAAGATATAATATTACCCATGTCAAAAGATTGTTTTATCAACTGAGATAATATTTGTGGAGGGCTTTGTAAGCCTTAAAGAATCATATAAATATGAATGGTTATCTTATCATTGTGTGTGGTATCACAGATAAAAATTTTGACTTGAGGGGAAAGCTGGATTGTGCCAAGACTTAACCAGTTGTGTGACCATATATAAGTCATTTAAATTGTCTGAACCTCAGCTTCTTCACTTATAAAACAAGAATAATAAAAGCCATATCCCAGGGTTATAATAAGGACCAAATGACATAAGATGTTTGTATCAGGTTTTAGAGAAGACAGGATCCCACATGTAGCCTAAGTGGGGTCAGAAGGACCAATTTATAATTGGTTTAAATAACTGGGTTTAAAAAAAATACAATGCTCCTTACTTACCCCTCTCTTTCTGCTACTGGTTTATTTCTAAATTAGTTTTCTGCCTGCTCTTAAGGTAATCAAAGTCTATGTTCTGATATTTTCCCTCAGAAATTAATAGAAATGCACATTTGTTCCTATTAACAAATTAGTTCTGATCTCTGACTCTAGTTTATAAGTAAACCAGAGATGTGTATTTTCCCATAAATTTTATCTTCTCTGTCTGTCTCCACTTTGTTTCTGTCTCTTTCCTCCTAGTCTCATAGGAATAAAGAAACATTAATATTGCTAGATATATAATTTATTAAATGTATAACATATAATACAGTGACATTTAAATATTTTCATTTCTCTCCTCTCTGCTCACTCCTCAACTCTTGGCAATCTGGCTTTTGACCCCATTACCCAACTGAAACATCTCTCTCCAAAGTTTACCCTTGATCACTTAATTGCCAAATCTGTTGATCTTTTCTCAGGTTTCAGTCTTCTTGACCTTCCTGCTGAATTTGGTACTGTAGACTTCCCTCTCCTTCTGGAAATTCTTTCCTCTCTGGGCTTTCATGACACCATCTTCCCCTGTTTCTTTTTCTTCCTATCTGATCACTCCTTAGTCTCCTTCACTGGCATATCATTCATTTCACACCCCTTAATTATGTGTTCCCCTAGCCTCTGTCCTGCACTTTCTTCTCTACTTACTCTCATTGATTTCAGCAACGTCCATAAGTTTAATTTTATTATTATATATATACATATATATATATTTCTTAGCTACAGTCCCACATCACCAACTTCTATTGAATATTTTAAATAGGATGTTCTGGAGACATCTCAAATTCAACACATCCAAAACAGATCTGATTCACTCTCTCTGTCTCTGTCTGTCTCTTTCTCTCTCTCCCTCTCTGTCTATCTCTGTCTCTCTGTCTCTCTGTCTCTCTCTCTGTCTCTCTCTCTGTCTCTCTCTCTCTCTCTCTCTCTCTCTCTCTCTCTCTCTCTCTCTCTCTCTCTCTCTCTTTTTCACACACACACACGCATACACACAGACACCCCATTCTTTCTTTCCAAACATCTTATGAAGGTTCTGCCACCCTCCCAGTCATCCAAATTTATAACCTTGGAATTAACCTCAAATCTTCATATTCTGTCACCCACATCTGATCAGTTGCCAAATCTTGCTATTTTTACTTTGATGGCATCTCTCACATCTAACCATTTCTCTCCTCTGGCTCTTCTCACTTCCTGCCGAGATTATTGCATCAACTTCTTATAACTGGTCAATCAATCTCAATTCTCATCCCCCTTGGGTTCATCCTACATTTTTCTGACAGGATGATTTACCTTAAGCAAATTTGACTATATGACTCTCTCATTCAACCAAATCCAGTGACTTCCAATCCCTCTGGGGGAAATACAAATTGTTCTGTGAAACTTTTGTTTTAAATTCTTACTTTCTGTCTTAGAATCCATACTAAATATTGGTTCCAAGGCAAAAGAGGGGCAAAGGCTAGGCAATGGGAGTTAAGTGACTTGCCCAGGATCACATAGTTAAGAAGTATCTGAGGCCAGATTTGAACTCAGTACCTTGCATGTCTAGGCCTGGCTTTCAATCTACTGAGCCACTTAACTGCCCCCTCGCCCCCTTTTTTTCGTTTGTTTTGTTCAAATGGTATAACATTAAGTAGTTATTTGGAGGCAGCATTTGGAGGCAGCCAACCATAATGGAAAGGGTACTGGACTGGGAGATATGATGTCGGGACTTAATAATAATCCTTATTATAGATGTATAGTTGAATGTCCTATGGTTTATAAATAGCGCAATGGAGAGTGAGCCAGGTTAGGTGGAACTTCCTCAATCCACAATTAAAAGGATTTTGAAATATGGACATTTATTTTGCCCTTGCTTCAAAATCTGAAAAACTGCTGCTATAACTATAATTGCAGTTCAGAAAATGTATCTCCAGCAAATCTGTCTAGGAAGGGAGATCTTGATTCTTGTTATAACTTTAGATAGCATGAGAAATGTCTAGAACAGCTTGGCATTACTTTTAACTCAACTAAGGTTATTTTTCATCAACTTGACTTTACTGCAGCAAATGTTTTACATATAAGCACTGTTTTGCCTTGTAATTATAGGTTGAATTTATTAAGAAACATTATCAAGTCTACATCAAAAGCAAATTTTCAAAGCTATTTGGTGTTCAATAATAATAGCTGAAGGCAGTTCTCTTTTTTAAAAAAGTTTAATCTAAGCCTTGAACTCAAAAAAATTCTTTTCTTTTTTGCTTTCCTCTTCTTTTCTTATTTTGACATGCCGGATATCCATCGGAAATAAAAAATAAAACAAAATGTCACGGTATACTGTATCACTATGCACAGAGCACTTTGAAAGCTCTCAATTTATAACTGCCATTCATAGTCATGAGAGCAGATATTCAAAGCAAGGAGACCACATACTATCTGTTGCAACCATTCAACTCTGCCATTGCAGAAGGAAGGCAGCCATAGACAATATATAAATGCATGAACATAATCATTACATAAGTAAAGATAGATAAAGCAACTTTATTTATGGACATTAAAATTTTTATTTCATATTATTTTTCATGTGTCACAAAATATTATTCTATTCTTCTTTTGATTCTTTTCAACCACTTAAAAATGTAAAAACCTTTTTTTAGTCCTTAAACTATACAAAAATCAGTGGAAGCTAAATGTGGTTATGGATGCATTTTAATGATCCCAGAACTACATAATGATGTCTCTTGCCTCACTTGTATTAAAATGCCATATAAGTATTTTATGAATAAATGAATTAATGAAGAAACTGTTATTAGCTAGGGGGGAGGTGGTATGATTGATCAGGAAGGACTTCCTGGAGGAGGAATCATTTGAACTGAATCTTAAAGAATAGCTAAAATTTCAACAGGCGTAGGTCAGGGCTTGACAGGCAGAAGATTGGAGGAGAAAGGGTATTCCAGAAGTAAAGACTGGCATATACAAAATGTGAAAAATAAAGAGATATAGTAAAAAGACAGGGGATAGCAAAGAGTTTATGAAGTGCAATAGCAAGAGACAAAAGTGGAAGATAGGTCAGAGCCAGCCTACACAGGTTTTTCTTATGTGGCCATTTCTGTATTATCACCATGGATCTCCCTTTTCCTGTCACAGACTCTTGATGGAATTGATTGGTTGTGATACTGGGGAATGAATAATCACAGCTCACATTTCCATGAAGCTTGAAGGTTCACAAAGTATTTTCTCTACAAATAAAAAAACCCAAGGAAGTAGGTAGACTGAACCTTTGCTGTTGTTGCTGAAACATATCCATTCAATTCTTTGTGACCCATTTAGGGTTTTTCTTGGCAGAGATACTGTAACGTTTGCCATTTTCTTCTCCAGCTCATTTTACAGATGAGGAATTGAGGCAAACAGGATTAAGCGACTTGCCCAAGATCATACAGCTAGGAAGTGACTGGAGTTGGATTTGAACTCAGGAAGATGAGTTTTCCTGTCTTCTGCTCTGGCACTCTATCCATCATGCCACCTAGCTGTCCCTAGATTGAGTATTATCAGCTACCATTTCATAAGCAAGGAAACAGCCTTAGAGAATGAAAGTGACTTATCTAAAGTCAGACAGTCATAAGGAGTAAAGTGGAGGAGAGCTTGCCCATTTGCTCCAAAGAACGAACGCTACCTGGGCAGAGTCCTTTACTGATTCCCTGTTTGTGAGATAAGAGTGAGATCGGTCAGCCTAGTACATACTAAGGTACCTTCCAGACTCCCATAGGTATACAGCTATGTCGACCTAAGAATATAGACTTAAGCAAAAAAGCCTTGTCCTTGGTAAAAAATTATTTTTATTTGTGTATAAATTTTTGAACCCCAAGTCCAGAAATAGCCATGAATATTGGTCTCTGTGCTCTGTGTATCCTAATGTCACACTCTCCTAAGTTACCAGAAGGCTTGAAAAAGTGACTTTATTTACATGATTGAGGGAGGTGGTGGGAGGAGCTATTTGAAACAGTAATAACTTCAGGAAAATAATAATCCTTTCAGGCTTAAACTTTCCCTACTTTGTCTCCATCTGAATGCAATTTTGTTTGGCCCAGTTTAACTAAATTTAATTTGGCTGATTCTGAATTACCAAAACACATACACACATACACACACACACATACACACAGAGCCCCCACCTGAGGGAGAAAAATCATATTGTCTGAGGTTTCTCTTAAGTTTAAGTAACTTTTAAAAGACTTTCTTTTCTTACTTCTGAAATTCAACTATTGGTGATATTCTGTTAATTCTGAATCTCGCAATAAACTACGACCCTAAATAATTCCATTAGAGTGCTTTCTCTCTCTTGCTCTGTCTGTCTCTCTCCCCCTTTCCTCCCCACCCGTTTCTGTCCTTTTCTATGAGTCTGTGTGTGTGTGTGCGTGTGTCTGTCTGTTTCTCTATCTCTCCCTTTGTCTGTTTCTTTGTCTGACTCTAATTCCCTAGCTTTCTCTCTCTGACTCTCTCTTCATCTGAATTGACTAAACTGTTTCATTTCGTAAGTGTACTAGAACATATCTAGGGCATCTCCTGGAATCTTCACAAAGAGGAGGGAGCAACAAGGATGTTAGTCACTGGATGTGAAGGAGACTCCATTTGACAAACATTTAATAAGTACTTACTATATACTAGTCACTGGGGACATAAAGATAAGCCAAAACAATGCTAGCCCCCAAGGTGCTTACATTTTAAAGAAAGGGGAGATGGTGAAGGATATACTTGGATTCTGGGAGATATATGAGAAAGAACAAGAGAGAATCAGAGAAAGACAGGAAGAGAGACATACAGAGAAGAAAACAGAACGCAATGGTGTGAAAGAAATTTGCAGATGCATGACATAGGGTGTGAGTAGAAGCCCTGGTAACTGTGACCAAGATAGAAATCCACTATATGGGAGTCAAGATGGGGCTGCATATTAGGTGAGTGGGAAACAACAACCCAAGACCCATCTAAGATTTATATATAACTTTAAAGTTTACTTTAAAGTTTACATATCATAACAATCCAGTAAGGTTAAGAATTCTAAGTATTATTATTCCCTATTTTGCAGAAAAGGAAACTGAGGCTCAGAAGGTAAGCCAGAGAGACAGCCATGTGATTTGGCTGAGTTCACACAGCTAGTAAGTATTAAAATGGAATTCTTTCTTCTGGGTACCTAACTTGAAATTAAGAGATTAAAACAAGGTCATGACCTGATAGGAACAGGGCTACTGTGCCTACAGGGATTCTCCATTTAACCAAAGCAGGACAGCAAAAGTTCCAGGGCATACATTCACCAAGAGAGCCACCACAGTGGCCAATGTGGGTTTATTTTGCTTCCTATGTGGCCACTGTACCCCATCTATCCCTTTCAACACCATCCCAACTACACCACAATTCTTTGCTAGTCAGGAAACTTTCTTCTGGAACCTTGATTCACACTAACCATGGGCCACTGGGTCTCTACTAAATATAGTTTGTGGGTTTTGTTTTTTGTGAAGCTGTCCCCTCTTTTTTTTTTTTTTTTACAGATGGGGAAACAATGGCCCAGAGTAAGGAAATAGCTTCCCTATGAGCACAGTAAGAAGCAAAGAAGCCTGCCCTGGGATAACAGATTTATCACAGACAACTTTATGAGCATGACAGAATCTCCTTATTGACCCTCTCTCCTGACTTTAGTCTGAAAGGATCAGACAATGAAACAATGAAAATATAGATTTCTCACTTCCCAATTTTCTTCCCCTCCTTTTTCCCCCCTCTTCCTCTTTCTCTGATTCCATGGACATTTACTAGGAACCTACTATGTTCAAGGCAATGTGCTAGGCACTGGGAGTACAAAGCCAAAACCGGAACTGTCCTTGTTCCTCCAAAAACTTGTATCGTATCAAGGAAGAAATAACATGCACAGAGATTGATGATGACAACACTGAAGATGATGATAACTAACTTGCATTAATATAACACGTAAAAGTTGGAAAAGCCCTTTACAAATATCATCTCATGTGATCCTCCCAACAATCCCATGAGATAGGTGCTATTATTATCCCCATTCTGTTTGTGACCTCATTTGGGATTTTCTTGGCAAAGGTATTGGGATGGTTTATCATTCCTTCTCCAGCTCATTTTATAAATAGGAAACTGAGGCCAATAAATTTAAGTGACTTGACCAGGGTCACAGAGCTAGTAAATGTCTGAGGCCAGATTTGGGCTCATTAAGAATCTTCCTGATTCCAAGCCCAATGCTCTATCCACAAGGCCACTATCCCCATTTTATAAATGAGGAAACTGAGGCAGAGGTGAAGTGACTTGCTCAGGGTCTCACAGCTAGTATGTGTCTGAAACCAAATTTAACTCTAGTCTCTTCCTGACTCCAGGTCCAGCACTCTATCCATTCAGCTACAATATATACATAGTAAATTCAAAGTGACTTATGGGGAAGGACTAATCTCCTGAGGAGATCAGGGATGGGCTTGTCTAGGAAGAAACTCTTAACTGAGCCTTGTAGGGAGCTAGAGATTCCATGTGGTGGAGACAAGGAAAAAGAGTATTCCAGGCATGAGGAACAGCTTGCAAAAAGATCGAGAGGGAACTAACTAGATGACATGTTCCAGGAACATTAAGTCTTTCAATATGGAAGAATATAAAATGAAAGAATTCAGGTAAGCACTTTACTTTTCAATTCTTTCCTCTCTCTTCCTTCTCTTTCTTCTATATTAAGTCTCCTCTTCCTCCTCCTTCTCCTTTTATTACTCCTGTCTTCATTTCCTCCTCTTTCTCCTCCTCCTTTTCCTTTTTTCTCTTCCATCTCTTTTTTCTCCTTCTTTTCCTTGCCCTGCTTCTCTTCCTTCTTTCTCTTCCTCCTCTCCTCCTCATTGTTGATGGAGAAGCCAGTAGTTGGAAATGACTTACTAAAGTAATTTTGCCAAATATGCCATTTTGATTGCATTAGAAGCTTTTTAAAAAAAAAAAAAAACCTTTGAGAAATTATTTGTCTCAAAATAGCAGCCAAATTCTCCTCTGCAGGAATTTTCATTTCAACATTATGAACTTTTAGCACCGGGGTTGGGTTTTTTAAAATTTTATTAACATTTATTAAGCCCCAGAAAAAATGTCTTAGATGCTACCCATAACACAGTCAGATGAAGTCTCTTCCCAGTGGCCTTAAACAGAAAACGACTAACAAACAAATGAGTATTCTCTTCTCACCCACTTTCCACTGGAGCTCCACTCGTGTGAATAGAGACTGATGGAAAACAGGTTTCTTTTCAATTTTATATCCTGGAATGTAAAATGGAGAGATGGGGGTGGGGAGACAAAGAAAAGACAGAAGAGAAAGAGACCAGGATATTGAGTTCTTTCTTCTAATGATACAATAAACTTAAGTAATAAAGGATGGTAATTATTGTGCAAGAAGGCTCAATTCAATAGCTTGCTCAACAAACTATAAATTAACTGTCTTTCTCTGAAAGCACATATAAGGGATATTGGGTCCCAAGGCCAAGTGACTAACCACTGTCATCAGTCATCCTCCCCAGATGATGCTCTTGCATTCAGACACCATTTTCTTACACACAATTCATTATGTGAGATGGCTGCAGCTGCAATTAGAGGTGGGCGAGGCCAGGCATCTATTGGGTTCAACAAGTGTCTATGTGATTTTTCAAATACTTTGGGTTTGGCAAAATCTAAGACGCATTCTGTCAAGTTCTTTTTCCCTTCGTTTTCGGTCCGAGTGTATTTCAAGAGAAATGTAATCCATATGATTCTGATTCATTTTCGCTTAACTCATCAGAAAGCGGTCTTGGAAAAGCTAGACAATGTCCAAGCAGCAAACTAACCCTTTTTAATAGAGATTTCATTCAGGTTTCTTTGTGTCGAGCACAAAGATCAAATATCTCAATGAATGGAGGAAGGAGTCCAGAAAAATGCAATTTTATTTCTCACTTCAGAACCCAAGTTCAGTTCTTCAATGGATCCGCAATGACGTCAGGCTAGGTGCTCCTTACACGCCAATGCAGGTGGCAAATCCTCAGCCTTGTCAGTCATTTCTTTGGTCTTTATGACCAAAAAGCTTAATTGCCATTGGCCAACCTTCTGGTGATAAACTTCTCCAATACTTAGTCTGATTGGTTTGTAGACTTCAGTTCATCAGCAGATACATGCTCAAACTTTTCCTAGCTTGTAGAACCAGCTAAAGCTTGTACTTATAAGCCTTTCAGGACCCAGTAAGTACATCAGTCAGAAGATAAGAGTGGAAGATGAAGTTCAAGTGAGTTCCAAAAGGGAGAAACTGTGTATCCTTCCCTGCAACTATAAAATAGGTGGCTAGATGAATAATAGTTTGAACATACTGGACTTTTGTTGTTGCTTAACCATTTTCATTCATGTATAATTCCATATGACATTTGGGGTTTTCTTGGCAGAGATAATGGAGTAATTTGCCATTTCCTTCTCTTGCTCATTTTACAGATGAGGAAACTGAGGCAAACAGAGTGAAATGACTTGCTGAGGGTCACACAGCTAGTAAGTGTCTAAGATCACCTTTGAACTCAGGTCTTTCTGCCTCCAAATATAGCACTCTATCCACTGTGCCACTTAATTGTCCTATACTGGAATAGGAATCATGATAACTCCAAGTCTGAATATTGCCTCGGACAACTCCTTGCTTCATGACTCTAGGTAAGACATTTAAACCTCTCTCAGCCTCAGTTTCTTCATTTTTAAAATGGGGATAACTGCATGTACCTTATAAAGTTGTCCAAAAGATTGAATGAGATATAACACTCTTTCAGGGGGCTCACTAATCTAACTCCCATTTCTACTGGTTGAGTCTCCAACATCTGACCTCAGAATTTTAGGGATAACCCTGAAGAATTGAAATTTTAAGTACTATCTAAAACCCCAAACCAATGCATCCCTCTTTATTAGTGAACAAACAAAACTCCATTAGTAACTAATCTCCCAAGCAATTCCATTTTCTTTTTTGTTGTTTGTTTTTAATTAATTCATTAGTTTGTTGGTTACATTGAAATTCCCAGGGATCCCCCTTCCTCCCTCCTTTCCCTGTACTAGAGAAGGAATCAATTGACCCCCCCTCCCAAAAAAAAGTATATTTGTAAACTATCTTTCATGTTTCTATTTATCAGGTATTTTTCTAGAGGTAGACATTCACAAGTTGTTCTTCAGATATTAATTCTGTAGCTGTATAAAATGTTCTCTTGGTTCTACTTGTTTCACTTTTCATAATTTTGTGTAGAGCTTTCCATTTTTAAAAAATCAAACTGCTCATTATTTCTTATAGTGCAGCAGTATTCCATCACAATCATATGGCAAACTTGTTCAGCCATCCCCCAATTGATGGGCATGCCCTCAGTTTCCAGTTCTTTGCCACTTCAAAATGAGCTACTATAAATATTTCAGAACATATAGGTTCTTTTTTCTTTTCCCCCTGATTGCTTTGGGAAATAGATCCAACAATGGTATTGCTAGGTCTACGGGTATCCAGGGTTTTATAACTCTCTGGGCATGATTCCAGATTGACTATATTTTTAAAAAACACTTCCAACAGCAGCTCTGCTTTGTTTGACTCCAAAAGAACATCACATCACCCCCAGGATAAATCTATCACCTGGAATCTCATCACCATGTACTTTTTAATACTCAGTGCCTTATCAGTTCTTTCAGGTGCCTTTTACCTCTGATTGGCTAGTTCATTTCAGCCATTTTTCAGTCCTGTCTCTCTTTGGGATTTTCTTGGCAAAGATACTGGAGTGGTTTGCCATTTCCTTCTCCAGTTCATTTTACAGATGAAGCAACTAAGGCAAACAGAACTAAGTGATTTGCTCAGGGTCACATAGCTAGTAAGAGTCTGAGGACAGATTTGAACTCAGATCTTCCTGACCCTAGGCCTCATACTCTATCCACTTCAACACCTAGATGCTTCATTGGAGGGCTAGAAGATAAAACAATAAACTCCAGAGACAGCTGGGTGGCTCAGTAGATTGAAAGCCAGGCCTAGAGATGGGAGGCCCTGGGTTCAGATCTGGCCCCAGACATTTCCTTGCTGTGTGACCCTGGGCAAATCACTTAACCCTCATTGCCTAGCCCTTACCACTCTTCTACCTTGAAACTAATATGTAGTATTGATTCTAAGACAAAAGGTAAGGGTTTTGATTTTAAAAATAAGAATAAACTCCTTAGAAGTTTCCAAATTTTGCAGATGTATTTCTTCTCCCATTAAACTATAAGTTCTTTGAAGGCAAGGAGTATTTTTTATCCCCAGGGCTTAGCACAGTGCCTAGCACAAAGTAGGTACTTAATATTTATTGAAATTAATTATTAGCTTTTCAAATAGGGATTTAGTAAAAAGGTCTAGCAATAATTACCCCTCCCAAGCTGAGGAATTCTCTCCACCTGGTGCACAAGGCCCCTGGGAAGAGTGGCCTTAGATTTAAATAACAATTGGAGTAAAGCTTATTTGTAGATAATATGTGAGTCTAAAGGATACCTCCCAATTCCTGAGTCTTTAAGTCCTTTTCTCATTTTCTGGCATCTCAGGAAGGCTACCATTAGGATCAGCTCTCCCTTGAGTTCCAAGGATTAGTTCTTTCCTTTTTTTTTTTTAAACCCTTACCTTCCGTCTTAGAATCAATACTTTATATTGGTTCCAAGACAGAAGAATGATAAGGACTAGGCAATGGGAGTAAAGTGACTTGCCCAGGGTCATATAGTTAGGAAGTGTCTGAGGTCATAGCTGAGCCTACAATTTCCCATCTGTAGACCTGGCTTCTCAATCTACTGAGCCAGCTAGCTGCCCTGAATTA
The DNA here is from genome assembly GCF_016433145.1 of Gracilinanus agilis. Classification (NCBI taxonomy): domain Eukaryota; kingdom Metazoa; phylum Chordata; class Mammalia; order Didelphimorphia; family Didelphidae; genus Gracilinanus; species Gracilinanus agilis. The sequence continues at coordinate 106,927,086 of NC_058130.1, forward strand.
GTGTTTTTTCAGAGACTAGAGTAAGTAATTCTTTCAGTCATGTAGAGTCACAATACTTAAAGTTGTCACTGCTTTCGTTGATATTGTTTTTCTATCTCTGGAGATAAGTGCTTCCTCTGTTCACACCCACTCCTACACCCAACAGACTCCGCAATTGCCTCTGGTTGTTTGTGGGACCTCTAAAGTATCTCCTGATCATTTGGGCGCTTACCTTAGTATGCTCATTCACACAAAATCAAGAAGGAATGAGCCTAAAAGAAATAGAGATGAGCCTCTTGCTCAGGGACACATACATAGCAGCCACACAGAAGATAAAGAAGCTGCCCTTCCCCTGACTCAGCAGCTCACAGCACTCCTGTTTTACACACTACCAGGAAGAGAAAGAGAGACAGAAAGGTTGGGATGGGTAACTTCTTTATGGTGTATGCACTTACCTCTGTCTCTGCAACTCCAGTCATCAGACTTTCCAGCTCCCCAGCCAAGCGGAAGATTCTTCTATGCAGTTACAACCTTTCTATTATTCATGGTCTTATGAGGTGAATTATATTGGGAATGGGCTGAGAGTGTATGCACATGCTCTAAGGAATGAACCCAGAAAGAGAATATTTGTAAGAATGGCCCTTCCTGATCATTGGTCCGTCTTCTTTATATATGTAAATATATTTGTTTTATTTTTAAACATAAATGTATGTGTGTGTGTGTGTCACACACACACACATTTATTTATTTGTTTTTTGTTTATTATATATATTATATATATATAAAAGTATATGTGTATGTGTATATATATATAGAGAGAGAGAGTATAAAATGGTATAGTATTATATGTAGTATAATACAGTATATGGTATAATGTAGCATTGTATAATATAGTATAGTATTATAGTATAATATAGTATAGCAGAGTATACTATATATACTATACATCAGTGGTTCCCAAACTTTTTTGGCCTACCACCCCCTTTCCAGAAAAAATATTACTTAGCACCCCTGGAAATTATGAAACTATTTATTGAACTCAGAATAGACTGTAATACAAAAAAAAAATGTGGCCATCACCACTTCCCTGGATCGCTGCAGCACCCACCAGGGGGTGGTAGCGCCCACTTTGGGAATCACTGCTATACATAGTATAGTATAAATGTAGTTTGATAGAATATAGTATAATGTAGCATAGTATAATATGGGATAGTATATAGCATAGTGTATAGTATATAGTATAATATAGCATAATATAGAATGTATAGTATAGTATATAGTATAATATAGCATGGTAGGGTATATAGTATAATATACCATAAGATAATATATAGGATAATATAGCATATGGCATAGAATAATATATAGTATAGTATAGTATATGGTATAATATAGCATAGTAGAGTATACTACATAGTATAATGTAGTTTGGTATAATATAGTATAATATAGCATAGTATAGTATATAGTATAATGTAGCATAATATAGTATAGTATAGTATACTATAGCATAGTATATAGTATAATGTAGTATAGTATATAGTATAATATAGCATAAGATAATATAGCATATGGCATAGGATAATATATAGTAGAGTAGAGTAAAGTAGAGTATACATAGATTGCATAATATTTTTTCCAATAAGCATGAAGATGGCTGAAGCAGGCTCTGTGGAATGTTGAGAGCTTGGCCAGATTTTGAAGACACCAAGTCCATCCACTGCATTCTAGATCCTGGCCGGTTGTCTTGACTTTTATCTTGCCGCTGGTCTTAGATGACTCTGGAAGAATAACTCTTGGAGACAAATTTTTGCAACTCTGCCTCACTTACATACAATCAATGTACAAATCAAGACATCACCCCATGATGTCATTGGTCCTCTTCTAAAGGAAAGATGAACAACAATGATGTATATAAAACCCTTCCCAAATCTTTAGTTGGGGTGATATCCTGACATGAAGATCTATAACTAGAAGGGGCCTCAGAGGCTATCTTAGTCAATACCCTTCCTTTTGTATTTGTGAGAACTAAGGCACAGGGAGGTTAAGTGACTTGCCTAAGGCTGAACAGGCTGTAAAAAGAAGTAAGATCTGGACCTCGTCCACTAACTCCAGAGCCAGGACTTCTCTTACCTTACTGTACTACCATTAATTACACATTATTACTAATTGCTATCTTCTACATAAGGACTTTTCTTGTCCACCACACAGTAGGCACTTAATGTTTGTTCCCTTACCATCTCCAAAATACATTCTATTCGTTTTGTACACATCCTGTACATATCTTTGTATGTGTGCATGTTGTCTCACTAAATTGTAAGTTCCTTGAGGGCAAGAAACTGTTTGCATTTTTTATTTGTATCCTCAGCAATTAACACATGCCTGGCATATAGAAAATACTTTAAAACTACTTGTTGATTTAGTAATGATTGACTATAATCACAGCAAAATTTCTAAGGAGAACAATAACCAAAAAGTAGTATGACTTCTCAAGGGTGAGGAATCCATGAATGGGTTGTTATTGGACTCATATTCTTTAGAATAATAAAAAAGAAAATAGTTAAAAGTGGTTGAAAAATAAAATGTAAGAAATAAAGGATGAGTGGAAGAGAATATTCATTTATAATGGTCCAACTTTCTACCATAGTGTTACCACTCTTCCACCTAGGAGCCAATACACAGAAGTTAAGGGTTTAAATAAACAAACAAACAAATAAATAAATGAAAAGAATTGCATTAAAACTCAGACAACTCCAAGATCAAAGGAGAGATGCATGGTGGAAGAAAGCAGACTATGAGCACACAAAGAATTGTGGCGTAAAGAATATTATCAATGAGATGTATGACTTTTGTGTAAAATAAAGGGACTGGAATAAATGACCGCTGAAGTGCCCAACATCTCTAATAATCTATGTCTGTATATGAAACTCTTATAGAATAAACATTTTAGGAATAGCATAGTGAATAGAACACTGGTCAGGAACATCTTGGCTCTGTCACTTACTTTCTGGTTTACTTTGGACATGTTTGTTAAATAATCTTGAGTTCCAGTTACTTCATCTTTAAAATAGAAATAATATTTGCACCTATATCAAAGAACTTTTGTGAAATTCAAATGAGGCGTGTGTTTGTGTGTGTGTGTGTGTGTGTGTGTGTGTGTGTGTGTGTGTGTATACAAATATATGGGCAGCTTAGTGGCTCAATGGGTAGAGCACCAGGTCTGGATTTAGGATGACCTGAGTTCAAATCTGGCCTCAGACACTTAAAGTTGTGTGATCCTGGACAAGTCTTTTAACCTTGCTTCCCTCAGTTTCCTTACCTGTAAAATGAGCCAGAGAAGGAAAAGGCAAATAATTCCAGTATCTTTGCCAAGAAAACCCCAAATGGGGCCAGGAAGAGTCGGATACCACTGATCAACAACTATACAAATATGTATACAGTGCTATATAACTTTAGTGCTAGGTAAACATAATAATTTAAATCTGAGAAAAAAATGATTCTTATAATTATCTAGTCCAACCCAATCTTTTTTTGTTGGTGGTGATGGTAATGGTAGTTTTGTTTTGTTTTGTTTTTTTAATTGAGTTTTCCTGTCTTGCCTAGGCTGGAAGTTGCTCATAGGCTGATTCCAATATTGATCAGCATGGAAGATTTAACCAGCTCCATTTTTCTGATATGGGACAGAGTTCACTGCTCCAATGGGAGGGAGGGAGAATCTCACTCCATTGGTACCTCTGCCTTATCACAGCTTAGAACCCAGAAATTCAAGGTGTCCCTAGGCCTCAGCCTCCACCAGCAGCAGGGATCACAGGTCCACACTACCAAAGAGGGCAAACCCACTCCGTTTAGGGAGGAGGAAACTGAAGCCTAGCAAGGAATTTGCCCAAGATTGCTAAAATCAGAGGCATATTGAATTGAATTGAACTGAGGCCATCTAACTCCAAAGACAGTGCACCATCTTTCCAATGTACCATTACTTCCTACACTTTTTGCAGACATTAACTTTACATATATGCATAAATATATGCTTTTTTTTTATTATTTTGTCCTTCTTAATCCATGATTGAGGATTGTACTAAGAACTCACTTATAGATCAAATAGTGAAATTTATTGCTACGTTACTCACTCAGCATCAATTACTTTGCCAGCTTAAACTTAGAACTATGTGCCCAATATCAAAATGTACCTGGGTGCAATATTTCAATTGGAAATCCACTTTACAAAAGTTTTTTCTACAATACCTTCTACAATACAATACAGTACAAATCAAAAGAACTCCAAGAGTCAGTTTCTAACAGAAGTTCTGATTTAGCCCATCAATGTTCAGCATTTGCCTTATTGAGCCTGGGGTAGCCAAGTGTTGCAGTGGATGGATTAAAAGGCCTGGAGTCAGGAAGACTCATCTTCCTGAGTTCAAATCTGTCCTCAAACACACTTAGCTGTGAGGCCCTGGGCAAATCACTTAGCCCTGTTTGCCTCAGTTTCCTTATCTGTAAAATGAGCTCCAATATCTTTGCTAAGAAAACCTGAAATGGAGTCCTCAGGAAGAGTCAGCTTAACTGAAGAGCAACAACATGGTACCTCTCCTTTCTCCACCCCATTTCTTTTTCACCCCCAGTGAAGTCATAATGCTGTCTTCACTCCATCCCTCTATTGACATGGAAATGATTGTGAGTCACAAATCCAACAGGATAACTTTGCTGCAGTGTGATCTACTGAAAAATATACCCTCATTTGCAATTTGCTCTTTAAAAAGTTATTTGAACACAATGTTTATGGTTATTTTTGCAATATATCATTCTATTTATTTTACTTTTGTTTCTACTACATATGGTTCTCCTGAACGCTATCCACATTTTGTTTAATTTATAGATCTTTTTAATAAGCCTAAAGAATTTTTTTCCCCTCTTCTTGTAGACTAGAACATTTAAGAGGGATGGTCCCACCACAAAGACCTATCTCAAATTTAGCTTTTTTATGTATTTCTGAACTCTGAGGTGCTAACCCACTCAGATCGTTCATTCTTAGCGTAACAGAGAAGTTAGACAAACAATTTTACTTGTGATTGTATTCCATCTCTAGCCTCATTTCTGGAAGAGACCTCTTCAATCAAGCTTTGGGACTTTTCCCCAGATTTATGGAGCATTCAGAACTAAAGGCTACTGCAGTCTTCAGCTGCTTCCCTCCGACAAAGGCGAGGGAAAAGATAGACTGACATGGGAACCCAGATATCTATCCACTAGCTCTGGCTCTGACGCTAATTAATTATATCATTTTTGTGCTTAGGGGCCTCAGTTTCATTACCTGGCAGGTGGAAAGAAAAATTCCTTACAGATTTGTTGAGTAATGGATGTCCACATGGTCTGACTACAAAAGAATGTTGTATTTGCCAAGCATTTATCAAGTATTTATCAAACACTTATAATATAAAAAGGATTGTGTTAACTTTATACAGAGACGAATAAGACACAGAGGCCCATCCTTAAGGAACCTATAAAATGCTTAAGTAAACATAATATATTATTATGATCATCATCATCCTCATCATCATTTCAGGATTGTTTAGAATGGATAGACTGCTGGACCAGGAGTCAAGACAACTATGTAATCATTCCAACTCGGTCATTTAACTCCTCTGGGTCTGTTTTCTTATCTACTGAAGCAGATCTGAGGTTAGTCTTGCATGACATTTATATGTACGTATATACATGCATATGTTTAATAGCAGTCTTTTGTTTTCAGATAACTGTCATTTCTGGATAAAAAGCATGTGCACACACACATATACATCCCCTGGAGTGGGCACTTCTTTGTAACAAAGAAAAAGAGTTTAGCACAACCAGCTGCCCTTGTGCGTGAATTTAACAATTCATGCAACATTCTTAACCCATGTTCCCTACTCTCTACAAAAATAGAGAATCTACAAGCATTTATTAAGCTTTTTTCAGGCACTATGCTAATTACTAATGATACAAAGACAAAAATGATATAGTATCTGCCTTCAAAAGGCTTACATTCCACCAGAGGAAATAACATATACATATATAAGTATATACAAAATAGATACAAGTGTGACCTCCAATCCAGGCACATCCTAATCCCCACCTCCAAGAAACTCTCAACCCTTAGAAGTCAGAAGAATACTTCAAGGAATGGAAACATCCTTTCCTCAGCATCTAAGAAGAGAAAGATACTTCATCTTCTCTTTTCCAGGATCATTATCAGTCAATTCAGTTCTTCAGCTTTGGCTTCAGTCCCAAGTTATTTTTGAGTATATTATTGTAGAAATTGTGGATATGGTTTGAATTTGCCCAACTTCGTTAGTTCTGACAAATCTTGTGTTTTTCTGAATCTTTTGTAATCATCATTTTTTACAGGGACAATAATATACCATTTCATTCATGTACCGTAGTTTGTTCAGCCATTCCCCAATCGCTGAGTGTCCACTTTGTTTCCAATTCCCTATAATCATAAAAAGTGTTAGTATGAATATTTTGGGAAGTGAGACTTTCCCTGACTTCCTTGTTCTTTCTTAATAAATGTATGTTGGCTTTAAGTCATCACTATTTCTCTTTCTAAGGATTCATAAACTATTTCTTTAATAACAGGTCCTTAAGAAGCATTTTGGGACTATACCTGTTGGCAACAAGGGATTGGAATTTCCTTTCTTTCTCAAACTAGAGTGGAGGATATAGAAAAGGTGGGAGGGAGAAAAGGCAGATCATTTGAAAATAATAAAATTTAATTCTAAAAAATCAGCAATTTGGAATTCTGCAAGTTAAATTGCTAAAATGTCCATATCTTTTACCTCAGAGATCCCATGCTAAGCCTATGTCGAAAGAGGATCACTGATTTAAAGAAAGGCTCCATATACACCAAAATATTTATAAAAGCACTTTTGATGGTAACAAAGAATGGGAAACACAATAGATCATTTGGGGAAGGGTTAGATAAATTGTGGTTCCAGAATGTAATGTAATCACTATACTGAGAAACATGGAATAGGGTGACTACAGAGAAGTATAGAAATATTTACATGAGCTGATACATAGTGAAGAAAGCATAGCCAAAGATACAATTTGAAGAATAAATAAATAACATAAATAGAAGAAAAAATAACTACAAAGCAATAAAAAAAACAACTACAAATGGCAACATGGAGAACTTACAAAGAGCAAAATTCTCCAAGGGAAGACATGAGAAGAAGCTTTTCTTCCCTCTTCATTGGAAGTATAGTTTGTAAGTGTTGAGTTCTCAGATTTGACTGATGTTTGTTTGTTTTTTCACTTATTTTTTCCTTTTAAAAAAATTACTTGTTATCTGAAATAGCTTTCTTGGAAGGGGTTGAAGGAGGAAAATTTAGGTGATATTAAAAAAGATATCAAAAAATTAATTGATAAAATTGATTAGTCAATAAAAAATTTTAAGTAATAATAGTTCCTAGGATTTTTATCAGAAATTAAAGTCAAGTTTACTAGTCTACTTTTTGAAGGATTAACATTCTTCCCTTTTTTGAAAGGGAATGTCCTATGCTGAAAAATACTAGATAAAAGTATTGAAATGGAACAAATGGGGTCTTAAATAGTTAGGTTCTTTTTCTTGATCTGGTCTTTGAAGAAATAAGATTATCATATCATAGATACCGAACTTAAAGGGATCTCAGAGACTATTCCCTTTCCATTTCCTCCAGACTTCCTCACTCTGCCCCATCCCCTCCCAAATCTAGAGACCTGTCATCACCTACTCCTAAATATGTCTTATTCGCATTCTGTATTTTTGTAATAGTTTTTGTGTCCAGATAAAAATAATCTAATTTTTATTACATTCTAAAGTAGTGCTTGCTATAAGTAAGTGGGCTGCAAAATGGGGAAGGACAAAGGGGAGTCTCTGAACAAATAGCTCTAAATTATTATAAACCTATATGAAAAGGTTTTTTGTTTGTTTTTATCCAAGAACCCTTATCTTCTGTCTTAGAATCAAGCAAGCTATCTTTTCTAAGGCAGAAGAGTTGTAAGGGCTAGGGAATGGGAGTTAAGTGACTTACCTGGGACTTGTCTGAGGTCAGATTTGACCCCAGGACCTCCCACTCCAGGCCTGGCTCTCTGTCCACTGAGTCACCTCACTGATAGTGGCTGGCCTTCTTGCTCCTAGAATAAGATATTCTCTCTCTGAGCTCTATTTTCTCTGCCTGTCCTCTATGTCTGGAATATTCTCTCTCTCCTCATTTGACTATTGGCTTTCTTTAAGTCCAAACTTGGAGGTTCCTTCCTTGGTCCCTTTCTCCCTTTATTCTGTTTCATTTGGTGAAATCAGTCAATCCATAAAATGTAAACACCTGGACTTGGCATTTAAAGTTGTCTATAATCTGGCTCCACTCTATTTCCATTTGTATTATTCTCATGCACAGACTCTATGTTCTAGCAAAACTAGAAAATTAGGTGTTTCCTAAACTCTCAGTCCCCCACACTTGCAACCAAGGTGTTACTCTTGACTCCTTACTCTTACCTTCCTTAATCAAGCTGTTTTCTGAGACCTTCCAGTTTCACCTTTGCAATATCTCTTGATCATGGCCCCTTCTCTCCTCTGATACTGCAGCACCTCACTCCTGGGCTATTGCAACAGTGCTAGTACTGGGGTGGAGGATCACAATTGCATAAGCCATGCCTGGAATTTACTCACTCCTAATCTCTTCCTCTCCAAATCTTCAAAATAATTTCGTTTATCCTTCACTTGAAGGCTTTCTTGATCACGGTCTTTCTTAGCTCTTCACCACTACCATTATCCCAGTAACTCATTTTAAAATAACTTTTTAAAACTTTCTCCTTTTATTTTTTTTATTATAAAGATATTTTATTTTACCAGTTACATGTAATAACACATTTCCACATATGTTTTCTGAAGTTATTTGATCCAAACTGTCTCTTCCTCCCTCCCCTCCCCCTTCTTGGAGATGGCAAATAATTCAATCTGAGCCATACTTGTATTATCATGCAAAACATATCTCCATATTGTTCATTCTTGTAAGAGAATAATCATATAAGACCAAAACCTCAGAATAAAAACCCAAATAAATTAGAGTGAAAATCATATGCTTTGATCTACATTCTGACTCCAACAGTTCTTTCTCTGGAGAAGAATAGCATTCATTTTTTATGATCTCCTAAGGTTTCTTAGAGGCTTGTGATTTCTATAAAGTGTCCTTGTAGCCTCCATTTAAAAAAAAATGGAGCAGCTGGGTGGCTCAGTAGATTGAGAGCTAGGCCTAGAGGCCAGAGGTCCTGCGTTCAAATACAGCCTGAGACACTGGGAAAATCACTTAACCCCATTGCCTAGCCCTAACACTCTTCAGCCTTGGAACCAATACACAGCATTGATTCTAAGATGGAGGTAAGGGTTTAAAAAAAGCATCTATAAAGTATTCCTTGGCTAAAAGAGTCACACTTATAGAACATCATATCCCAAAGGAGTTGACACTTTCAGGCCTTCCAACAACTTCAGTGGAATTCCTATTTGTAATGGAAATCCAGACTAAGGAAAATGGAAATCCAGCCTGTGTTAGTGCAAATGCCTCACCTTGTGATTCTACTTTGCACATTCCTTCCAGCACTTTAGAGAGAAGAGTTGTATAAATCTGATTATCAAATGAAGTTTATCAGTAGAAGTAATCACTGAAAAACATAAAGGATTCTCCACTGGAATAGAGCCTCTACCGGAGTGCCCATTTGAATTCTTTGAATTCTGATAATGTTATGATAACCTTAGGCATAGAACAATGCTCCATAGGCTACTCATCACCTCATTCTCCAGTCCGCCTGATACGGTAGAAAGGAGGCTAGATTTGGAATCCAAGGAACTAGATTCAAATTCCAGCTCTGACTGTTAGTTACACCCATTCTGACCACTGGGCATGCTATAGCTTCTAGGAGCCACACGTGAAAATTGGATAAAAAACAGATATCTGAGGTGGATGAACTGCCTTGAAAAAGGGCTCCTCAAACCCTGACACCAGAAGTGAATATCCCAATAAAGGTAAGACTTTTGTGGGGGGCTGGGGGGGGAGGAAAGGGGGGCAAAGAGGGGGAGGGCATGTATAATAATTATTAGAATTGTTAATATTTTATGTTTACACAATAAAGTTTCCAAATACCATTCCTGTGTAGGACAGGTATAATTCATCTCCCTTTTGCAGATGAGGAAACTGAGGCTCAAAGGGGTTAGGATCTGCATGGAATAAGTTCTAAAACTAGATGGAATTCAAATCAGTCAGGTTTTTTGTCTACTTAGTGATTTCATTTCTTTTGGGGACTACCCTAATGGAGGATCCTTCAACAATGGACATAAGCAACTGTTTTTGCTCTGTATGACACTGAGGACCTTGATTTGCCATTATTTATTAAAGTCAGGACTGACTATAACCCAGGTTTTCCTAACTCCAAGACCAGTTTTCTATCCACTACCCCAGGATAAGAACCTAGATGGATTGATTGATTTCAAATCCAGGCATATAATCCCTCTCCTGAATGATAAATGCAAGAAAAATGCAAAATACTGTGAAATCAAATAAAGGAAAGGTTATTCCAAATGTGGGAATAAGGGTAAGCTGACCACATGGTGGAGGAAGGGGCAAATGAGCAGAAGTTTGAAGGATGGGTGGATGAGTCATCAAAAAGTTAGGGGTATAGGAAAGGAATGTGGAAATAAAATATATAAACTAAACAAGGTTTGAAGTGAATAAATTTGGGGGAAGGGGGAAGGTAGGACATGAAGACAGAGAGGTGGAAAATAGAGTTTAAAATACAGCTGAGTCATTCAGTAGCCCCAAACACAACTAACATGACCAAGGAGCCAAATTATGGAGGTCTCCCTTCTACTTATCCGAAAGGGCCCCAGAAGATAAAACAAGCTAGAGCCTTGAAATGATAAAGGTCACCACTTCTAAAGTTATGAGTCCCTTTAGTAGTGTGACTACATATAGAAGAGACTGACCCATTTTAATTGCCACTAATCTCATTTTAAAACCTGTTCACTATTTAATTTTTTCCTTACATCATGAGAAACATAAATGCTGCTTTTCAAAATTTTGAGTAAAGAAGATTTTTGGATTTTTTTTTCTTTTTTCATCTCCTTCCCTTACCTCCCCACCCCCAATTCCTGTAGTTCATAATAATGATTAACACAATGCTTGTGGAAAACAATCAACTTTTCCTTAATCAAAAGCATTGTTAATTGTTTTTTTTAATCTTCCATTAGCTCAGTGTAAAAATGTCAAACTGGCAAAAATAATTCCCTTGTAGAGCTTACAAACACATCAGAAAATTAAATACAGAATTGTTTGTTTGCTTGTGTTTGGGGGTTTAGGGTTGTTTTGTGTAGGGGTGAGGTTGTGTGTGTTTGTGTGTGTGTGTGTATGTGTTGTACTCTTAAAATGCAAATGCATAGCTTTCCAGTTCTCAAGAATCTCCCGAGATTACAATAAATAAATAAATAGATTTATATCAGAAAGGTTTCCAGGGCCAGATCCTATCAGAGTCTAAGGTAATCCCAGAGATTTCAGGTCACTGAAGAAAATATTTAATATCAGTAAGTTTTCAGGCCAGAATAGTCTCTCCATTCTCTCCTTTAAAAAAAAAAGAAAAGAAAAGAAAAGAAAAAGAAAAGGCAATCTGGACCTTAAGAATACTGTACACACTTACCTGTTTGGGAAAGCTTAGTACATCACATATCAGAGACTGGAGATGTCTTTGGGGGAGTTTTCCCACTAATCTTCTTTTTGATTTCTTTCACTTTTGAATATAGCATTTCTCTTCTCTTCTCTTCTCTTCTCTTCTCTTCTCTTCTCTTCTCTTCTCTTCTCTTCTCTTTTCTTCTCTTTTTCTTCAAACCCTTACTTTCTGTCTTAGTAATAACTTTAAGACAGGAAGACAAGGGCTAGGCAAACAGGATTAAGTGACTTGCCCAGAATCACACAGCTAGGAAGTGTCTGAGGTCAGATTTGACCCAGGTACTCCAGACTCCAGTTTTGGCACTCCATCCACTGATCCACTTCACTACCCCTATAGCAATATTTTCAACCAGAGATCATAACAATAATCAGCAGATATGAATGTGAGACTATTGTTTTTTCTTTTCCTCTCACAATTTTAGTGTTAGGGACAGAAAATATATATCCATATTTGTTATTGTTCAGTTGTTTCAGCCATACCTGACTTCTTCCTGACCCCATTTTGGGTTTTCATGGCAAAGAAACTAGAGCGACTTGCCATTTTCTTCTCCAGTTCATTTTATAAAGTAGGAAATGGAAGCAAACGGGATTAAATAACTTATCCAAGGTCCCAAAACAAATAAATGTCTAGATCACATTGGAACTCAGGTCCTCCTGACTCCAGGACAGGTACTCTATGCACTGCGCCACCTAGTAGCCCTTTTTGGCAAACTTTGCATTAATTCAAGGAAAGTGTTACATTTTCATTTTTTGAAGAGAAATATTCTTTGAAATATATTCAAGTTATCTAAAACTCTTAGTGAGGTTTTAAGCTATTCATAAAGGATGAGTGTACAAAAGGTTCATACATATATACATATATGTATATGTCCAATATGTTATAGAATGCATATGTAATAATATATCATGTAATATATTTTAAAACTATCTTTTAAAATCATGTTTGCCCCCCCCCAATTATTTTGTATTTAACCATTTGTATACATGTTATCCCTCCCCCCAAGATGAGAATGTAAACTCCTTGAGGTCAGGGACTATTAGATGGTTTTTTTTTTTCTTAGTAAATGCTTGTTGAATGGAACCAAAATTAACTGAATTAGAGCAATAGTGTGAACATAGCTATATTTCTTGTCAAACTTTGAAAACAGTGGGGACTTTAAAAATAACATTAAAAATAACCAACAGCTAAAAAGTCTAAGATGATTCCATATGTTTTTTTAAATGTCTCAATGTCCCTTCCAAATGCCTATTCAGAAGTCTTAAGAAAGTGGTAGATCCCCCTCAAAAAGTTTAGCTCTCTGATAAACTACAAACTCTCTAGGGGCAGCTGAGTAGCTCAGTGGAGTGAGAGTCAGGCCTAGAGACAGGAGGTCCTAGGTTCAAACCCAGCCTCAGCCACTTCCCAGCTGTGTGACCCTGGGCAAGTCACTTGACCCCCATTGCCCACCCTTACCAATCTTCCACCTATGAGACAATACACCGAAGTACAAGGGTTAAAAAAAAAAAAAACTACAAACTCTTTAAAAAGATATAAGGAAGATTGATTGATGAGGTAAGTGTATCTGTTGGCTAAACTGTGAACTGATACAACAGTTTGGGAGAGTAATACAGAACCATGACCAAAGGCCATAAAACGATGCATACCCTTTGACCCAGCAGTATCACTACTGGGTCTGTATCCCAGAGAGGTCAGAGAAAAGGAAAAAGGACCTACATGTACAAAAATATGTTTAGTGGCTGTTATTGGAGTGGCAAAGAATTAGAAACTGATGAGATGTCTATCAATGGGGGAATGGCTAAACAAACTGTGGTATATGATTGTAATGGAAAACTATTCACCATAAGAAATGATAAATAAGATTAATTCAGAAAAACCTGGAAAGACTTATATGAAGTGATGCAAAGTGAAGCAAGCAGAACCAGAACAATGTATACAGTAGCAGAAATATCGTATGATCAACTGTGAAGGACTCAATTATTATCAGCAAAACAAAGTTCCAAGAGAACTCCAAGAAACTCTTGATTTAAAAAACAAAACACTATCCACAGTCAAAGGAATGGTTAGAATCTGATTGCATATCAAAACCATCCTTCATTTTATTTCCTTTGTGAATCTTTTATTGTATATGTGATATGTGTCTTGTCATGACATTCAGAATACAGAAATATGTATTGCACGAAAGCACTGATATAACCTATATTAAACTATTTATTACCTCAAGGAATGGGGAGGAAGGGAAAGAAATGAATACAAAAACATCAGAAAATTTTATTATAAAATTCAATTTAAAAAATAGAAGGTAAATACATACACCTTGGGACTTTAAAGGAAAAGAATATACACAGGGACAGGCAGAATTAGAGAGCTGGAAACAGAAACACAGAAAGTAAAAGAACTCCCCCAGTATATATCCATGGTCTCTCCAGGGAACACATGGCCCCACATATGTTAGGGGTTAAAAGCAAAGGCAGATAGGTAACGAGTTATTGGTTCAAACAAATGTGTTACAGGACCTATGGTTAACAGCTGTGGAGTATTAGTGACAGAACAGCCCTGGAAGAGTTCACAGACCAAGCTTCTTGATTCTAAGGGAGGAACTCCTATACCTCACTTTCTCCATTCATTGTCATCTTCTCCTCTGCTACATCCTTAATTTTTGGGATGAGAACTTCTCAATCTCTCCATCACTGCTAAAGCTCTTCCCTCTATCTCTTTTGTTGTTGTTCAATTGCTTTTCATGTCTGACTTTTCTTTCATGGGCCCTGTTTGGGGTTTTCTTAGCAAAGAAACTGAAGTAGTTTGTCATTTCCTTCTTCAGTACATTTTACAGATTGAGGAAATTGAGACAAACAGGGTTATACTTACCCAGGGTCACTAAGCCAGTAAGTATCTGAGATACGTCCATCTGACTCCAGGGCAGGTATTCTAGCCACTTAGCCACCTAGCTGCCTCACCCTTCTATTTCTGCTCACATCTAATAATTATCATAACTATATTAAAAAACAAAAACAACACAAATACAACAGTTTTCTAAACAGAGCAATATTTATCCCAAAGTAGAATGGATTTCCTTAAAATGTAGTGAGTTTCTTCACAAGAGGCCTATGTTGATTTTGGAAGATCACTTTTTAGAGGTTGGTTAAGGATATTCTGGAACAGGTACAAGTTGAATTAAATAGCTTTGAGGTCCCTTCTAATCCTGAGATGCTGGAATCTGGTGAAACCAATTTCCAGTAGATACCAGTTTTTGTCTTCACATGCCCTGCTACTGACATTTGGCAAAGAGAACTACTTTATATCTCACCTAAAAGGAGATTATATCATCCATCCTCCCCCAAAAAAAGCTGGTTGGGAAGATGTGGAAATTTAACCTTGACACCTAAGTGATATCAAAGGGGCTGTGTCCATGCGTACCCATTTCTTTTATAGTTACTCATTACTGGTTTCACTTCAAATCAATTTAAATCCTTGAAGCCAAATCTTCATACTCTTACTTCATAGCTTTCCCTGACATCAATGGGAGTTGTACTCTAGTATCTTAGGCCAAGATTTGGCCCAGGTACCCTCAATGCATGTTTTATATACAGATGCACACACATCTTCAATTTGAAATATTTATATAGCTTCCTCAGTGTATCATTACCCTTGACGTCTACACAGTAATCCCCTAGCACTGCTTTCCATCACATCTTCTGCCAAGCAATGTAATTTGGGCTAAAAAAAAAAAATCTATTTTATAGTGCCAATGACATTCATAATTAACATCCATACCACAAAACTTGTAATATCGGTTTGCTAAAATAAAGTCACCACTGAGCATTTAATTCTTCTTTAAAGGGTGTCTTTTATTATTATTATTTTAGAGTTCAATTTAGTCATCAAAGGTTTACTCATCCTCATGTTTATAAATTATATAGGGCAGGGATTTAGCTCTTCTGGACTTACCTGTTTTTGAAGGGCTCAGAGAGGGAGGTTCATAACCCTGTTGGGGCACCTGGGACTTGCCTTAAAAGAAGATGATTTGTGAGCTCTAAAATCCTTAGCCCTTTCAAAAGCCCACATCTAATAATCAAGATTTTTCCCTTATGATACAATCTGCTGGGTAATCAAATAGCTGACTGGCAAGAAGTAACAGCTGCTTCCCCTCTCCCCCAACACAGTTATGAAACAATACTATATCAGATGTTTAGGTTCTTTTTTTAAAATTGAGTTTAAAATTCTTGTGTTTTTTTTTTTTTAAAACAAATTCTTGCTAAAATTCAGCACTCTGAAGTAAAATCAAGTATATTGTTTGGAGGCAGGGCACCTGTTTAGGATAAAAAGGCCAAAGAATACAAAGTCACTAGGTTCTAACTACTTGAGTTAGGAATTTCCAGTCCTGTCTTCTATATTAACATTTTAAGGACTAATATTAACAATCAAGGACTTTCCCAAGTTCGTCAGTGCTTTGGAACTTTAAACTGTGAAAAGTGTCCCCATCAGGGGGACACAATTGTTTAAGGACAATTTTTCTATGCTTTCTAGAAGCTTTCAAAAAGCTTTCTACATTCTTCCTGAAAGAGATTCAGTGTTTTCCCTTCTCCAAGTCACACTACCAACAGAGAAGAGTCAGAATTTCTAATAAATGAACGTCTCCTATTCACATTCTCTATCAATGACTACAGAATTCCAAAGGGTTTAAGCTCATACAAACTACTTTAAGCCTATCCACACACTTCCTAAACATTCTACTTTCCACTGGAGACACAGGTATATCCCAGAAATATAACTTGATGAAACGATTAGTGCATAAAAGTCCTCCTAAAGATTATCTAATAGCATTGAACCTACAAAGATTCCAGTGGCTCACCAGAGAGAAAAGAATTGTGCAGAGAATAGTGAATTCCAGGAATGCTTCTGTGGTCAATGTTGAGTGGGAAAACAAAGGTAACAAGTATTAGAAGGAAATCCAATAGGTACAAGAATTCTAGGACTGAAAACAAGCAGGTGACAACACAAAAAAATGCAACAAAAGTTTAGGATGATCTCATCCTTTGCTCAGTGTTACACCAAAACCCTTTAGAATTTATTTGTTTTGTTTTTTTAAACTGGACTTCTGCCAACTATTTACAATCTGTTTTTTTCTGGGGTTAACTGCAAAAAAAAAAAAAAAAAAAAAAAGGAGAAGAAGAAGAAGAAGAAGAAGTAAATTAGCCCAAGTTTGGCATGTTAAGGGCAACCAGCAAGCATGTGAGATTTGGGGGCAGCTATAGACAGAGCAAACCATAAATAAATGAATAAATAAATAACTAGGCTGTGTTTAAAGAAGAGGATGCTAGCGAATACATTTCCTGCCTGGAAAATTACTGATCACACCCAGAGAAAAGGCAGCCTGAGAGACAGAAATAACGATCTCGTTTTCCTTTTCTTCATGTGGTCTGCATGGACTTTTCCTGCTTCTTGGATGGCTGTTTTTGCTTGCTGCCATCCCTGCCCTGGCTGGGCTGCTATCATTGACTGAGCTGCTATCCGGGTTTTCAGAACTAAATTCTTATTTATTTCATTGAATCAGCTTCTGGCAGCTTCCCAGTGCCAGGATCCTTGAGTGAGTGGACTGATCTAGAGACTGAGGAATTCGGGGGCCACATTCCATTTCTGCCAGTGAGTTACTCGACCCTTAGTATGCCATTTCACTGAGTCCAGTTTCCTCATCTCTAAAGTGAAAAGAATAGGTTTGCTCATAAAGCGCTTGGCGATCCTTGGATGAAAGGCATTTCATGAACATCAGTTGTCTTTGCTACCTACCGTACTATTAATGAATAAGTCATTTCCTTTCTCTCCGTGCTTAAATGTGTACATACTCTTCAAAGTGCCTACGTTTCCAATTTCCCCTTTTCCTATTTCAAGAAGCAGCAGATTATCCCGTGTGCTCCTCCTTGCGATGTCATAGAAGGAATTCCTACTCAGGTGTGGTTGGGGCTAGATGGCACTCGAGATGATCCCTTCAGTCTCTCATCTTCTGGAATTCTGGGCTCCGGAACACCCAGGGGCCACGCTCTTCACGTTTGAAAGTTACGCACTCCCAAAGAGAGAAAGTAATAGTGATCAACAACAAAGTGATTTTCCGAGCAAACAAATGAAGAAAACTCATAGTTCCTTCCACCACGAAGAGTAAGTGTTGCTGCTTTGTTTTGGTAGGGTTTTTTGGGGGGAAGGGAGAGGACCCGGGGGGAATTAAATGAATCATACGGAAAGTGAATGTCCCTGTTCTCTCTACAAATCTACAATTCCAGGGACCTGAGTATGTGTGCAATGTGTGTGTCTGTGTGTGTATACTAGCGCAGGAGCAGGCATCTTGGCAACAAATGTCCGGCTTAAGGGACGTAGTAGCCCAGAGATCACAGGCGTTGGCGCCCTCGGTTTGATTGCTTGTCTAACTCCCGGTATGAGTGAATGAAGAACACAGGGAGTTAGGGACGGAGAGAAGCGTGAGTTTATAGTGTCTAGGGTAGTTTGCTCCTTAAACATTTCCCCACGGGAGAAAAAGAAGCGACACTCTCTCTTTCCCTCCCCTTCTCTTCGGTGCCTCCCCCCTGCCCTGCTGGCTGGTGCTGGAGCCGGAGCTAGGCTGAACGCCGCCGTCACTGGTCCCTCCCTCGCTCTCTCGCTCCCTAACTCTCGCACTCTCTCCCTAGCTTACTCTGGAGTCGCTGGCGTCAGAGCTGCTGCCTGCAAGCCAGCTGCTGCACTGGCGTCACGCGTCCAGCCCCTAGCTCGCACCTCCCCCACTCCCACGTGTTCACAGTTTGTTTATTTAGCTCCAATGGCAACGGAGTGGGGGGGCGAGGGGGAGGCGGCGTTGGGAAGGGGGGGCGGGG